>NC_064261.1:15910500-16232000 GCF_003254725.2 Canis lupus dingo
CATCGTCCATTTTTAGAGGTCTTTATCCTAACCCCACTGTGCTTCTGAATTCAATTTATAGAGATACCGTGAAATGCCATTGTTCCTTGATGTGACAGTGCAGTTTTAATCATTACTATACCTTCAGGTTCTTCTAATTAGTCTTGGAGCAAAACACTACAGCTTAAATTTAATTTTTAGTCATTTATATTTCATGCTCATGCTGTTCATTTAGAGAAATTGAAATTGTGACAAGTGATGCCTGAGCACTGCTGATAATCCCTGCCACCTGAGTGCCTGCTCAATAGGCTGTTGCTAGCAATACATTTAATCACTTAAAGGAAAAGAGGCAGATCAATTAGTGCCTCTGTAGAAAAGCTCAGTTAGTAAGCAACCACTCAGATATTAAAAGGTATTTGTGAGGACTGAGCAGTGGTTAGGAAATAACAACAAAAATGACAATAAAGATAAAAGAACAAACATCATAGCTTTCTATTTGCTTGAATAACCTCTAAGTTTCTGAGACAATGAAAAAAATACGCAAAATCCCTTTTCATTGATAGTAATGCTAAGGCTGGAATCACTTAGTGTGGGGAAAATGTCATTTGACATTGCTAGAAAAGTCACCAACCTGGATCCTTGGTTTGAGGCTAGCTTGTTCATATTATTTTCAGAAGGGTCATAATTTAATGTGTAAAGTTATTTCCTCAGAACACCAGAGGGTTATGTTCACTTGGCTATGCAACTCATGAATCTGCTTAAAACATACCAAACCTTTGAAGTGAAAGAACCATCAAATGTTATCCTCCTCCAACAAAAGTAGTATTTTTGGAGAAAATATTTTGTCCTATAATAGAATTACCATTATGCAAGATGAGATAACATTTTACTTTCTATCTTACCCATCTTAGGAGGACAAGAACATTCTAACCCATAATAACAAAAATATTATCCTACTTTCAAATTCCATCTAATAAAAATTCTATTCATGGCTAATTTAGCCCTTCTGAAATACTAGATGTTTTTAATTCTGTATGTTAATTTATTTGGAGATGCAATTTCATTAACGCAAAATTGTGTTATTCCTTTGACTTGATGATACTGATAAAGATTTGTTGGAATATTTTAGTAAAGCTAGCTCTTTAAAAAAACCCTCAGGGTGCCTGGGTACCTCAGATGGTTAAGCACATTCAGTGCAAGTCATGACCCCAAATCCTGGGATAGAGCCCCACATCCAGCTACCTGCCAGTGGGGAGCTGGCTTCTCCCTCTCCCTCTGCCTGCCTTTCCCCCTGCTTGTGCTATCAAATAAATAAATAAAATCTTAAAAAAAAGACCTCTGCAAACTGCTCAAGGAATCAAGGAAGGATAAAAATTACGTTATATATATGCAAGCCAATATATCTTGCACCTTGGTGAAAGCTAATATAAAAACCATTACAAAAATTCCAGTTTTAAACTTTGGCTCAACAATTCCTTTATTCATTCAATCCCCAACTAAATAAATATCTACCGTGTGTCAAGTGGTGCTGTATGGTCTACACCTATGAGGGTATAAACATTACATTAAATATCTCCCATTGGCAGAGGGGAAGAACTCCAAACCGATTATTGAAAATAGGGTATTAAGTAAATTCGATAATCTCACTTCTAAGGATTTTTCAATGAATAGCAAACCCATAAATTAATTGGCTAACAAATCGTAGGTAAGATTATCTTTTTATTTATTTAGTATAATGCTACTTCACTAAGTCAGAATCTAATCTTTTCTGAAATCTCTATAT
Source organism: Canis lupus dingo (assembly GCF_003254725.2). Classification (NCBI taxonomy): domain Eukaryota; kingdom Metazoa; phylum Chordata; class Mammalia; order Carnivora; family Canidae; genus Canis; species Canis lupus. The sequence continues at coordinate 15,912,263 of NC_064261.1, forward strand.
TATTTTCAATACAGCAGTTGGCTAAATCCCATTTAGCAATTTTCAAATTGATATAAGGATGAGGACTCTGAACATGTACTACTGCCCTTTATGGGACCCTATCTCAAGAACTGAATTGGTCAAAACTAGTTATAGAATAAATCTGATGACTCATAAAACAGTGGTTTTATTTTTTAAAAAAGCATAGTAGGATAGTGTGGTCACTAAAAATTATCTTGAGTATTATTAGTTTTCTTTTTCCCTTTTATATTCTTACATTTATTTCAGTAATAGTTTCACTATGTCTGAAGAGATTCCTTCAGCTCTTTGACATTTCTAGAGAGGAACCACAGAAAGCTCATCATATTAATAACAGTAATATGTGGCTACTTTATTTAACTATAAACAGACTGAAAATTTCATGTAAACATTAATGCTATTATAATTGCTTAATTTTTAATTGATTCTATTAGTTTTGTCCAAAGACCAGTGAAGTACTTTTTTATACATGGCAATTCATAAGTCTTCCAAGTAATTCCCTTTATGTATCACATTTGTAAATCAGTCATCTGTTAAATTAATGGCAATTGATTGTTAAAAGGTAAATAGTTAACATAGACCAATAAGAAATCTAAAACATCTCTGACCTATAAATACCCTATATAAACTCACTATTATAAATTCTATGAGTTGATATTATTGACATAAAATATAAAATTTTTTTGACAATTATAAATTATGCTTACAATTTTTTATCCTAGTCTCCTTTCCTATCTTATTAAGTTACCTCCAAAGAATTTGGTATTTTCTCATCTCCTGCAACACCAGTTTACTCAGGAGCACCATCTTCTGAATGGTGCAGGTGGCGGTACATAAGGGGCAGAGCAGGCCTTGAGCTGGAAGTAGAAAACATTTGAGTGGGGCAGGACAGCAAACCCAACAACTGACACTTGAAGTAAACATCAAGATTACATTAACTCGTCTAGCTCTGTTAATAAAATGTTACTGGAGGGAAGAAAACCTCTCTAATGGCAATAAAATTCAAGAATATATGTTGTTTCCAGTCTCTAGTTAAGTTACAAAACTATCAATTAAAAAAAAAAAAAAAAAAAAAAAGCCTAGACCAAACATTGACTGAATAACCATTTTTTATGTTTAAAAAAAGATCAAATTATTTTAATCTGTTTATCAAAAAGCCAAATAACTGGGAGAAACAGAAACTGTATTCTAATACAGTTTACACTGAGTTTCAGCTGTAGCTCATTTGGTCAATCTAAAAGCCCATCAAAGGTAGGTTTATGGAGGAAACACGATTAGGACTTTGTTTTTGTACTGCAGATATAACTCTGTAAACAATACCACGTGTGAATTTCAAGAGAGGAAAGCATGTAGACTTCAATATTTATGTTAACTCTCTAACACATGAGCCACTTGTTGGTTGTCAATTGGCAGCTTTAAAATTAAAGGCCAAACTGGAATGCTTTCACATTTTCCTTTTTCTTTCTGTTGGACTAAACAGATATGCACTAAAAGCAGTTTAAGAGACAACAGTGTCATAAAACAGCAGGTATGTCTATTGATTTCTCAGGTAAACATCCATAATGGTAAAGGGTATTTACAACAAGAAGCCACTTCCCATTCACTATCAATAGCCTACTTCGATTGGATGGCCAAGGCTCAATCCACAGGACTACTGACACCTGGTCCAAACACATTTGTCTGTCCCAAGGTTTATAAGGCCCACCAGATTGTGTGATTGTGTTTTATGGCAGCAATTACTTTCTTTTTGGTTGTAAACAACAGAACGTATGAGTAGTCACAAAGTACTGTTCCACACCATTCTGAGAATAACCAACTAGGTGGTCACTCCACTATTGGCCTTTCACCTTGATAGTAGCGAAATCGCTATTGTGCAAATGTTATGGCTTTTTGCATTTTTTTATAATAAATTTATTTTTTATTGGTGTTCAATTTACCAACATACAGAATAACACCCAGTGCTCATCCCGTCAAGTGCCCCCCTCAGTGCCCGTCACCCATTCACCCCCACCCCCCACCCACCTCCCCTTCCACCACCCCTAGTTTGTTTCCCAGAGTTAGGAGTCTTTATGTTCTGTCTCTCTTTCTGATATTTCCTACACATTTCTTCTCCCTTCCCTTATATTCCCTTTCACTATTATTTATATTCCCCAAATGAATGAGACCATATAATGTTTGTCCTTCTCCGATTGACTTACTTCACTCAGCATAATACCCTCCAGTTTCATCCACGTCGAAGCAAATAGTGGGTATTCGTCCTTTCTAATGGCTGAGTAATATTCCATTGTATACATAAACCACATCTTCTTTATCCATTCATCTTTCGATGGACACCGAGGCTCCTCCCACAGTTTGGCTATTGTGGACATTGCTGCTAGAAACATCAGGGTGCAGGTGTCCCGGCGTTTCATTGCATCTGTATCTTTGGGGTAAATCCCCAGCAGTACAATTGCTGGGTCATAGGGCAGGTCTATTTTTAACTCTTTGAGGAACCTCCACACAGTTTTCCAGAGTGGCTGCACCAGTTCACATTCCCACCAACAGTGCAAGAGGGTTCCCTTTTCTCCACATCCTCTCCAACATTTGTGGTTTCCTGCCTTGTTAATTTTCCCCATTCTCACTGGTATGAGGTGGTATCTCATTGTGGTTTTGATTTGTATTTCCCTGCATTCTACACTTACATAGCATGCTAATGCAGCAGCAACTTTCCAAATTAAAAATTCTGTGTTCTGTGTGAGGTTTTTCTTTTAGTCTTATATTCTAGTCATTAGTAGTTAAATGGCTACGATCAATTTTAACAGCTAACAATCACACCATCAATGTTGAATTTAGAATCCTATGAAATGTTAGTATCTCTCATAACTTCAGATGGAGAACAAGTAAAATCAGAAAATGTAATTTCTGCAAAACCACAAGTCAAGTCATTCCTATAAATGTCACTCAGACAAAAAGGAAAGGCTTTTCTGTTGAGTTCAAACAATGATTCTTATTTTCCTCATTGCAAGAGTCATTTCTAATGAATGGAAGAGACATAGTTGCTCTTCTTTCATAGAAGAGGACATTTGAATCAACTAGTGAGACAAATTATATTCAATCACTGATTTTAGGAGTCTAAAAAATATAGTATATTGTTTTACCATCCAAGAGAGATTTAGTCACTCAAGAAAGAGATTGAACAGTTTCATTTCTCTGTATGACTGTGCATCAATTTCAGCAGTAACACAAAACATCTGCCATTTCTTAGCTTCATTCAGTAACCTGCCCCAGAGCCAAGAGTACATGCCCTTATTTCATTATGCACAGTGCCTATGTGTCTGTGACTCCCAGTTGAGGCAGATTTTCCTTAAGGGAAGATCATGCCGTATGGATCTTTGATCCTTACAATCCCTGGACCAACAGAGAAGGTACTCAATAAAATGACGTTTGTTAAATAAATCAAACTTGACAACGTGTGGTGAATCAGAGTACCTAAAAATAAATAATATAGATAAAAAATATGAAATGCTCTAGCATCACTTTCTATTTATGCAGTTTTGTGCTATCTTTAAAGTATTGAACTAGGGAAGAGGAAGCACAACTACAGTCTTACACTATAAAAATTATTGACTTTGTAATTCATTCTTCACTTCCCACAAATTGTTAAAGGCATCCTAAAGAGGCTTCTAATAGCACAGAAGCTCAGAAACAGGATAAGTAAAACATTTCATTCTGTCTTTTTCCATATGTTAAAAGATCCATGTCTTTAAAAATCCATGCAATGAACATATAACATTCTTGATAGTCATTTTGCATGATTGAGAAATGATATTAACTTTATATTCTTTCTTTACTTTCTTTTTTTTTTTATTTTTTTTTTATTTTTTTTTTTATTTTTTTTTCTTTCTTTACTTTCTTGAAGCTGTTTATTTTAGATTGTTTCTCTAAGGGAAAAAAAAAGTCACTTCTGAAGCCCAAAAAGCATTTTTCAAAGGCTACCTTCGTTCAATGATTGCCAAGAGATGGTAGTCATTTTTCATTAGTTGTACAAATTTGTCCAACATCTGTTTTGGAATTTCCATTCGTGCAGCATTCAATTTCAAATCAAGTATGTATGCTATTGGCAAAGATTCACCTGGAAATTTTATCCAGCAGGTAGTAAATATGGCTTTGTTTACTTAAAATATAAACAGATAAATAGCTTTGCTATACACGCTTGTGGACACAAATTAGGCAAGAAATTTCTGAAATAATTTGAAATCTATATGTCTTCTTTGATCAAGCATCAGTTCAACATCTGGTATGTGAACAGGGCTAAGTGCACCTGGCCACATAAATATTTTCTAAGGAATACATATCGACACAGAGAGTTTTAAGGAAATTGATTTCCAGATCTTTAGCTTCCTTCTGCACCCCATCCTAAACTGTATCAGGCTGGGAATATACCTAGGATGTATGTGTCACTTCACAGTTACTCTTTTCTTATTTCCTAAAAGAAAGGTGTATCTCAAACCCATCTTGAATCTTAGCAGAGTATGCTGCCTCAATGTAAACAGAATTTCAGAGCACTAAACAAAAGGATAATTCAAAATATTAAAGCCAGTGTGTGAAATTATATTTGTGAAATGCTGAAAAATGAAACCTCAATCAGGATCTTATACTATTTATTAGAGAGAGACAGAGTGGTGTGGGAAGGAGCAGAGGGAAAGGGATAAGCAGATTCTACGCTAAGCACAGAGTCTGATACCAGGCTCAATCTCACAATCCTGAGATCATGACCTGCGCCAAAATCAAGAGTCAGATGCTCAACCACGTGAACCACCCAGCCGTCCTGAAATCTTTGTTTTCAAAAAGGAGAGACTAATTTAGCTGCCTGCTTATATGCTTATCATTAAAAGTCATTTTTGATGTTAGATCAATTTTTGTCACACAATGCAGATTTTTTTAAATCATCAAAAATGTATCTTTTGCAATTATTTAAATATATAAACAAAAGTTCTTTGATCTCAAAAATATAAGGGGGAATTTCATTTTTCAAAATCATTTAGAGAGTATATAAACAAAAATTGTGGATACCACTGCTCTAAACTAGCCTCCCTACTGCCAAAAAGGGCCACTCAAAGACAACAGAATAAAAGAGTGACATCATGGGGCACCTGGCTGGCTCAGTCGGGAAAGGGCACGAGTCTTGATCTTGAGGTTGTGAATTTGAGCCCTGATTGGGTGTAGAGATGACTTAAAAGAAACCAACCAACCAACCAAACGAACAAACAAAAACTTAAAAAAACAAAAAAAGAGTGACATCATGAGGATGATGTCTGAAAAAGATTCTGGCAACAGAGGAAGGTGGACAGATGTTTCATATCAACTGGTCATTACTTAAAACTGATTCTCAATCACATCTAGATGTCAAAAATACTTAGACTTTTTTAAGTAAATAGGTCTGGGGTGGGAACTCCAGCATCTGTGTTTCTTTTTTTTTTTTTTTTTAATTTTTATTTATTTATGATAGTCACAGAGAGAGAGAGAGAGAGAGAGAGAGAGAGAGAGGCAGAGACACAGGCAGAGGGAGAAGCAGGCTCCATGCACCGGGAGCCCGACGTGGGATTTGATCCCGGGTCTCCAGGATCGCACCCTGGGCCAAAGGCAGGCACTAAATCGCTGCGCCACCCAGGGTTCCCAGCATCTGTGTTTCTAAATAGCTTTCAGAATCCTAATGGACACTGGAGAGGGTCATTGTTTCCCTGGATCTCTTTCGACTCTCATCTGGTGTGTTGGAGAGGTGACCAGGCATAAAAAGATCTTTCTTCCAGACCTGAGACTCTTTTTTGGTGAAATTCTATTACAGTACATATCTTGAGTTCTACAAACTCTGCCCATTTGCCTTCCAAGCGCTAGAGGAGTCAAGGGATATTTCAAGAAATTGTGGCTCGATCAATTAGAAGGACAGGCTTTCCTACAAAGCAGGTTTCAGGATTGTGAGGAGAACAGATATGCAATTTTACAAACATGAGATGTCTATTGGACATGCAGGTAGAGATGTTGAGTTGATTGTATCAATTGGATATAATAGTCTGAATTTCAGGTATTTACAAAGATATAAATTTGAGAGTCATCTGCAGAAATACGATATTTAAGATCTGGATGAGTTGCCAAGAAAGTGAGTGTAGATAGAGAATAGAAAGGATCTAAAGACCCAATAATGGATTGCTTTGGTAACATGTTGCCAAATTCAAAAACTCAGCCTTTTTCTTATCATAGGAAACTTTATTTATTTATTTATTTATTTATTTATTTATTTATTTATTTATTTATTATTTATGTATGTATGTATTTATTTATTTATTTATTTATTTACTTTTATTGGTGTTCAGTTTGCCAACATATAGAATAACACCCAGTACTTATCCCATCAAGTGCCCCCCACAGTGCCCATCACCCAGTCACCCCTACCCCCCCCCCACCTCCCTTTCTACCACCCCTTGTTCGTTTCCCAGAGTTAGGAGTCATAGGAAACTTCTGAGAAACATTTTAACCCAGTAGTCCATTGCCCTCTTTCCTCCTAAAACACATTTCTCTTCTATATTTTTACCACTTATTTGTCTGGGGATCCCTGAGTGAGTCAGCAGTTTAGGGCCTGCCTTTGGCCAGGTGCAAGGTCCTGCAGTCCCGGGATCGAGGCCTGTGTCGGGCTCCCTGCATGAGGCCTGCTTCTCCCTCTGCCTATGTCTCTGCCTCTGTGTGTGTGTGTCTGTCATGAATAAGTAAATAAAATCTTTAAAAAAAGACTTATTTGTCTGATTTGCCTTTTTCTTCATTTTTTTGTTAGCTCCAAATCTTCTTTTTTTTTTTTTTTAATTGAACTATAGTTGATCCCCAATGTTACATTAGTTTCAGGTATACAACAGTGATTCCACAACTCTGTATGCTGGCCTGTGCTCACCACAAGTGTGGCTACCATCTGTCACCATACAGAGCTGTGACAGTACATTGACTATACTCTCTATGCTGTGTCTTTCATCCCTGTGATTAACTCATTCTGTAACTGGAAGCCTGTATCTCCTACTCCCCTTCATCCATTTTGCCCATCCCCTCAACCCCTTCCAAATCTTATGCTTAAATATTAGTGGGTCACAGGACCTAGTTTTCTCCTCTGTCTCTGTCTTCCTCTCTTTCAGTCCACACAGACACACACACACACACACACACACACACACACACAGACTTGGCAGGTGACTGTGTAGTCTGATCCATCCTCAACAAATATTTCTTGAACACTCACTGTGTAACAGCAACTCTTTTAAGATCTGAAATACTGAAGTAAGCAAAGCAAATAAAATTCCACTCTAAAGAATCTTATTATAGCATGGTAACAAAGAACATCCATGGATAAAGTATGTAATATCTTAGATGGATAATAAGACTGATAAATAAGAATACAGAAGGCCTCATAAAATCTTAAGGTTTACAATAGAGCAATGGATTGTAATATATATACAATATATATTATATATTACATGTATACATATATAAGTACAATAATAATACATATATATGTATTTATATATATAGTATCTCAGTTACAAAGCAAAACAAATAAACAAAATCATGGATTAATTTCAGAGATTGCTAAAGCAATAATTTATTAGAAAAATTGATCAGCAAAAGCAAAGAATTCATCATTTATCTTACCTTTTCTGCACAAATTATATTTTAGGGAAACTGAAAAGATGATGAGAAAAATGTATTCTGTGAGAGAATTTTAACTTAAAAATGCCAAAGGGATGATCTAATTAGAAAACCATTATTTTGTAGCAAAGGAAAGAATTCATTTGGGAAATGATCACAATGCCAAAGGAATTAGTTGAAAGATGGAGAATTTTACAATCGATTGCTCAAGATGATAACACCTGAAAAAGTGATCAATTTAATATCATTATACATCTCCTGATGTCACAGACTAAATATGCAGAATCACCTTGGAAGTATTCTTGCCAAAAGAATTGAATCAGAATCCAGTCAAATCTCTAGAAATAAAAAGCAATTTACAGAATGCAGAGATATAGAGAAGCATAAAGGATACTGCAAGCATTCACTCAGTTAAATCAATAAGGTGGATCCTTATTTGGATCCTGGCTAAATAAACTAACTGCAAAAAAGATATTTTGGAGCCAAACTGGGAACTTTTAATATTTCATGGGTGTTACATTACTCTAAGAAATTATTATTTTTCTTAGATGTGATAAGTTACTATGGTTATGTTTATTTTAAAGTATCCATAACCTAGTTCACCAACGTGTAAATCATCTTTGCCATCTCTCTTCTTCTAAACCTTTATCCTTTCAAATTGAGATATTTTAAAGTAATATCAGATGTCAACTTAAACATTAAAAAAAGAATTCCGTGTGTACCTCTAGGAGAGGTTTTTTTTGCTGCAATTATTACATTTTTGGATTGTTAATTGAAGAGTAGAACTTCAAAATGAAAATTTTTTCCCTAATACCATTATCATTTTACAGACAGACACTTGAGTTCAGCCACCTGAACACAAGTTTGGGATTGGCCTGAGTGACAGTATTGAATTCAGTGTTGAAGGCAGTCTCTAAAAGGACCTCAGATGATACCTATCTCCCAATATTCATGTTCTTGTGCAATGCCCTCCCCTTGAGTGTGAGCTAGATTAAATAACTCATCTTTAATTCACAGACTATGGCAGAAGTGATTTGAAGTCACTTCTGAGATCAGATTATCAAAGACTGTTGATTCCATCTTGTATGCTTAGGTTCTCTTTTACTCTGTCAAATCACTTGCTTCTGGGGAAAGCCAGCTGCCATGACACAAAGCAGCCCTGTAGAGAGATTCACATGAATGATATTGGAAGTAGATCTTCAGGGTCTTCAGAAAGTCATGTGAATGAATTCAGAAGCAGATCCTCACCCATCTGAGCTTTCAGATGAGACAGCAGCGCCATCCAACAGTTTAACATCTACTTTGTAAAAGAGACTCTAGGCAAGAACCACCTAGTTATATCATTACGGATTCCTGAGTGGATTTATTTCTTTTTCTAGTTTCTACATATCACTAATCCTACCACCATTAACCAATGTTCTCTTTCAAGAATCTATAACTCATACCTATATGTTTGCCTCAGGCTACACCCATATTTATCTTGCCTCATTCATTACCTCTCTCTTTTTACTTTTATTTTCCCATACAACCTACTTACTTTCACACTAGTACTCAGTTTTAAGATTATAAGATTAGTTAAAATGGATATGTAAGCTATTTTAGCTAATTTGAAAAAAAATCATCCCCTTAACATTGTAATGTAGTAGATTTTTGCCCTTACTGGGAGCAAACTAACTACCTGACATTGGAATAATAAATTAAGGGTAAATATTTCACACCTCTGTGCTAGATCAGGCAAGGCATTGTCCTTTTAAAGATGAAAGGATATCACTTCCTTGGGATATTTGTGAAAAAGAAGTAGTAAATTAAAAGATTTTGGCTATGGATGTTTTATAGCTCTAGTCCTTACCTAGCAAATGAGAATTACTCAGTCATAAAGTTAAATTAAGATGTTTATTGGGGAGAAATGTGAAACTCTTCACTATTTGGTTTAATACTATAGAAACTGATCTGCAGGATGTGTTTATTTTAAAATAATTTCCCAACAGTGAGAGCATTGCTATAACTATGTTATTTCACAATTTCCCACTGTAATTTGTTTAAAATAAAACTGTGGTCATAAAAAAATAAAAATAAAAATAAATAAAACTGTGGTCATGATTACACAACATCAAATTGAATGATATATCCATCTTAAGGAAAGTGGGACTAGAGGGTCAATGCAGACAATACAGAGCAATTTGAGAGAGGGAACTGAGCTAATGGATCAGTTGCATTACCATCATCACATGGTGCTTAATAGATGGCAGGTGCTCTTCTATGCAATCTATACTCTTAATTCCTTTAATTCTCATAGAAAGCCTATGAGGTAAGTACTCCTATATCCCCATTTTACCATGAGAAAAATGAGACACAGAGGGACTAAATAACTTGCTCATGGTATTAGAGCTTTCACGTGTCTTGGGGTTCATATGCTTTATTCCTGCATAATACTTTAATATGCTATTTAAAGCAATATTACCTTGCCCAAAATCATTTTTGATAAGATCTCAACCAAGAGCAATGAATCTATCTGAAGAGACCTTTCTATGCGTAGAAATACAGAAACACATGCACATGCGTATACATGCACACTCACAAATATATGTATTACTAATACATGTATAGCATATATACATATGCTAATAAATGATATTTTTGTGCATGCTTGATTTTTTGGAGATTTGTTGCCAAGAAAATAGGCACTGAGAAATGAATCTTCATATAATAAGTAGAATCAGAAATGATGGACTCTAATCAATGAGACAGAGTTTCATATATTTTCTTAATTAACTTGATTTTGATTTAAGAATGAGTAAACTTTATTTGCTACCTAAGCAATAATTATTATCTCTGGATTTGTTGGAGGAGGTCATTGAGAGGACATGACTGCCTGTTGATCTGCAAGCTGGACCTGTGTACTTGGAGGTTCTTTACTCCCCCCAAGTCCCCACACTCCCCATCCCCATGCTTGGAGTGTAAGATCCACCCACCATTCTGTAGGGGAAGCTGCTTCAAGGATGAAGCCTTGAGAGAGTAATATGCCATTAAGACCATCTGGATTGTTCTGAACTCCATCAAGTTCTCTATATAAACTTCAAAGATTCTGGCGAGTGAGGGTAGTGATCTACTCACCTCATGGCTGCCCAAAATAAGCCTTGAAAGTCTTCTTGCTTATTAAAATTACCACATACCAATCTGGAGTGGTTTGTCTCTTTCTTTAATCTTTCCTTGTCCTCTGTGTTTGGGGGCAGTCTCATATTTCATCCAGGAAACTCTTGTGGTTGCAAACCAATACGATTATGTTTATAAATCAGGTAAAGATTTTGTTAATGATCTTAATCATTAATATTTGACCTTCTAGTTTGAAATATTGTTATTAAACTTTTATTTGTCTTCAATGTATATTTATTTATATTTGTAATAGTTCATTCATAACAATTGTGACTTAAAGTCAAGTCTAAATTTTGTCTAGATCCAGACCTGTATCGGGCTCCCAGGACTCTGGGATCATGACCTGAGCTGAAGGCATATGCTAATCTGACTGCGCCACCCAGGCATCCCTGCACTTTTGTTATTAAAAGAGAAAAACACAAATAGCATGCCTTTTATCCTTTCCTCTATCACCTTAAACATCTATAAACATTAATATTACTTGTTCTGTTTTCAGTGCTTATTATTTGAACATTTATTTACACTGCTTAATAAAGAGGATAGCAATAAATAGAGAAACTAGTTCCACTGCTTGGAAGTAATATCATGCCATTGTTAAGAATTCTATTTTTCTCATTCCTAAGAGAGCACAAAAACCATTTATGTTTGGGAAAAAATTAATGCATTGCTTGAGACAAGATTGTTATTTCTCTTTTGCTGTATATTTCTAAAGATCATTAACAAAAAGAGTGATAGCAGCATTACCACTTTGCGTCACAGTGCAGGAAGTCTACCTTTTCTGGTAACTGATGAATGAGAAACAGAAAACCTTAACAAAATGGTTACCAAACTCAAAGTGAAATTGGAGAATGAGAGTGATCTTTGAGGAGTTTTTCAATGGTACACTGAATTAATACTGACAATCAAGGAGGGCTCTCTGTGGGGCACCTGGGTGGCTCAGTGGTTGAGCATGTGCCTTAGGCTCATCTCTGATCCCGCAGTCCTAGGATGGAGTCCCACATCAGGCTCCCTGTAGGGAGCCTGCTTCTCCCTCTGCCTATGTCTCTGCCTCTCTCTCTCTGTATCTCTCATGAATGAATAGATAAAATCTTAAAAAAAGAAAAGTAGGGCTCTCTAGTCCTGCTTGTTTTTTTATTTGTGAATTAAGGAGAAATCCTTTTCAGTAGGTCAAGTGTGATACTGAAATATTTTTTCTGAGTTAACTTAGATGATTTCTATCTTGCTTTGATAATGGAAACCCAGCCACTTCAGATTCTGCAAACAAAGCCCTACATTATTGAGCTCCAGAGATGCAAACATAAGTAACAAAGAGGTTCCTCTTTTAATGTCAAAAAATTAGATTTTTAAAATAATAATTTAAAACGATTATTTGAACATAATGCACACTTTACATTTGCTTATGCCAAGTTTCATCGGTAAGAAACACTAGGTGAATGCAAAAAATTGTACCCAATTGGTCAGGCTTGTGATGAAGGTGCAAAATGACACATGCACATGTCACCAATAGGTCCTGCTTCCTCAGTTCATGGTGTCTGCTGGGAGCCACATCCATTTACATCTGATGTTGCCACTTCCTAACAAATATCAGATAACCTTCCTTCCACCATATCATAATGATTTACAATCCACTACACCTCTAACGCCCACTTCTACAAGCAAAACTTAAGGATTTCTCAAGGTAAACTGTTATATTTATTATAGTATTTGGGTATTTCTTAACAATTTACACAGTAAATTGTTTACACAGTTTACACAGGTAAACTTGCACTGCCAATTTTGTTCAGTTTCTATCTTTTTTAGTTGCCACTGATAAAGTTTTTGTGTGTTGTTACCCTAACCAGTTTTCTCATAAGCCCTGTGCTTTTTAGTATAGGATTTTGCATAATTTTGCATAGTCTGGTGATTTTTTAAAAAAATGTGTATGTCATGCTACAGCAGAATGAACTGTATTCTGTTGGGGGAAAAATTTTTAAAGCTTTTTTTTTTTTTTTTTTTTTTCCCAAAGGGCTGTTTCTAGTAATGCCAGCCATGTGTTCAACAAAAATCAAAGTTGTTTTACATTATTGAGGTAACAAATGTTCTTATAAAACCATCATCTTCCTTTAGTATTCTTAAGTAACTAGTTGTTACTAAAAGAATTAACAATTTCAACTGATTTTATAGCAAAAGGGAGATCAAGAAGTTAATCTTTTGTTAAAATATACTTCATTTGCTAACTTTGGGACAATTTTTTTTCTGTCCATTCGTGCATAAATCTTCTTTAATTATTTGCATAACAACTGCCTTTAGTAATGTGTGATATTTGGACATTTAGAGCCATATCTATAATATAAGATGATTGGATAAATAGAGCAAAATATAAGTAAATATATTTACCTGGTAGTGGAAGAGTTATGTGATCAAGGCAAGACAATGTAAAGTGCATTGGGTGACAAATATGAGGCCAGTTGGGCCAAAGAGAGTGAGATAAGTTAGAAAGATGTTACAGTCTCCCCTTCTGTCTCTCCCATCTCCCTGCTTGCACACACATGCACTTTTAATAAATAAAAAATAAATTTAAAAAATTAAAAAAAACAAACAAACAAACAAAAAAACCCACCAACAACAAGAAGGCACCTTGGTGGCTCAGTCAGCTAAGCATCAACTTTTGGTTTTGGCTCAAGTCATGGTTTCAGTGTCATGGCATCGAGCCTCACATGGGTCTCTACACTTAGCCCAAGTCTGCTTGAGATTCTCTCTCTCTCTCTCTCTCTCTCCTTCTCCCTCCGTCCCTCCCTACCACTTGATTTATCTCTCTTTCTCTCAAATAAATAAATAAATCTTTAAAAAAATACAAGGATATTACAGTGATACAAATGAAGAACCCAAGGCCTAAGGTAAGGTGATGGCAGTGGGAATCAGAGGAGGGAGAAAAGAAATACATGAGGATAGGGTACTTGTCTCAGGAACTGAAGACTCTGATGTAGCAGGGAGGGGACAGGAGTAAAAATCCAGGTGTTTCCAGGTGTTTGTTTTCAGATCTAGCAGTTATGATGCTATCTCCACATTTTGGAATGCAAGGGAAGCACATATCAGAGAGCAGAAATATGGTCAGCATAACTCTGGACATACTGGTTTGGGGGCTTTCACATATCCAGTTGTTGGCATCTTGTGGGCAGATGCACATATAGGTATGGAGAGCAGTAGAGATGTAGAGAAGTCTAGACTGAAGACCAATTATAATTCATAGACAGAAGTAGAATTTGAAGGGTGGCATTTGATGAGCTATAGATGTAGAATGAGAAGAAAAGGTGATTGAGGAATGATGCCCTGAGCATTTAAGAGTAAAGAGAAGGAAGCCTGATGGGAGATGAACAGAAAAAAACTAAGGGTAAATTGGAATAAAAAGGTACTTAAACATGGAGGGTGGTGATCCCCATGTGGCCCACAACATTGTTTGAATTCCATACATTTTTTATACAGAATAAAGGAGTAAATATTAAAAAAACAGATGACCAAGGGGAAGTATAAATGATAGAGCAAGGTCTTAGTGGAGGCAGGAAATACATATTGCACACACAGAGAACTTAACATTTAAATGTGAGGGACAGATGTGTCTATGGGAGAATAGGAAAGCCTGAGAGGCCATCTGAAAGCACAATGGCTGAGCCAGAAGAGCTTCTGGATTAAGGAAAACCACCTCTAAACTACTAATTTCTCTAAACTCTAAATTGCTAACTTTGGGACAATTAAGGTAAAAAGAGTGGTTCTCTGGTAAAAGTAGAGGGGCTCAGGTAGGTTTTAGCACTTGGGAAGAGGTGGAAAAAGGCATGGGATGCTGTGGAGACAGCACCTGAGAATAACGAGTTATTAACAACAGTTTTCCTCTGGAGTTGAAGCAAGGCTGGAATGAACAATTCTGAGATGGGCTGGGGGACCACTTTGGCCTTCAGGCTTTTCTCCAACAAATAACAACTTTTGTATATACTTTATTTTAGAATAATCCAAATATACTTTATTTTAGAATAATCCAAATTTGTGATAGGGATTCAGCTCCTAGAATTCAATTTGCATACAATGAAATCTATCATTAAACACAGGGACAACATGCATTTGTAGAATATTTGCTTTTCTCCTTCTACCCCAGACTTGTTACATTTTGGTAACGGATTGAAGCTGTGGTTTTCTACTTTATTCACCAGAAAATTTTTGCCTTATGTTTAATCCTTTGACAGTTTGAAGGATATAACTTTGATCATGATTCTAAGCTAAAGAGAAAGTGATGGAAAGTACTGGGAAAACCATTAAGGAGTCACGAGACCTGGCTTGAACCCAAGCTATACCATTTACTTATTTTTCATAATGGGCAAATAAATGACCTCATCTACATGAGATTCAATGTCTTCGAAAAAATGAAAATAGGTCTGATGGAGTTTGTGGAACAGATCAAATGAAGTGATGAATATGAAAGTTTCTGGCACCTACATGACATTTAATAAAGGTTAATTGATAAGGAATTCAGCAATCTTCTCAATTTTTCAATATTATTTTTATGAATCAAATCCTTTTGGAATAAGGTGGTGCGTAGATAAGTAAATAAATAAATTACATTTTATTTTTCAAATCTAATTTTACACTAATCATGTTTGACAATTCAAATATTTGAGTTTTTAAGTAAATATTCTCATTTTGATCAATGCTCTCAGGTGTACTGGTAAAGGTTAAATGACTTTTTTTCTCTCTAACATCTATATAATGCACTTCTGCTTTCACAGAACATATCAAATATTATGTTGTGATTTATGCTTGTGTCAGCTTTTGAACCCACTGAGCTAGCAGGACTGGAATTCCAACAAGTTAGAGACTTACTCTATTTAAACATGTCCACAAAGATTTCTCTGGTACTGCCTCCCTCCTTCCAGGGGCATGGTACTACTCACTTTCAAATAAAATTTAGTCTTTTATTAAGCTACATTATAGTTTTGTGATACCAAATAAGTTTTTGTGAAGGAAGGAAAATAAATGTCATGCCTCACTTTATATATAGTCATATATTTACAACCTATTCGCTTATGTTTTTCTATGTGACCATTCATATAAATATAGATTTTTATATATAAATATATGTACTCACACAAGGATACCAACAAGAGACAAATTCATGATTTGAAATCCTCAAAATCTGGGGCGCCTGACTCTTCCTTTCAGCTCAGGACAAAATCTCAGGGTCATGGGATTGAGCCCTGCTTAGGGCTCGGTGCTCAGCAGAGAATCTGCTGGAGATTTCCTCTCTCCTTCTTCGTCTGTCCCTCCCCCACCCCAACAACAACAAAAATCCTGAAATTATCGCAATCTTTAAATCCACACTATAAGGCTTCCTCAATACAAAGCACTTAACTAAATGTCTAGATGGATGCTAAAAATAAATCATGGACTATTAAATCAATAGTCCACTGTTCTTATGTTTTTTTTCTTTTCAAAGATTGCAAAGTTTGTGAAAGAGGCAGATGGAATGCCAATACAGCACAATCTATTTTTAATGTGTAGAACAAAGCCAGAGAACATGCGTGTTGATACACCAGATTCATCAATAGAGCTAACAACTTTCTCGATATTCTCAGATATCACACCTCTTTTCCTCTTTGGATTGAAAGAATAGCAAGACTCTGTGGGGAATCATGTTGTGGGTTGAGTAGGTAACATTTTTCTCCCACTCTGGCCCTGGTGCTCCTTGCTTGCCCTTGGCCCTGCTCGGGTTCATTTCTTTACTGCCCAGTTCAACAGCTTTCTCACAAATCTAATTTTCCTTCATTTCTATTTTCCACTAAGAGTTTGACTGTCAATGTTAGTCTTATTCAAAATGTTATTCCAGCTTCTGTGATTTTATGGACTAAAAAGTCAGAGGGTGAGTCATAGGGAGTATAAAAAGGAGGAAATGCTATAAAGTATAAGAGAACTAAAAATGGATGAAAGATTTTAGATTTTAAGTCTCCCAGGAATTAAAAGCGATTGTTTCAGAACTTCTTGCTTAATCATTAATCAAGGAAGAGCATGTCTAGTATATGGTATTATTTAAGCAAGCTAAGATTCACATATGTATCATGATCTGTATGCATGTAAAGAAATTTAAAATGTCTTCCATATATTTCCTGACACCCTTAGGTGGAGTATTTCTTGCACAAATATTAATGAGAACTTGCTACATGACTGCACTCTTCTAGTGCTGAGAAGAGAGAAATAAATAAACAAATACAAATCTGTACCCTCAAGGAACTTAAGAAACAGTAGGCTTTATGTTGGAAAGAAATATTTAAAACTCTAGTATGCAAAATACCCCATATTTTTTTTAACTGACTGCAGAGGTATAGTACACTGATCTTACGGACACTTTGTAAATACAATAAACTAAAAGACTCCCTGACAAAGTCAATGTCAGGCTGAGGCAGATGGAAACGGAACATTTTCAGATCTCTGTTGGGACAGTTTCTGAGAAAAGAAATGTCAATTTGCAGACTACTCTTTTCCAAAGAAAAGACCCACCAGGCAAAGGCTTTTTGACCTATAGGTCTGTGTGAATTTTTATTTCCTCTAGAAAATCCATTTTAATTAAGTAAGGGTCAAAAGAGTATATTCTTGTTTTTGAAACACAAGATAGTTAATTTCTCTGCTCTATTCATGTTTTCAGCTTCCCCTTGCCACACATTTACAATTAGATATAGATGATGCATTTGTTTTTCTTGATTTCTTAGACTATAAACATATGGCTAAGGTCAAGACTGAACGTGTTTATTCTATAAACATCTAATATGTTGTGAGTATTCCAAAAAATAGATCTATACACTCCATAATTTTTATCTTTTGTACTAATTAGGTTACAAAGAGCAACATCAATTCATTACAGAATAAGGTTCCAGTCAATCTATGATGACTTTAAAAATCTTTACAATTAATATGATAGAATGTATGTACGCAGTATAAAAACCAAAAAATATATCATGAGATCCAGCCCACAAGGAGCAGAGAGGATTAAACTGGGCAAGAATACAAGGAGGTGGGGACAGTTAGGAGGTATGTTGAAGCAGATTACTCAAGTCCTTTATAAAAATGTGAATTTCAAAGTAATTATTTATCCAAGGGTGGTATTAGGCAAAGACTTTTGTATAACATGTTTCTATGAATCAATTTCAGGAAAACATCTGAAAAGCATTATTGTTAAACAATATGCTGTAACTTAGTCTTTAACATTGAAGTCGTTAGTAATATATAATATAGAATTAACAATTCCATAACACAGAAAATATTCTGATTACATATCTAACATCTCTATCTTACTTGAACATAAAGATAAGAATCTACGTTAAAATTGAGGTCATTTTCTTAAATTAAAAGTTAACTCATTTCTACCAAACTAAATTAATCTGGCAAAAATAAGAGTCATGGTCAAAAATAGCACGACTGTATGAGGTTTGACTGGTTTTGTCGCCATCTGCTTTTTAGGTTCTGTCTTCACAAATTCTTCACAAGTTTTCTAGAAGTCCTATGAAGGTATCTCTCTGTGAGCTACAAATCAATCATTTTGATCATGACTTAGCATCCACTATTCCTTTCTTACCTCTCTGATTTCCGGTCATTTCTTCGATCGCTCTCAGTACAAAAAACTGTACCTGGGCCACAAAGCTTCTATCACTCCTTGTAACTCCTGCTCACATTCTTTTCTTTCTTTCTTTTTTTTTTTAAAGATTTTATTTATTTATTCATGAGAGACACAGGCAGAGCAAGAAGCAGGCTGCATGCAGGGAGCCTGATGTGGGAATCGATCCTGGGACTCCAGAATCAGGCCCTGGGCCTAAGGCAGGCGCTCAACCGCTGAGCCACCCAGGGATCCCCTCCTGCTCACATTCTAAAGAATCTTTTGGGGGGCAACGTGAAGGTGCCAATATATGCCAAAGCTCCTCTCTCTCATTATGGTTCTTAGCTACCTACTCTGGTACAAGACACTTGGCACTCTTCATGTGCCATGAAGATGTAAGTTTAATTGCTTTTTAAATATTTATCAAACATTTTTGCCACTTGCTTTACTATAGCATTCAAACATGAGACTGTAGGGCTGAGACCGCAGGACAATCTGAATAAAAGATACTGGGCTGCTTTTAGAATCATCCTTCTTTCCTCACACTGGCCCATTATCCCCAAATACCTTTGGCTCCATGACCCTCTTTCCCTTGCCACAAAATGTCTCAGACTTTCAAGTGAATGGTCTGTGGTTGACCTTCTCAAACAGTCCTTCATGTCTTCCCAAGAATAACTAAATCCTAAGAGAAACATAACTCAGGTTCAAGCTAGGAAATTTGTTACATGATAAGAGAGATTTCTAAAATTATCCTTTACAGCAAATTATTATTTTTATACATTTCTAAAATTAATTTCATGTGATATTTCAGAATAAGTACATTGAAATATATTTACTGTTGTTTAAAAGTAATGCCCATGTGCTTGGGTGCCATATGGGACAGTGAGTGTCTAGATACTGACAGTTGGACACATGATGGGACTGTGGATAATAAAGAGGTTTTGTATTCTACTTCTGCAGGTCCAGTAACATAGATTCCTCTCCTTCCTCCCCACCCCAAACAGAAAATATTTAAATGGTGCTCTCACCATCAGAAAATCTGATACTAACATCTTTTGGAAAGAGATGAATGAAATTATAAAAAATATGAAGACCATGCTGTGTACTTTACTTAAAGCATTGTGCAAAGCAAAATAAATTATGAGTTGAAGGGGCACCTGGGTGGCTCAGTGGTTGAGCATCTGCATTTGGCTCAGGGTGTGATCCCAGGATCCTAGGGTCAAGTCTCACATCAGGCTCACCACAAGGAGCCTGCTTCTCCCTCTGCCTATGTCTCTACTTCTCTCCGTGTCTCTCATGAATAAATAAATAAAATCCTTAAAAAAAAATATGAGTTGGAATTTTCTCCTGTAAAATAATGACTAATTTTCTTTAGCACCTCTATAACCTGAATAATAGAAAAGAGAACCATTGACAATAATTTCAAAACATGGTAATAAGAGTTTGGGATGGATAAAACCAAGATAAAGGTGTACTGAAAGTTAAATATTTAAAGCTCAGAATCCTCTGCTGTAAACTCAAAATAATAATTATTACTATAACAAATGCATTGTGTTAATAATAAAACACTTCTCTAGGCAAGTACTTTGCTGGTAATTAGAACTTACTAAGAAAAAAAAAATTCTGCTTTTGTCTTGAACTATTTCTTCCTGGGAGTAATAATCTTTTCCTTTCTTACAGTTGCTCATGTCACATTTATCTACTGGTCTCACTCCCTCTCCTATCTTAGAGACACTTAATGCTTTGCAAATAACAGATTGAGAATTCAGAAATTGTGAAAACTCCCAAGTCAGTGGCAGAAGTCAGGCGGTGCCTGGTACACCTCCTTAGAACTTCTCATTACAATACCATCAAGACATTAAAAAATGAAGGAAGTTCAAAATACTTCTGAACATAAGAATAATGTTTGCCTCTTCTTAGATATCCTTAGCTTACTTAGGATGTTTAAGCCCAACTTAAACAAGTAAAAGGGCAGGAGCAAAGCAAGCAGGCAAACAAACAAAAATCCTCACGCTAGATTAGGCAGGGGCTGGGCTGGGCTGGGAGCTGGGGAAAAACACCAAGTTCTGTGAATCCAGCCTCTCTTTCCAAAGCGGAGCACCAGCCCCAGCTCACCTCCCTCTTTCTTCCAGTTTGAACATATCTTCTAAGCTTTAGAACTGTGTCATATAGTAGCTCTTGACATTAATGTCCTATTATTATGAACAAATATTTGGTGACTTCTTCTTAGGGGTAAGCCCAGTGAATACAACTAAAACTTAAATATAAGCTCTTTCATAAAATAATTTAGACTCTCATGTTATATTCTCATTTAAGAACATGTAGTTTCCCTCTTGCTTATGAAAAAACAAAAAAACACCAAACTCCTCTTTAGGTTTCCTACCATCTCTCATTTTTCTGTCTTTACTCCTCAACATTGCCATAAATATTTTCCAGAAAAAAAAATGATATAAAATGTAAGCATCACCCATTTATCAGTAACTACACATTGGTGCTTTTAAAGGGGAGCTAAATAGATTGATATGTTTTATTCATTTTTTAAGATTTGTTTGTTTATTTATTTATTTATTTATTTATTTATTTATTTATTTATTAATGAGAGACACAGAGAGAGACGCAAAGGGTGAAGCAGGCTCCCTGCGGGAAGCCCAATGCCCCTAAGCTAAAGGCAAATGCTCAACCACTGAACCACCTAGGTGTCTCTATTTTATTCATTTAAAGATCCTTTCTTTTACCTCTGTTTCAACAGTTGACAAACCCTGACTCTAGCAAAAAAAAAAAAAGTCTTCTTCCTCCCTGTGTGTGTGTGTGTGTGTGTGTGTATCTACAAGCATCACTAATATCCAAGCTTTAAACCAAGATACGCTAGCTGGGATGCCTTCACTATCAGCCCCTATTGTTTCTCAGAGCTACTTGTGTGAAGAGAGAGCTGTTGAGATGTATAATCAACAGCTTGATTTTTTTTTTTTTTTACAGAAGTTTTTGGGTTTTTTTTTGTTTGTTTGTTTAATTTTTAATTTATTTATGATAGTCACAGAGAGAGAGAGAGAGAGAGAGAGGCAGAGACACAGGCAGAGGGAGAAGCAGGCTCCATGCACCGGGAGCCCGACGTGGGATTCAATCCCGGGTCTCCAGGATCGCGCCCTGGGCCAAAGGCAGGCGCCAAACCGCTGAGCCACCCAGGGATCCCCAACAGCTTGATTTTGAGTGCTGTGAATCTTGACAGTTAAACAAAATTCCTCTTTTTCCACAATTGTTTCCGCTTAATGCCATTTGTCTCAAAATTGAGAGTCACCAAAATGAGTGGTATGGTTGTATCCCACACAAATATCAAATGTTGCCATCCTTCAATCGGTTGCCATAAGGTGATAATGAACTCTGAAATAAAGATACAAATGAATGAAAAAAAAAAATGCAACCAACCTCTGTGAGGTAAAAAACCCTAAAAGAAAAGTTAGAGACAAAAAAGAAAACCTCGATTCCTATCAAGTTGCCACTCAGCATCAACTACCTTTTAAAAGTTAAATTCTCCTTCTCTTAAAATCACTGAATACTTTTTTTTTTTTTTTTTTTTTGCTGGAACTTTTAATTCTTGCTTATCCTGCACTTAATTTACCATTCTAGTTTTTATAAGGCTTGTAAAATATAATTTTCATACTGGGATTCCAACCATACTTGTAATTGAACTGTAAAAGCTAAGCTTTCAGATCACCAAATAAATCAAATTTCTGTAAAATATATGGCCTCTAGTCATAACTGAATCTTTGGTTTTCTCCCTGTTTCTGAAAGAGAAACAAAGAAAACATGTTTAGTTATTTATCCTTTACCAAAAAAAAAAAAAAAAAATCCTAGGATAAGAGAAAATGAAAGGCATTTTAAAGACTGAATTAACAATTAGCAATGCATAGTTATGATCTAGCTATGGGGCACACTGTAGCCATGAAAAGAAGCACGAGCCTAGCGTGCCCAGACATTAACCAAAACTGGGGAAAGCCTAAGGCATGAGATTTTTTTTTTAATGTATAAACTCTTTTATTCACTGCTATTCCTCTTTTGTATAATTTCATGAATATCTGCGTTGATGAAGATGTTGTTTTAGATCAAAGATGATAGCGATATCACGTAGGGGGCTGAGTAGCCACAGGGCAGAGTCCCATAGGATGACAAGGCTTTTCCTCAGCTTCAAAGTCCAGGACCATTCTTAATATTTCAGCAGTAGTGATTGGTTTCTCATGGACTGGCTTTTACTATACGGATGCAAAAGAAAATAGAATTAGAACTGCCCATTGGAAAATCACTTGCAGAGAGGCTATGCTAGGAAGCCAACTTATAAAAAGGATGTGATTTTATGAACATGGAATCAGAGGAGATGGAATTAGCAGCATGACTCCATGGCTAGTTATCCAGCTCCTTGTCTAAAACTTTCTTTTCCACCATCGCTTTATGGATGTTGTACGGAATGATGGTAATTAGAGAACTCATCAACACGACCCCCTGATAGAGCTGGATTTTGCTCTCCCTGTTTCTTACCTGGAAGACTATTAGCATAACTGAATTTATTTGCCATCATTTATTAAGTGTTTAATAGTTTACCTCTCAGAGTTTGCAAGTGTATACAAGTAGTAAGCTTTGCTATCAAAATTAAGGAAATTGAGTATTTGCTGTAGAAAATCAACCCTTTTCTCCTCCTGAGTGGAAAACATAGCTCTCCTGTTCAATCTAATTCTTCCATTTTTGTCCCATATCATATTATGTCTGATCTATTCCAAAACTACTTCCATCATTTACTTTTCTTTGGCTTATTCTTCATCCTTTCTGTCTTTACTGGTTATTTCCTTGTATATAAATGAATTCACCTCTCTTAAACTTAAAAAAAAAAAAAAAAAACTTCCTGGGCTCTTAACTCCCTTCCAGCTCAAATCCACTCTTTGTGTCAAACCTCCGATAAAAGAAGTCTGTGTCTCCACTCAAACACCTCATAATCGGGTTTAATTTTAACACTACTCCTTGGAAACCATTCATTCTGTGGCTTTGCTCACTGGTGAGCCCTTCTTGCATTTCCAAGC
Organism: Canis lupus dingo; assembly: GCF_003254725.2. Classification (NCBI taxonomy): domain Eukaryota; kingdom Metazoa; phylum Chordata; class Mammalia; order Carnivora; family Canidae; genus Canis; species Canis lupus. The sequence goes on from NC_064261.1 coordinate 15,935,774, forward strand.
CTTGGCCTCCTTTGGCTTCTCACAAATGTACGGATTCTCCAATTAACTCAAACCACTGCTCAGGTGTTTCCTATTTGGCTTCCTTCCTCTCCTGCTCTGTAATTTTCACTATTCCTCACAGCTTGATCTTTGTCCTTCTCTCATGCTACCCATTTTGTCTGAGCAAACTGATTTATTGTTATGATTTCAATGTCCAGCTTTTTCCTTATGATACAGCCAAACTGTTATCTCCAGCTCACCTCCTAAGCTCCAAATCTGTATATTTGGCAGCCAATCTATCATCCCACCAAGGGAGCAATTTATCCTCAACATTGCAAAATGGAGTTCATATTTTTTCTCCAAACCTCCCTCTTGTGTTATATATATATATATATATATATATATATATATATATATATATAGCTATATATATAGCTATGGGGCACACTGTAGCCATGGTATATATATACCCTGTTTTCGAGAAATGCATCACCATTTATCCAGTCACCCAGATGAAAAGATTAAGTCACCTTTGCAACTGTCCTCTCCTTTGCCTCCAGCACCGGGTCAATCCCATACATCTCATTGATAAAGATGTGGACATATTTTTTACCAGTCTTTTTGCTCCAAGCTCACTGCCACCACTTTCATTCAGGCCTTACCCCTCATATGGACTGACTCAACATCTTATAGTAGTGTTCTCCTCTATGTCCTATATGAGAAAACAATTCTAATAAGTGTCAAGGGGGAAAAATAGCAATACATATGAAAGTGCAAATAGAGAAAATCAAAGAGTGTCACCTCAACATCTAAAACCTTTCTAAGTGCCCAGAAATCTAATCTACCACTGTTTTGATTGTTGGAGTTTTTTACTGACATCAGGGAACACAAAAACAAATTCTAAATTAAACCATCCATCCACATCTCTTTCATTTAGAGTGACTCCTATTTACCCATTTGAGTAATAACTTAAGGCTTTCTGGCATTGCCAGCTCTGAGTCAGTGTGAAGTATTAAACAATAGCCTCTGATAGCTTTTCTGAGTCATCTTAAATTGCCATTGAAGGTTCAAAGCCTTACTCCTGTCACATACTGTCATTTCTGTTCTTTGGTGTCTTGCTAAAACATGTGTACTTTCCATTATATCTTCACTGTAAATTGCAAGATTAGCAATGAGTTTTCATCACCTGAAGTTTTAGATTCCATTTGTCCTCAAGGTCCAGTTTATTATATCCTGTGCTCTGCTCTAAGCCATTAGTTTGTAAAATAAAGTGTTTTTCATCTGAGAAATCCTATGTTTTAAGCATGCTTACATTATGCACCTTAATATTATTGATACAAGACAAGTGATAGAAGCTCAGGGATATAGCCAGCTTCCTGGAGAAGATTCTAACAAACATGAAGGGAAGAACCACATATTTATAATATGAGAAGTTACTCTTTTCCAAGCTTGAAGTGTTTTTAAAGGCTTGACCTCTCAAAGCATTGACAAGAATTTTACACCCTGTGGCCCTATCCCATCCTAGAAGCACTGCCCCTTGGACAGATGACACCAAAGTCTCAGGATTCATTTGCAGCACAAATAGAATATTTCCCAGTCGGGAGCAAGGGGCATAGGGGTGAGATTAACATCCCTCTGTTCAGGGGAGGTGTTCCACCTTCATAGTGTTCACAAAGCCAATCTTCACATTTGTAACTATTCTGTTGCAGCTGGAGCCTTGCATATATTTGTATGTTGATTTCTCTGGTGATTTAAAAATATTTCTTAGAGCAAGAAAAGCCAAGCCATCCACCAAAGCAACTGAGATTAGCAGGTTGCATTTTATTTCAATTCTGTGCAAAAGCATTTGACATTCAACAAGAGCAACAACAAACAGCAGTGAGGGCCTGCTTCTAAGAGCTCTTTAAATAAGTATAAATTGCCAGCAAAAGGGGAAAATAGTTATTACACTTTCTAAAATTGTATGTGTGTATGTGTGTATAAACACAGTCATGTATAATCTACTACAACTTCTGCCTAAAACTGCTTTAAGTTTTTAATCTCTTAAACTGTGATTGAATCCATCGAAATAGGCCCTAAGGCACCTGCTAAAATGTGACATGAAGGAAACACATCCTGGGGCCTACTCTATGCCTTCTAGTTGATATTTGATTTGCAGGATGCCTGGGTGGCTCAATGGTTGAGCGCCTGCCTTCCACCCAGGGTGTGATCCCGGGACCCCAGAATTCAGTCCCACATCAGGCTCCCTGTGGGGAGCTTGCTTCTCTCTCTGCCTATGTCTCTGTCTCTGTGTCTTTCATGAATAAATAAAGTCTTTAAAAAAAGGGGGGGTATTTGATTTGCTTGGTAGTGGACCCCAAAAAAAGTGTCCATGTCTGAAAAGTCCCATCAAATCATACCTAATACATAAAAGAAAACCCTAGAACTCTGAATTTAACTTAGAGTAGCTTTTTGCCCTTTAATAATGCAGTTTCATCTCATAAACCATTATCTAATCTACCTGAATGATTCTGTTGAAACCTGAAGGCAAAAAAAAAAAAAAAAAAAAAAGGTATGATTCCTCTGTATCTCAATCAGAAGTTAGTTTTCTTGTTCTCCTGGCATTAATGCCAACCTGCCAGGGCTTAGCAGCACTAAAATATTTCTTCTTTCTCAAATACACACTGATTATTAACTTGAGAAACCTGAATACATAAACCAAATCTCTTCCATGGGTACTGTTCAGCAATTTAATCGTAAAAAGCTAAAAAAAATAATGTTTTTAGCACTCACAGATTCTTGTTTCAAATTCTCAAATCTAGTCATCTCTTTTATTAAGCTCACAACTTCCAAGTGTTATGAAGCAAATGACTGACAAGCATTTAAGCCTAGAAGGGAGGGGACCTTCATTTGCTGAGTATCTACTCTTTGGCAGGAACTTGGCACATATTTGCCTCATTGAATCCTTGTAAGATCTATAAAATGGAAGTATTTATTTCTGCTTTGTAGAGTAATGAAAGACCCAAAGACTGAAGTCCATATTAGACTATTCAGAAGCAAGGAAGCCAAGATGCCGGTCTAGGCGTGTCCTGTGCCAAAGGCTGCATTATTCCTAGTCCACCTGGCTGAAGCAGGCACACAAGAGCTGCTGAGAAGGTGTCCAGGATTATTTTCCTCAGGAACGCAGTGAGAAAGGCGTCTGGATTGGGTAGACCTCATTAGGATTATATGGGGGAAGTGACCTCTCTCCTGGAGCACATGGGTCTTGAATCACCTCCCTGAAGTGTGTGTCACAGGCGGGTCAGTTCAGACTAAATTCCAGGAATGATGGCAAGAGCGGCCCCATCCCATGGTCCTTCCATGCATCCTTCTGAGCCCTCTCATTTCTCTCTAGTCCACACTTTTTTCTCATCCTCCTCACCAACTACTACAAATGTCCAACACTATGATCTTCTTTTCTCTTCTACTTCAAATGGAGAAGACTAGAGGAAAACTTCAACTGCCACCTTCTTATCACACACGTTCATTCATACAGAGCTGTCTTTGCTCTTCTCTCCTATTACAGTGGAAGAGTTGCCCGCCCCCTTTCTACAGCTTTGTTGCCCACCTCCTCCTGCCTTCTCTGAGACCACTCTCTGTAATAGTCTCACTCCCTGGCATACGTTCTGGGGCACCATCTCCCACAGAGCATTTATACATTTGCTTTTCTTATTAAAAAAAAATCAAAGTCATGTCACCGTCTATAATTTTCTCTTCTATTTTGCAATCAGATTTTAGGAAAGCTTCATCTACACTCTCTTTCTCTACTTGTTTTCTTCAGCTGAGTCTTCAAGCTCTTGAAATCTGATTTATGACCACACTGTTTTACTGAGACAGTTCTGTTCAGGTCACTGACAAGTTCAACACTGTGAAATTCAAACAGTAGGTCTCCATCAGCCATTACCTTCCAGCAGCTCTGGGCTGGGTCTGCTATTGTGGATCTCTCCCTCCTTCAGCCACAGGCTCTTGCCTTGGCCTCCATGTCACTAAACACTCTGGGTCATCCTCTCAGCTCTCTGGAGGCTCCTTCTCTTTACATTTACATTATGACCTCCTTCTACCTTCAGACAGCTACAAGGCATTGGGAGAGATAGCTGTGGAAAGTGGAAATTTATATAATGATTTTATTTGGCCTTAGATCTAAGGGACTACACACACACACACACACACACATACACACCAGATGAAATTGAGTACTTTTATGAACAAATTTTCCTAGGCGAGAGAGGCTGGTAGAGCAGAAATGGAATTACAATCTTCATTAGGGAGAGCAGTTCTTAGCTTGGCTACTGCACAGGTAAGAACGTTTGAGTTATAAGACAATTAAAAACAAACGCCTGCCCTGGGGACTGGATCTCAAAGCTGCCCTCCCCATCCTGGCATAGCATGGCTTTCTCTGCAGGTTGTTGACTTTCGCTTGCATCTGCATTACCTCAGTGGCCCCCAAACTCACGTTTCTACTTTATTGTTTTTGTACCTATTTGATAGTCCTGAGGGAACATCTCTGGGCTAAGTTATTTCGTGATATACCAATTGGTTTTATTATTGCTTTGGTTACAAAGTTACATTGGTTTTTGGAAGTCTTTTTCCAAGGCCTATTTTCCCATAAGCCCTGCTATTTTTAGCGTATGACTTTTTAGAACACAAAGATTTTCAGGAATGCACACTTGCTGACATCCCAAGTATGTCTTTATAAGTTCAACACGAATTAAACATGGAGTATCCTGTACTTTATTATTAAGCATATGCTTTAATTCTATGTATGTGTTTATTGAAAATTTCGAAAGTGTCATATTTTGTTTTCTCAAACTGTGTTTCTTCAAAGTCAAGTTCATATTTTTTATTACCTGTCTATCGTGCCTGAAGCATAAACAGGGAGCTATTTTTTGTTCTATGAGTTATATGGTGTGAGTCTGATAAATCTCTTCCCATATTCAAAGATTACAAAAATAGAGGAGTGAATTTTAATCAAGAATGTAGAAAGGAATTCATTTTTGGCCGAGTTCCAAGCCAAAGAAGTTTGACTCTCAATTAAGTGATAGAACTAAGGAGAAAAAAACAGAAGGTCCAAAGGAAAATGCAAATTTAACTTTAGCCACACTTTTCTAACAATTCCTATGAACATAAATGTAAAATTAACACTCAGGCTTAACCTGTTGATATCCAATCATTAAACTCTGTTGCTGATCATTTGATTAGAGGAGTCCTTCTCATAATTACTTCTCAGAATTTGTATCCCCCTTTCCCTCTTCTCAACTCTCTTTACCTAATATATCATGTCTTCTGGTTTAGTCAATCTTATAAATCCTATTTAAGACTCCAGACATTATTAATCCTGTTGCATTCAGTGCGTTAAAGAACTTTGTCTTATAAAATGTTGCCAAATGATGAAAGGAAACCACTCCACTGAGTTTTTTTTTTTTTTCCTCAATTTTTCATGCCCCAAAACTCATGATACTGGGATTGGAGAAGGAAAACATTTCCTTTCCTTTCTTCCATTCTTCCTCCCCAGTGCATTAAACTAAATTCTCAAAAGAGAAAGTAAATGGAACTTTTTAATACTAACGATTATGTAAAGAAGTTAATCACATTATTTTAAAGAAAGAATCCACCTTGCCTGCATGAGAAGATTGCAGATGGAGAATTAGCTACAGGATAAACGTTGGTGGCAGTTGAAATGGAATTTGATGACCACCTGCTAGCAAGCAGGAGGTACAATAGTACAATTTGTATGGTGGTGAAGACATGTGGTTAAGTGGAGGTCAAGCAACTTAAATACTTCCATGGTTTAATCTAGGCGTGTTTCATTTGAGAATTCTGCTGATTCGTATAAAATTCTAAGCTTGTTAATGCAATCAGAATATTTGCAATAGGTTTAGAGAAGAAGTAAAAATAGTATCTTAGGGTTAGTATGTTTTTAAACTACTTTTTCTTTCTTCATAAATAAGTTTACCATTTCTGATGTATGGCCATAGTAATAGTGTTCACATTTTCTTAATTAAAGCTTGGGATGCATTGTCAAAACTCCCAGAAACAAATAAAAAAAAAAAAAAAAAAAGGAAAGAAAAGAAAAAGCAGAGGACATGCATGAGAACAACAGAACAGAATTCTTATTGTAAGTACTGACCCAGATAATCCCCCCTATATGTTTTACTTCACAGAATTCTAACAGGAGCCCAGAGTTTCAGCGATGCAATGCAAAATTGTAAACTAACAGGACTTAAATGAGTTTTATTTTTCACACACTGCTGCCACAAACCTCAGTCCTTGTGTCTCATTGTAATGCTTTATTTTATGGGGTTATTTAGTTTTATGCCTTTCCTCCTTGATTTCCTAAAGAATTTAAATAATCTTATTAATATTTTAACACAAATTAACACAAAATTAGTATTTCACCCTGTGAGCTTTGTTATCTAAATTATTCTGAATTTTGTCAATTATATGTCCTTAACCACATTATTTTCATTGGGCAATAAGTGCCCTACCAGTATGAGGTATATATACTTTAAGGAGAGAAAGAGACCAGGAACTCCCAGCAAGATGAAGTACCAGCCAGCATGCATAGCGCCTGCTAATTTCCAGTGGACATAGTTAGACTTGCTTTGTTGGTGTGTTGGCTTCTACCCTCAAACGTGCAAAGGGAAAATGAGTTATGGGGGAAACTATTCCAAACACATCTCAGCAATCCATTCCCAGCCAGCCTGAGCCCCTGTGGTCAGTCCTAAAAATCCATCAGCCAGAAGTGTTGATAAGGTGCATCTGTGGTTTGGCACAGAATAACAAAGGCCCCAAGACTGCAAAGTTCCTGGCCTCTCAAAGGATGACAAAAATCACACACTACTGTAAATTACTTCTGTGATTCACCACTGGAAGAATTCAATTTTCTGACAGTAATTTGGAAGAAAATGTTGCTAGACCTGATATATGGCCTTTATTTTAGCTAAACTAAAATCCATCATATTTTTTTAAATGCTAAGCTTTCTTAAATATATACATACTGAAATTAGTGTGTATATTTTTGGAAGAGTATGGCTGTGATGGCAGAAGGGATATGAGATTATGTGTGCAAAATAACAATTGGGAAGGTAACAAAACATTTTCAATTCTCTGAGCACCACACTAAGTGGGCTTTTTGAAAAAATTTATTGCTCTTAATACTCTTTTCTTTCATGTAAACTTTAGCTAATGTGAACTCTACTATCCCGTCTCATCACTAGATCACTAGTTCCATGGGAAACTTCATTTGCCCAACTTTCACTGAAAGTCGCTTCCCAAGCATAGATGGCTTCCAGCGTTGATGTCTGCCTAATGGACAATGATGTCTCCCCACAATATCCTGAAATAAAAATAGCTAGGTATGATTTCTTCTTAGTATATAAAGACCCTAGTTTATACACAGTGGGGAATAGTTTAAAAGACATCTGGACACTCAGAATCGTACTTGAATCATCAAATTATGTTTGGGAGAATTGCCATAGAAATATTTAAAAAGACAAGTTTATTTCCAGAACAAGACCATTGAGCCCACATTAATATAAATATTTAGAAATGCTTTTGGAAATGCTTTTTAAAACTCAAACTGAGCAAAAATTTGACTAAATCTTGATTTTCCCACCAAGCCAATGTATTAGTTTTTCTTCTTGTCATATAAACCTTTCCTTGACATTTTCCAATTCTCCAGCTTAAATTAATAGCACACACAGTTTTTATAAAACCCTAAAAGGTGGTAGCCAAACTGACTGGTTTCTTTTGCTTCTCCCCTGACTACATTGCTCTGATCATTTTATTCATTAAAGAATGGCTTCCCACTTAGTTCATTAAATAGTGAATGCTGCTTTTGCACAGATTCTTCAGAAATTCCAAAAGTGCCTTATGATGAGCAATTCCCTAGAAACTCACTCCCCCAAATTTCAAAACATCTAGAATAAAATCATGACCCCAAAGGACAATAAATGTCTCTCAAAGAAATGAAACATTTGCAACTTGGAAATATAGGTACGACAGCTAGTTACTTAATCTGTTCATATCTCAATTTCTTCACGTGTAAAATGTGAATAATACCTAATAGGACTCAATAGTACTTAATTCATCGGATATTATTGAGATGAAAATGACGTAATGCATGAGAAGTGCTTAGAACACTGCTTGTCACGTATGAAGAACTTTATGAGAGTTCATGATGATGATAGTGTAATGAGTTAACAGATGAGAAACCTGACCTTACGGAGATGGGAGACTGGTGCAGGCTAAAGTCATAGAGCTGAACTATGAGTCAAACCCCCCACTTTCTTACTTAATGTTCAATGTTCTTTCATTTGTGCCTCACTGAGAATTTTCAAGGAGGCAGCAGGGTATGATGAGTGAGGAATATCTGACATAATATTCATATATTACACCTACTAACAGAGCAGGTTAGAGGCATTTAGATGGTAAAATTAGAATTTCATTTGACTAATTTGATTACTCAGTCATTTTTAATATGCTGTTTTGTGTATTAAGTTACAGAAGACAACAAACTAGAAGTACTGCAGTGGGGGCTACTGGAAGCAGACAAATTAAGGAAGGAATTACAGAGAATAACAAGACATGAGGAAAAGAATGGCAAGATAAAAAATTATACCGTAGAGCCAGCTAATACAGGTGGATAAGCAAGCATTAAATCTCTGAACATCCCAACACTTTGGGACAACATTGCTCTCCATTCTCCTCTAAATGCAGCATCTCTAACTCAATAATGATGACTCACAGTCATTAGGGAAGAAATGAAGTGCATTTAGTATATTCTGCATAAGGAGGCAAGGAAATTGTTATGCTTTTCAAATATTCCTCAGTGCTCATATATTACTTTTATTGGCAACAACAACAACAAAAAAGGAAGCAAACAGACAAAAGAGAGGGACGTTTCTAAGCATTTGTCTGGTATTTTTCTGTTTTGTTTTGTTTTGTCAACATCTCTGCTTTGCTTCAACTATACATAATTGAATCTACAGATATCGCTCAATCATGTTCAATCCCTCAACATTTTCTGAGACAGTATTTATCACGATACATTGAATATATCAATAATCCATGTCTTCCCTCACCATCCATCTCATGGAGCTTAAAACTAACTTACTTTCGTAGATCAAGTGGACTTACTACCCCAGTGGTGTCATTTTCTAGTCTGATACTCAGCAAATGCACTAGAAAAGCACTTCCCAACAGAATCCTCTTAAATGATGAAAATGCCCCCTTGGGGTTTACTGTATTGTAGTCAGTAGCCACAAGTGCTTGAAACGTGTCTAGTGAAATTGAGGAATAGAATTTGCAATTGTACTTCATTTTAATTAATGTAATTTTATTTTTATAAGATTATTTATTTATTCATGAGAGACACACACAGAGAGAGAGAGAGAGAGAGAGAGAGAGGCAGAGACACAGGCAGAGGGAGAAGCAGGCTCCATGCAGGGAGCCCGACATGGGACTCGATCCTGGGACTCTAGGATCAGGCCCTGGGCCGAAGGTGGTGCTAAACCGCTGAGCCACCCGGGCTGCCCTAATTAATGTAATTTTAAATAACCATATAGAACTAGCAGTTGCAGTATTATATAGTACAGCACTAGTTGATAGTTCCTAGTTGATATTTCCCAAAATGACAGTCTACCTCATTCATTGCATTGGCTGCAAATGTATTTCCTGTGACTGTATGTCACCTATGCATTAGAAACCTCAAATCCACTATCCTCAAATTGCAATTAAGATGGCCAGACTAGATTTTCAGTTTCTATATTGATGGTCATGTTACTGAAAAACTCTTGAACCACACGAAAAAGCATAGCAAGATAGAACATGTATTTAAAATATTTTATTAGCCAAATTAAAAAAAAAAAGAAAAGAAAAAAGAAAAGAAATTCTAGCAAATTTCAGATGCCATAAATGAAGAAAGAACTAAAAGTCAAAGATATGAACAGGTATTGAATCTGAATGGCTCACTAGGAGAATTAAAGTATAGGAGCAGGAGACGTTTTAAATTCAAAATAAAGAAAAAGAAGTTCAGGCTCCTGCAGGATGGGAACTTGGAGCTGACAAAACAAAATACCATAGACTGGTGGCTTAAACAACAGATAACTTTTATTTTCTCACAGTTCAGAAGACTGAAAATCTGAGATCAGGGTGTATGGTCAGGCTCTGGTGAGGACTCTTTCTGTTTTGTAAATGGTGGCATCTCACTGTGTGCTGACATGATCTTTCCTCAGTGCACATGAACAAGCTTTTTAGTGTCTTTTATAAGAGTCCTAATTTCACCCTGAGGTCCCCATTCTCATGACCCCATCTAATCCTAATCACCTCCCCAAAGCCCCATCTCCAAATTTTATCACATTGTGGATTAGGGCTTCAACATACGAATTTTGGGGGGAACACTTTAGCCTATAACAGAAATTGTCATTGGAGTTATAACTAAAATAGAGATTAAGCTTTGTAGGGCCACCTGGGTGGCTCAGTGGGTTAAGTATATGACTTTTGGTTTTGGCTCAGGTATGATCTCAGGGTCATGAGATCAAGCCCCACATTCAGCTTCATGCTGGGAAAGGAGTCTGCTTGTCCCTCTCTCTCCCTCTCTGCCCCTTCCCTTCTGCCCCTCCCCATCCTCGCTCTCTCTCTCTCTCTCTGAAATAAATAAAAAAGTAAAATATTTAAAAAGAGAAAACTTTGTCAGAAAACTGGTTTTGTACTTTAAAGTGGGAAGAAAAGCAATCACTTTCAAGAATTCTGAACTTTAACCATTTGTTCTTCTGAAGCCAAATTCACATAACTTATGTTACAAGGCAAGATGGTCACATGACTCTATCAAGAGGTGAGATCTATTTCCCTATCCCTCAACTTAGGCTTGGTGACATAACTTGCTTTGAATAATAGGACAATAGTAAATATAATGCATCCAAGACTCAGAGTGCTTGCCTGCTATCTCTTTGTGGGTGATTACTCTGTGAAGAAGCCTGTCTCACCAATAAAAATGAGAGGTCACATAGAGTTCACTGGTCTCACCTAAACCACTTCATCAAACAATGAGCCTCTAGGGGGACCTGGGTAGCTCAGTCAGTTAAACATCTGCCTTCCACTCGGGTCATGACCCCAAAGTCCTGGAACTGTGCCTTGAGTTGGGCTCCTTGCTCAGTGGGGAGCCTGCTTCTCCCTCTCCCTTTGCCTCTCCCCTTGATCGTGCTTTCTCTCTCTCTTGCTCTCTCTCTCAAATAATTAAAATAAAGCAAAATAAATAATAAAATAAAATACAAGAAAACAACCAGCCTCTAGGTCTCCTGAGTTCTGATCACAGACATGAGAGTGAGCACACTTAAGAAACCAGAAAAAGCACACAGCTAGCCTCATCCAAAATGCCAACATAGAGAATGGTGTGGAACACAAATAGCTGTGGTTGTTTTAAGGCAGTATATTTGTAGTAGTTAGTTTTGCAGCAAAGTTAGGTAATATACTAACCTTGTCAGGCAGGAAAACTGCAATGAGATATTAATATAAACATTGATCTGGAGAAAAGAGTCAAACTCAAAACCATCTTATTTGGGAACCTCACCAGAGACCTGGACTTAAAAACACAGAAAAGGATCTCTGCTTAAGTAGCAGTCAAAAAAACCCATAGCCTCTTGACATTAAGACATTTAGAAGTCAGCAAAAACAACAAATGGGAGAATTGAAGAGTCTAGAAAAATCTGAAGGGCTTATAAAATACAAGAGATAGACAAAAGGAATAAGAATATAAGACACCAGCAGATTACTTAAAAAAAAAAAAAGAAATGTAGATTTAAAATAAAACCCAGCAAATAAATAAATAAAAATGAAAAGAATCAAGCATAAACAGGAAATAAAATATAATCATTATAATTAATAATACATTTTAGAACTCATGTAAAAGAGTGGAGCAATGCATTTGATAAGAGATCTTGTGAGTTAAGTCACAGAAGAGAAAAAATCTCATTAGACACAGCAATAAGAGATATAAAGATAGAAAATATAGACAGAAATCAACAGATATTAAGGATAGAAGGAGGTAAACTAAAATACATACAAGGAGTGAAGAGAGATATCAGAAAAGACAACATACAAAAACTTAAACAGCTAAGAATTTTTTTATAAGTAAACAAATAATAAAGGATCACAAGAAGTACTGAGCAAAATGACTAAACACTAACCTACTACCTAGAAACAGAGGCAAAATTGCAAAAAAGAAAACAAGAGAAAATACTAAAACTACCAGGAAGAAAATAAATATTATCACCTCAAAATAACAATGACAATGACAGCAGACTTCTCAACTGCAACAATAAATGCCAGAAGACAGTGCAAAAACCATCTGGCTCAAATTCCAAACACAGCTTGACTTTCAGATAAAAAGAAAGGAGGGGATCCCTGGGTGGCTCAGTGGTTCAGTGCCTGCCTTTGGCCCCAGGCACGATCCTGGAGACCTGGGATTGAGTTCCACGTTGGGCTCCCTGGAGGGAGCCTGCTTCTCCCTCTGCCTGTGTCTCTGCCTCTCTCTCTCTTCTATGTCTATCATGAATAAATAAATAAAATCTTTAAAAAAAATAGAAAGGAAAACAAAAACATTTTAAAATAGATTCTGGAAGAACTTGTTAGAAATTAAATGTATGGGAAAAGTAAAGAGAGTAAAGAAAAGCCATGAAATTAGTGAAAATAAAGTAATTCAGTGAAGAAATGTAATGTTGAGTGAAAAACAGAAGATAAGATAATACAAATAAGTCTAAAATATTTGTAATCTCAATAAATGTGAATGGATTAATGATAGCAATAGAAGACAGAAACACATGTTATATTTTTAGCAAATCTGTAAATATGATGCTTACAAAAAACAAACCTGAAAGTTATAATGCCAAAATGTTAAAAATAGGAATAGGACATATATAATGGAAAACTATTAACCAGGATTCGCCTATAAGCAATATTAACATGAAACAAATAGGAATTGAGGATATTGCTAAAATCATTCATTCCTTTCTTCTCCCATATTCAGAATCAATTGAGAGATGTATACAGAAATCATTAAGTTATAAATAAAATAGTCCCCTTCATAACTCATAGAGACAATTTGAGAAAATAGCTTAAGTGTTGCAGGAAATATTTGCTTTCATTTCTTTTGAATTAGAAATAAACTAAAACAATCACAGGTAGGTCTGGACAAACATTAAATAGAGCCTTCACTGACTAAGCTTGTCATCTACCAGAGAGAATTTTCAGCATCCTCTCTCCAGGCATTCCAACTAGGGGACCAATGGCTGAGTTTCAATGATTAGCTCCATCCCCAAATTCAGTAATCAGAATAGTCTGTTCTACTTTCCCTAGTTTCTATTTATATCAATACGGCAGACTATAGAGCCAGAAAAATTCTCTTGGTAAACAACACTTTCTGATGGATAAAAATCAGATTGTATATATGAAAAGATCTGAACTGATGGTAGGTGACAGAAATACTTGGAATCTGAAACTTCAACAAATCTCTTCTCTGGTTGTAAATGGTTTTTACCCTCTAATGTATGGAAGAAGCATTTCTTCCTCTTGGGAGGAAAATACTTTAGATCTAGACCTCAAAGGGTTCCCACAGATAAATGTTCAAATGATTAAGCCGAAAAGCAAAAATCACAAAACACACACACAAAAGTCCACTATGACTAAAGTAATAAAAACCAACAAAATCATGGATATTAACAAACTGATTCTAATGTTTATATGGATAGCAAAAAATCCACAATCAACAACATAGTAGTGAAGAAGAAGAATGTTTGAAGACAAAAAACTACCTGACTTCAAGACTCACTATAAAGTTATAATGATCAAGACTGTGTACTGTTGGTGAATGAATAGTCAAATAGATCAATGGAAGAGAGAGGAAACCCAGAAATAGGCCCCATAAATACAGTCAAGTAACCTTTGACAAAACAGTAAAGGCAGTACAGTGGCACAAAAAAAACATTCTTTGCCAAAAAAAAAAAAATGTAAAAATAATTGGACACTCACATGCAAGCAAAATGAATCTAGGCATAGACTTACACTCTTCACAAAAATTACCTTAAGATGGACATTGACCTAAATGTAAAACATAAAATTATAAAATAGCTAGAAGATAACATAGGAGAAATCCTATATGACCTTAGAAATGGCAATAACTTTTTAAATACAACACCAAAGGCAAGATCTATGAAATAATTGAAAGCGAGACCTCATTAAAATTAAAAACTTCTGTTCTATGAAAGAAATGATGAAATAATGAATAGACAAGCAACAGACTGGAAGAAAATGTTTACAAAAGACGCATTTGATCAAAGACTATTATCCAAAATATACAAAGTGCTCTTAAAACTCATGTAGGAAGGGTGCCTTCAGGATTCAGTTGGTTAAACATCCGAGTTTATTTCAGCTTAGGTCATGATCTCGGGTTGTGAGATTGAGGCCACATCAGGCTACGTGCTAGTGTGGTGCCTGCTTAAGATTCTCCCTCTCCCTCTGTTCTTCCCACCACTCTTAAAAACAAAACAAAACAAAATAAAGTAAAACAAAACAAAAAAACACCCTCAATAATAAAAAACAACATAATTAAAAATGGGCAAAAGACCTTAATAAACAACTCCCCAAAGATATACAGATGGGAAGTAAGCACGTGGAAAAATGCTCCACATTAAACGTCATCAGGAAATTCAAATCAAAATAACATTAAGTACCATCATATACCTATTAAAATGACCAAAAGCCATAACACTTAACAACTCCAAATGCTGGTGAGGATATGGAGCAACAAGAACTCTCATTCTTTGCTGGTGGGCATACAAACTAATACAACCACTGTGCAATACAGCTTGGAGGCTTCTTAAAATTCTAAACATACTTTTACCGTACGATCCAGCAATCATGCTCTTGGTATTTACCCAAAGTTGAATACTTATGTCTACAAAAAATCCTGCACACAGATGGTTATAGCAGCTTTATCCATAATTGGCAAAACTTGGAAGCAACCAAGATGTCTTTCAACAGGCGAGTAGACAAACTGTGGTATACGCAGACCGTGAAATATCATTCAGTGCTAAAAAGAAATGAGCTTGGGACATCTGGATGGTTCAGCGGTTGAGTGTCTGCTTTCATCTCAGGGTGTGATCCTGGGGTACCAGGATCGAGGTCCTCACTGGGCTCCCCATGGGAAGCTTGCTTCTCCCTCTGCCTATGTCTCTGCCTCTCTCTGTATGTCTCTCATGAATAAATAACATAAAATCTTTTTTTTTTTTAATGAGCTTATAAGCCATGAAAAGACATGGAGAAAATTTAAGTGCATGTTACTATTCAAAAGAAGCCAATCTGAAAAGGTTGCATATTATATAATTGAAACTATATAACATTATGAAAAAGATGAAAAACTATGGAGAGAGTAAAAAGATCAATGGTTGTTGGAGGGGGTGAAGGCAGGGAGGAATAAATAGGTGGACAACAGAGAATGCTTAGGGCATTGGACATAGTTTTTATGATGTTGTAATGATGGATATATGTCACTATATATTTGTCTAAACCCATAAAATGTACAACGTCAAGAGAGAAGGGTAATATAAACTGTAGACTTTGGGTGATTGTGATGTGTCAGGGTAGGCTTATCAATTGTAACAATGTACCACTCTAGTGAAGGATGTTAATCATGCATGTGTAGGGTCAGGGAGTATATGGAAAATCTCTGTACCTTCCTCTTAATTTTTCTGTGAACTAAAATATCTCTTAAGAAAAAACAACAACAACAACAACAACAACCCCGTGGTGTATCAGGCTGGCTCACTCAGAAGAGCATGTGACTCCTGACCTGGGAGTCATAAGTTCAAGTCCCTACGTTGGGCATGAAGCCTACTTAAACAAATAAATAAATAAAAATGAATCATATTTAGAAAACAAAAACCTAAAAAATATTGAAATTGTCAAATACAGAATAAAAAACACATTTAAGATATTCAAAGAAATAAGAATATTAGAGGTACTATGAAGAAAAAAGGAACAAGAATAAGAAATGATACAAAATGACCTATCTGACTTGAAAAAAAACAAATCCACATTTCTGGTGTGTCTAGAGAATGACTTGAAAAAAAACAAATCCACGTTTCTGGTATGTCTAGAGAATGAAAAATAATGAAATCTGAAAACAGTGGAACCAGAGGACACATGTTGACATAAGCTGTAGCAAGGGGTTGCCTGTGTCCTGTAGACACAGCTTCAGGTACGGGCTCTTCTGCTTATGCCTGGGACATGCATTTATATACCTGTATGCTCTGACAGGTTGATGATGCTACAAACAGGAATCAATACAGGGGAACTGACATGGAGTAGTCTATCAGCACATCCTTGAAAAATCCTATACTTAGGAACAGGAAATGGCTGGCATGAGCGGTGGGTGAGGGGATAGAGCAATATCTTTAAACCATCTACTTATAAATTTTTATGAAAATGAAGACAAAAAAGTCTATAAAAGAGAGCCAGAGTTTGTTTTATGCATTTACAATATCATCGCTTGCAAAATCTCTTAAATTACATCTTGTAGGTAGGTTGGGATCATTCCTAAAGAAATTTTAATTCTACCTAGACAGGTATAATTGTGTTTTTTAGCATAAATAATTGTCTACCAATATTTTTTTTCATAATTAATACTTGGGAAATGGGACGCTTTTCATAGAAACTCTGTAGAATCATACAGAACCTCTTACACTGAGTTAGTTTCATTATATAGATATTTCTATTACCTGAATTAAAACTCAGTTGGCTACTTAGAGATTAGGTACTGCTTTGCTTTTATAACTGGAAACAGAGGATCGGTTTCATTTTTATGCTCTATTAGATTGTATTACCCGTCTCTGATATTTTTCTTCTTTAAATTATAACAGTAAATTTCCTAATCATTCACTTACTTCTTAGTAGTGAATGAATACTATATTAATAGTTCTTTACAAACTTAAAGCATGGAGTCTCATACAAGCAAGAAAGTCTTCGCAAATTAATCTGTTGTTTGTTTGTTTTTCTCCAGAATAAAATCTCCATAGATCTCATGGTATAGTCCATAAAATGTTGCCTATCTGTACATTATAATCATCACAGGTAAACTATCTATGTTATATGTATATAGCAAAAATGTATCTACATTTCCAAGCTTAATTCAGTTTCAAATAACTATTCTAAATTTCTTTGTTTATATTTATCCATTCTCTTTAAAATCTTATACACTATCCAAAATGCATCAGTGTAATATTTTAATGTCATTCCTGCTTTTTCAAAATTGACTGGTAAATGATGATCTCTATAGCTATTATTTGAAATCAAAAAGTCAAGCATATATTCAAAATTCTGGAGAAAGCTATCTTCTAACATAACTGCAAGTTTTGTCGTTTATCTCAAACAATTTTAATTCAGTTGGTATCTAGAAGGAGTTATTGAATAAAGTAATTATATTAAACTTACAGATTGGAAGTTGAGAGATGTGGAGGTGAAATTTGTGGCTCTAGTCAAAAGAAGTTTGTGGTATTGTCTTGAGTAGTCTGAAATAATTGAGCAAATATCTATTTTCTCCCTTTAAAGTGGTAACATCATTAAAACGTGTTCTATTTAGAATCCCTGGGTGGCTCAGTGGTTTGGCACCTGCCTTCGGCCCAGGGTGTGATCCTGGAGACCCGAGATCAAGTCCCGCGTAGGGCTCCCTATAGGGAGCCTGCTTTTCTCTCTGCCTGTGTCTCTGCCTCTCTCTCTCTCTCTGTCTCTCATGAATAAATAATAAACTAAAATCTAAAAAAAAAAAAAAAGGGTTTGACTTACAGGACAAATTTATTCCCTATTATCTGAGATCCCAGTGATAACTTAAAATTTAAGAGAAATAAGAATATACATTTGAGATCAGAAAGAAATGAACTGGCACAGGTTTAATAAAACCATATGTATTAAGCACATTGGAATATTTCACACAAACAACTATGGAAGCTCCTACTTTTTCTCAAAACATATAGTCCTTTTATTCTACCTTGGTTTTCCTACTTTTGATAGAAGCAGAGATATACAAAAAAAATTCTTAACTCTAGGATAAGGAAATAAAAATGCAAAGAAAGTTAAAACAGAAAGTTAAATGTTTTAAATCACATTTCTAGGAAGAAAAAAATGTAAGTAAATGAGAGTAAAAATTTTTTCAAAGGAATAATAGAAAATGGTGCCAAGAACTGAAGAAAGACAGAAGTCTTTAAACTGAAAAGTTCCACAAAATGCTGAACAAGATAAATTTTAAACACAAGAACATCATTATCCAAAACACATCATTATGAAATTTCAGAACACAAGAATGAGAAGATCCTAAAAGCTTATCAGTAATGAAAAAAAAAAGTCTTCCCAATAAGAGAATGAAAATAACACATATCAAATTTGTCAGCCAGAGAGAATGCTAAAATGTCGCTGAGTAAGGATTTAAAATCCTGACAAAAAACTACTTACAACTTAGATTTCCATTCCTCTCTTGCCTCTTATAGTCTATCCTGCAAACACCAGAAGTAGTGAGTCTTTGAAACTGCAAGTCAGACCATGCCATTTTCTGTTTAAAATCCTCCAATAACTTCCCAGCTCACACACAATAAAAGCCCAATTTGACCATAGCACATAAATCCCTTCACAATCTGGCCCTTAGCTACCTTTCTACAAGACTGCAAAGAGGACTTTCCTTCTCTAACCACACTGACTTTCTCATTGCTCCATACTCAAGGCTGGTATGCTCCTGACTCAGGATCATTGCACTGAGAATCACCTTCTGTCCTAAAACTCTTTTTCCCAAATTCCCAAACGAACATCTTTCTCAAGTCCTTCATGTGTCTGCTCAACTCTTTCCATCATGGAAAACCTTCTCTAACCGCACTGTGAAAGAATCAGGCCTTTGTCTCCTTCTGTCCCGTTTAGCCTACTTAAGTCTTCTTCATTACCCTTCTTACTGCCTGATATATTGCATGTTTACTCTCTTTCTCTTTCATTTTACTAGAATCTAAAATCATATCAGTAAGAAATTCATAATTTTGATCACTGCTGTAACACCAACATCTAAATAATATCTGCTACATGCTGTGTATTCAATAAATAAATATCTGATGAACAATATGTAGGAGCTCTGTTTTATGTCTCTTCACCCTGAGATCTAAAATTTGGAGTTCCTACCTATCTCTGCACAGCAGGGGAAAAGAATATGGAATGTTGTTCACAGGTGTTTGGGAGCTTCCATTCATATATCATTGCCCAGAGCAAGTCATACAATCTGGTATAATTTCAAATTAGTTCAGTTTTACCACATAGCCAGCAAAACAACTAAAATATTAAGAATGAGTCTAATTTCTTTAATATGAGCCTAAAAAACAATGGTTTAAAGTAAAATGGAAGGTAGTGGCTTCCAAGAAGAATGGCTACAAAAAGGACATAATACATTTCATGAAATATATAAAATAAGTAGGAACCTGGCTCTTACTAGATATATAGTGGAAAGAACCTATGTCTTTTATCCCAATAAGAAAAAAACAAAGGCAACAGAAACCCTAAGAAAAATTTTAAAAAGGAAACAAAAAATGCATAGTCAAATATGGACCAAATTAAATGTGATTTTGAATAATTGGTGATGCATAATGAAAAATATCACATTTAAACATGATTGCAGAAAGTCTCCCTTGAGTGATATCAAAATTGATAACACCTGAGAAGGAAATGTAATCATCATAGCCCAATATTTACTATACATACAGTAAGCCAAATTTACATGGTCACCATATATTTAAAAAAAAGTTTAAAAAAAAAAAAAAAAAGTTTTAAAAAGACAGTTAAATAGCTTATGTTTTTCAGTTTTTAAAGTGATTCTAGAGATAAAGCATGTACGATTAGGTTCATATTATAGAACTGAATAAAAATGTTATCAACATAGCAATATAAAATTCAAGGTAATTTGTACAAAAGATGAAAAAGAGAAGGTAGGGAAAAAGAAATGCCAAAAAAAAGGTAAAGATGCCAAGATCCTTAATGTATATGCTGAGCATTAGAGTCATTTCTGGGGCAGCCCCAGTGGCCCAGCGGTTTGTGCCGCCTTCAGCCCAGGGTGTGATCCTGGAGGCCTGGGATCGAGTCCCACGTTGGGCTCCCTACATGGGGCCTGCTTCTCCCTCTGCCTGTATCTCTGCCTCTCTCTCTGTGTCTCTCATGAATAAATAAATAAAAAACTTAAAAAAAAAAAGAGTCATTTCTGATGGAACAGGAAATAAATTTTTCAGCAATAATTTAAGTTTAGAAAAGTAACAGTGGAAAAACCATGATAGTAACTTAACTATGAAATGGGAAAGGTTTTAGGGAAGACCAAAAGTAGATAAGTAAATACTCACTTAAAAGAGAAAAAAAAAATTCTAAATTTCATACAGATATGGTAGTAAAAATGTATTTGAAAGTAATGGAAGTATCTGCAAGAAAACAGAATATTGATACGTTTCAAAACAGTTACACCTAAAGAGGAGCACAGAAGTGAGAATAAATTGGGAAAGAGAATTCCTGGTTTCCAATATAAGTCCTTCTGTCATATGTAATTTAATATGCGCTTCTATTTTTTCCATGAGAAAAACTTTTTAAAAAACATAAAATGTATACATTAATTGGGTGTACAGCCCTTTAACTCCTCTCAAAGACTACATCACACAGAGGAAGTTGATTAGCCAGTTAACATAATGAGCCACAAGTCAGGTAATTTCAAAGGATGACAACCAAAATTCTAAGCGTGGGGAGTAGGTGGGATGGTGTGTTGCCTGGGATGGACACCTAAGAAGTATAGTGAGGAAGAAGGAGACTATTAGACCCAACCTATAATTTTGTGTTGGGAAATCTTTGCTGAGATCAGTCAGGTGTTTTAAAAAGGCTGTTTGTGGGAAATAGAGACTTACCAGTTAAATTATATCAACTAATGGAGTTAATATTTAGAAGAATGAATCCCAGAAAAGCTGAATGGCTGTTTTTGGTTTTTGCTTTTTTAAAAAAATCCAGAATAATTAAAATACAGCGTTGTATTAGTTTCAGGTGTACAATATAGTGACTCAACAATTCTATACTCAGTACTCATTGTGATACATATATGAATGACTGGTTTTGATCAGGGTCTGATCTTCTCTATCATTCTACAGACCTTTGATAATTGATTAATTCAATGAATTAGGAATAAGAACAACAGAAGAAGGTGACCTTTTAGACAAGATGACAATCCCAGAAAGATATTTTAAAAAAGAAGAAACTTGTCAAATACAATTCTCTGACACTATCTGGCATTTTTTTTTAATTTTTTTTATTTATTTATGATAGTCACAGAGAGAGAGAGAGGCAGAGACACAGGCAGAGGGAGACGCAGGCTCCATGCACCGGGAGCCCGATGTGGGATTCGATCCCGGGTCTCCAGGATCGCGCCCTGGGCCAAAGGCAGGCACCAAACCACTGTGCCACCCAGGGATCCCATATCTGGCATTTTTTAGAGCACTTTTGGTAGCAGTGGGATTCTCTCCTCCTTACCAATGTCCTTAGTTAGGTCTAATACCTTGTAAAAACTATTCTTGAATAATGGAGCCCAGCTGTTAATTGCTGAATATGACAATATTACAAAATGCAATAATAAATTTTATGATAATGAGCAACTATGATCAAAAATTTAAAAATAATAATGAAAAAGTTCTTAGCTTAACATTGTCATTTGAATAGAAAAAATAACATCAGATCTTGAAAAGACTTATATCAAACAACACTAACTAAAATTATGGTTGCTTTAGAAATTATGACACATTCTTAAAGTGATTATCTCAGTTATTGCCATTTGTGTGTAATTCACCACAATTGAGTGGAATTATATGATTTCTTAAGGATTTATTTGAGAGTGTGTGTGCAAAGTGCATGTGCACACACACAACTGGGGGGAGGGGAAAAGGATGGGGTAGAGGGAGAGAGAGAATCTCTAGCAGACTTCCTCCTGAGTGAGGAGCCCAACATATGGCCCCTGAGATCATGACGTGAGCCAAAACCAAGATTTGGAAGTTTAACTGACTGAGCCACCCAGGCGCCCCAAGGAATTATCTGATTTTTAAATAATGACAACTATATTTTAGAAGTAGTATTTGGATGAGTTTGAGAATTCTTCTCTGGAGATCTTTCAAGTTAGAGTACATGGCTTATAAATTTTTCTGCTTCATTTAAATTGTGTTTTTTCCTGAAGACAATACTTAGGATAATCTCTTGGTGTTCTTATAATTCTGTGTCCTACCTCTAAGAGCTCCACTACATGAATAGACGCCTAACAGTCTTTCATTGGTAAGGAATTCTTGGGAGAGCAATAGTTTCTACCAGCAATTGGCTGATCAAGGAAGCCTCTGGTGTGTAATAGGAGGTGTTGTACCATCTCCTATTAATACTGTATTCCTTTTTATTTTTTTTAAGATTTTTATTTATTTATTCATGAGAGAGAGAGAGAGAGGCAGAGACACAGGCAGAGGGAGAAGCAGGCCCCATGCAGGGCACCTGATGTGGGACTCGATCCTGGGTTTCCAGGATCATACCCTGGGCTGAAGGTGGTGCTAAACCACTGAGTCACCTGGGCTGCCCTACTGTATTCCTTTTTAAAGCCACATTTTCTCTTGGGAATGACATTTTACTCAGTAGGGTTAATTGAACGGCTCATCTTGGTGCAATGTAATCACCATGTGGGAGAGAGCAATAAAAGAAAATTGTATCCTCATCCTTAAGATTATAAGAGGGATCCATACAGGATCCATGCCACATGATTTAGCCCAATGTCTTAAGAGGATGCCATAGAACTTTGAGTAGGAATGGAACTTTCAACATTTGAATTAGGATGTTAAATTAGTTTTTGTCCCATTGGGTCTGTTGCCTCCAGACAAGTACTCGCTTCCCAAGGTAAACTATTCATTAAGATCATCTGTAGAGGATTTGAAGTTTAAGAATTTCCATGTGTCAGCTCCAGGGATTTTTTATTTGGTAGCTCCCCAAGTGATTCCAATAATTAGCTAGCCTGGGAACAACTGCTGGAGATAATTTGGGCATTGATAGAAAAACTTGTTTGACCAGAAATAAAGAGTAACCCTGCAAGGTTCAACATACTTGGTCTGTATAAAGCAAAGTGAAGAACCAAGTCTTCATATTTATAAATCTGTACATGTCAAAATAGATAAAAATCTCTGTCATTAACTTGAAATTAAATGGATCTTATTTTATTTTGTATTTATTTATTTGACCGAGAGCATACAAGCAGGCAGAGCTGCAGGCAGAGGGAAAGGGGGCAGGGATCCTGACGTAGGGCTCATCCTAGGATGCTAAGGTCATGACCTGAGTGAAAGGCAGATGCTTAACCTACTGAGCCACCCAGGCAAGTAGCTTATTTTAAAAACAAATTTCCTACCTTGATTATCTTCTTGTTTTCTGATATTTTTTCTTTTCATCATATTACCATAGGTTTACAAATATTCCTCCCCAGGAAATTCCAAAGGATCAACACTAGAAAATATTAAACCACATATTATCTATATTTATAGACATACAAATGTGCAAGTATCACATATGGCATCTATAGCAAGTGACAATATGTTCCAAGTCCATTTCCAGTTAGTAATAAAACTTTAAACTTTAAGCTCATAATTCTCTTTCTCCCAACAACCCAGCACAGATGCAGAGAAGGAAGGAAGGGAGAGAAGACGAGGGTAAAAAAAGGGAAGGAAAATGGTATTGTTAAAAGATCAATATGTACAGCTTTAAAAAAAACCTGCTAATGCTCATTTATACCCAGAAAAGGAAAGCATTCATTATATACTAGATATCAATATCTCCAGTTTTAAATGGTGTAAAATGATGTTTTCTCTCCAATAACCTGTTCTATCATGTGTGTGGGTGTCAAGATGGACAAGTTTCCAGAAAGTTGTTTGTGTCATTAAATACTGACCACTTTCTCAGACACTCTGGTTTAATACTCATTTTTATCCCCAACATCCTCATGCTTGCTCAGCAGACAGTTTGAGGGAGCAGATATTGTGCTGTTGAAAACTTCTTCCAAGGGATCATGATGCGATATATATCTTGGTTTCCTCTTGAAATACCGGCCTTTGAAGTAAGCATGCATATGTGCATAAATAATTGGGGAACATAGAATAAAGCCTTGTTAAAGTTAGCATTATGCAAGGAATCATGGCAAGAGATTTTTGAGAGATAATTTTGTAAAATATAGAATGAATATTTAAAAAAATAACTAAGATACCTGAAACACGTCTAAACTATTTATCATTTGATTCAACAGACCTAAAAATTACTCAAATCTCTATAAGAGTTTCTAACTACTTACTCTCAATTTCTGTAGTTGTCCTCTAATGGAACACCTGGTCTGCAAACTGAAAAGCATGAATTTCATCCACTGGGACCACCAGTGAAAGTTTCAAAGTCAGGTCTCACATAAAACAATAATAAAAGGAGTTCTTCAACTTGGTAGTGTATTAAGTCACATGTGAACGTTAGAAATATTTTATCTCTCAATGGACATAAATAAATAAATATGAAACCTCTCTCTTACTCTCTGGGTTCCTTTACCATCAAATTTTTCTGCTTCTCTTCTGTCTCCTACACCGATCATTTCTCACGTTCACTGGTCACATAGTTGCCTTTTATTATTTATGGATTTAATGCCCTTTATCATTTGTAGATTATTTTCTGTCATTAATAGCCTAACGGTTAGGATGACTTTCAATTTTAAAATATGCTTCTACTGACCTCTGTGGACGCCTTTCTTCTAGCAAAGTGCTGCTTGTCTGATATAACTAGCCAATCCACGAGCAACTTCTGTAATCTATATCATTTCCTGACATAACCCACCTTGCTTCTGGAAGCAAGAGTTTGTTCATGGTTGAGGTTCAAGCTGAAAAGCCCTTTCCCACCCTGCACTAAGTTTAAATACAAATTCAGTGCTATTCCTTGTCTAATGCTGCTAACCCCCCTGAGGTACACGCACACACACTTGCAACCTCAGAGAATGTTCTAGTTCAATGACATCAGGCCCAATATCAGAAAATGCAGTGCAAAATTCAGTTCAAGGAGTGATCAGAAAGAAGAAATTCTGAGTACCTATACTAAAAATATTTGAGAGATGATTGCATGAAAATATTTTGAAGGTAAAATCTCGTATTAATATATTTAACGAGGTTAAAGAAAACAAAGTCATTATCTCCCTGCGTGGCTTAATGTATTTATGTGTGCCCTGCCCAGTGAGACGTTTTAAAACCTTTATTTTTTAAAGCATTTTATTCCTGTTATACCTCATTAAAATCTAATCATTATTAAGCACAGGATATATTTCTAAAAGAAAAAAAAAAGAAAAAGAAAAACCATTTGTCTTTCTTCCATCTGTTAGCTTAGACAGCACTTTTAGGCAAACCCCTCTTGGAGCTTCCATGTGAATGACTGAGCTCCCACAATGGCAGAGCTGTGCTCTGCCCCGGAACCAACCCTCTCTAATGACATTGACTCATAGTAGTTGCTTTCCTAGTCCCAGCCTGGACTCTGCAAAAGGAGGGTGTGATTACAGTAGGAAGTGTCACATGGGTGTAATTCAATCAGAATTTGGCACAGCCCCATCACCTGCTGGCAATCAGCTCTTGGATTCTCTGTCAGCCTTCTGGATCCCTTACTCCACTCAGGCCAAGAGTGTTTATAGTCACTCTTGAGATATACTTGGCAGCTGCAGGCCCAAGCACCAAGCTGTGAAATGTGTGCAGCCAGCAACAATCGTGCCTGTCTGGCTTTGAGAGCAGACAGTTTCCCCTCGGGTTTTTCCCTTGTTCTGTTGGTGCTTCTATCTTCTTTTGTATGTCGGGCAGAAAAAGACAGACTGGAGACCAGGCAACAAGAGAGGTGTTCCATCTGCCACACACTCTTGAGCTCAGAGGTAGCATTGTCTGGAAATGTCTTACGTTCTCCATTAAGTTCTATCATAATGTTGGGTCATAACATTTTTTTGATAAATCATATTCCTTTATCATCACTTCCCTGACCTCCCTTTGCTCTTTCCTTGTTGGCCTCCTCAGTTGTATGGGCAGAGGGGAGAGGGAGGAGTGTTTATTTTGTTCATTTTACCCTTAGTGTTTGGCAAACTTTGCACATATATTCACCCCACTACTTCCAGATTTAAACAGTAAGAAAAAATATCTTGCTAATATTTAAATGTATCTACTATGTATTTAAATGACACTGTTGAGTTGTGGCCTATTCAGTCTATGTGTTTCTATATGTCTCCCTCTAAGAAATGATTGGAACACCACAAGACAGGACACCCAAAGAGTAAGCACGGAAAGCCTCCACCTCTTTTATCTTACTTCCCCCAACCAGTTGTCACTGTGCTCTTCAAACTCTAGCCACCCACGTCTCCAGACTATTTTCTGACATGCTCATTCTCGCTTCCAAACTGCTACTAGTGTGTTTTGACGTTGACCTTGCTAACTCAAATAAATTCTCAAAGTACAAAAAGCCAAGTCTTTCCTGTTACCTTTGCCCCATCTGTAAGAGCCTACTAATGCTCGGTGCCAGCTCAGGGACAGGTACTCTGATGAAATCTTCCCCGAACGCTCTTCATCATGCAATATGAATCATCCCTCAGCATTGAAATATTGATTTATTATCTAATGATCCAAAAACATGTTTAATTTTAATTCAATCAGAGGCAGGATTTGTAATGGAAAGAACTGGGCTCTGGGATCAGTGATTCTACCTCTAATTAATTAAGATAGAGATCTTGGCACAAGTCTCTTACCTGCTCTCAAACTCCTTTTGCTCAACTGTAAAAGCTAGCTCTACTTCTCAAAATATTGAAGACAAAATTCTACCAAATTCCATTTGTTATTTATTACTCAGTTATTCTAACCCTGTAATCTTCACTATTGGTGTAGGTTGGATTGCTTTGCGAGGCTGCCCATGGACGATCTAACTCTAGGCTCCATGAGCAGACTCTTGAACTTGCTTTCATGCCTGGACCTCTGCGCACCTGTGTATATTTTGTCCTACTACTATTTGTGCCATAACAATGTCTGGTCTTGCTTTTCCCTTTCTTCCCACCAAGGTCTCGCCTAATACATAGAAGAGGAGCTAAAAGAAGTGCAATTACAGTGAAGGAAGCATCCTGCTGTGTGAGCATAAATTAAGACCTCTTCAACAGACATACAATGCTGAGATGATAATACACTCCCAGAGAGAGATTCTCCTTAGAGCAATTTAGTTTGTATGTCAAAGCAGTCCTGATTAAAATAGGCTCAAATAAATCAAGCTAGACAGCACCTTTAGATTTGGCCTTTTGAAATAAGGCATTTGCATGTTATATGGAAAAATGACATTTTATGCTATCAGAAAGAAACACAGCATTCCTCTCTTATTCAGCATAAAAAGATAGACACATATTATGTCTAGGATATAATGAAGTTGTTCTTGAGAAATTATTTCAAATATGAAAGTCTGAATACTTGTATTTATATATTTTTATGATAAGCATACTGAATTAATACATAATAAATTTCTTTGAAGAAATTTTAGCATTGTAATTAATATTTATTAAGCATTTCTTATGTGTTAAGTCGTAAGTCCTTTGTGTGTGTTAAAAAAATTATTATCCCTCTTTGAGGACAGTGAAACACAGAAAAGATAATTTACCCAAAGTAACACAATTAATAAATAAGAGACTTTGCTTTTTATTTTATTTGTTAAAGATTTATTTATTATTTTTTTTTTGGGGGGGGGAAGGACAGAGAGAGAAGGAGAGAGTCCTAAGCAGACTCTGCACTGAACATGGAGCCTAATGCTCCGTTTGATATCAGGACCCTGAGATCATGACCTGAGCCAAAATCAAGAGTTAGATGCTTAACTGACTACACCACCCAGACTCCCCGGAGACCTGACTTTTTAATCCAAGCATCAGAGTCCATGCTGCTCTGTGCTATATTAGCGTGAAATCATAAAGACTTAAGTTGAGATCCTTATTCTGAAACGTACAAATTGTATCTCCTCCAACAAGCGACTTAAACTCTGAGTGCATCAGTTTCTACATCTCTAGAAGGGGGATAATAGGGGGGATCCCTGGGTGGCTCAGCGGTTTGGCGCCTGCCTTTGGGCCAGGTAGCGATCCTGGAGTCCCGGAATCGAGTCCCGCATCGGGCTCCTGGCGTGTAGCCTGCTTCTCCGTCCTCCTGTGTCTCTGCCTCTCTCTTTCTCTCTCTACATCTATCATGAATAAATAAATAAATAAATCTTCAAAAAAAAAAAAAAAAAAGAAAGAAGAAGAAGGGGGATGATAACAATGATAGTGCCTATTTCCAGAGCTTGCTCTGTGATTTAAAGGACAAAATGTACAAAAAGCCTCCTAAGCTTTGTGTCATTTAGGCAAACTTAATAAATGATACACTTTGCCTATTATTATAACACAAATCCCCTGAGACAAGAAGAAGCAAACTGAAAAGAAACAGAGACAGAGTCCTTAGGCTACTACTCTGCAAACCTTCCTAGGTTCCAAGAAGTACAGCTAAGTCATTTCCTCCAAACCTGACCTTAAATACATGGACTGTAGTAGGCAAACCCTCCTAGTGCCAAGCTTCTTTGCACTCTCTCCGAAGCCCTGCCCTCTGAATGACCTGACATCTTGAGTATGTGAACAGCCTGCCTGAAGGAAAATTTTGCGCTGCTGGTGATCTTGATTCCCTCCATCAACACGTTTCTGATTCTGTATACTTAAAGGAAGGGAGGGAAATGGCATTTATTAAAGAGAAGTGAATTTACCTGGAAGAAATAATAAGGAAGAAAAAAATTCTCTGGATAGTTTAATGAGAGAAGATTGGCCAAATAGTGCTTTTCCATATCATCTATTTCTGAAATGAAATTGTTTTTGCTAGTGATTGCAGAAAGAGGTACTGATAATGTCATTGACTTTGACATCTTGACAGGCCGCAATCTATTCTTTGTTGAGTAAAGGCATCTTTATCCTCAAAAACAAGTTAAAAGGACTTATCTGTTTTCTGTACAGTACCTCATTATATGTTATCACCTTCTTATGCTTTCATCAAAAAGCAAGCCTTTCATTACTGCAAATGGCCTAACATCCTATAATAAAATTTCTTCTTCAAAAACAACTGTCTCTTAGCAGAATGCAGCACTACATCATAATTCAATATCAATTAGCCCCATTCTACAGAAGTATATAACATAAAAAGTGCGTGGGTAGCTTATAAGCAAAATATATTTAGTAGAATAAAGAAAAGCAAGCTTGAGATACATGTTGTGATCCACATACCAGAATACAACCAAATTGTATGGACATATATGTTGTGGGGATTATGCAAATGAAGTCTGTAAAAGAATTAAACTACTAATTCGCGTAAGTGGTTTTTCTTTTTTTAAATCAAGAGGTTGTAGCATAGCAGGAATAAAAAATCAATGACAATAAGATAAGCAGACAAATAACTTCTGTGTGGAAGGACAAAGCATTTGCCTTGACAACATAATTGGTGAGAAGTAAAATCAAAAGAGATTGAAATTTACTAATATACAGATGAGAGCTAAGATGTTATAAGAAAATTTGGAGATTTATATGACAAGATCCCCCAAAAGCTAACTGATTATTGAAAGATCTGAAATACATGAGTAGTAGTTTAGAGTTGGTTAAGAAAAGTGTGTAACCATAATGGCAGCTGGGGTGTAAGATTACTAATGATGACATGGCTTAGCTTACTTCCAGTATCTACTGGGGCACCCCATGGCCCAAAACTCATGCACCGCATTTTTTTTACTTGATTATATATTGGCTTTTGTTTAAAAACTACCTTATAATTGAAAGGGAAGAAGCATCTTTTTCCTTAAAAATGTATAAGAAACATGTTTGCCCTTCTACTATCTATGATATTTTTAAAAAGACTACATAATATAGATTGTAGGCAGGGCTATATCTGTCAGAAGCAACTAATGTTGATGTTTTACATGCTTATGAAGTCTCATGGGTCAAAAAAAGAAAATCTAACTGAAGCCTCTGAAATTGGATACTGTGCCCTGGTCAATTTGTCCACAGATATGCCATCCATGTGGAAAGTACTCTTTGTAAATATAGAGCATATCTCATAAGGTATTTTTTTAAGATTTAACTTATTTATTTGAGGGAGAGAGTGAAAGCACAAGCTGGGGTATGGGGGCAGAGGCAAAGGGAGAAGCAGGTTCCTGGCTGAGGAGGGAGCTGAAGAGGGTCTTGATCCCAGGGCCCTGGGATCTCAGCCTGAGCAGAAGGCAGACACTTTACCAGCTGAGCCACCCATTAATACCCCTCATAAGGTATTAACTGATAAATATATTTAAAATTTAATGTTAAAACTTTCACATGAAAAAGTTAAACAGTGAACTGTAAATGACTATACAGTATCAAAAAATCAGTGGAAAAGGGTGTATTAGTGCCTATATACCAAGGTTGAAAGACTATTTCCTACTTCACCAGGGTTTAATTTTTTTCTCTGACCTTATTAGAACTTATCTTTACTTCTCTGGAAATCAGAATTAATCATGATCAATATAAACACTTTTTTTTTCCCTGTAATTGCCTAGTGGCTCAGAACAACTTAAATATATATATTCCCATATTCTTAAATATATATATTTTAACAATCCTCATATAAATTTCTTTTTCCTGAATCTTTTCTACTCATTCCTAAAATAAAAACAGGCCCTCAAATAATGGAAACTAAACATATTTAGAAGCATAAATAATGTCAAAACTTCTCAGGCATTTTATCTAAGAATTTGAGATATATAAATAAATAAATAAATAAATAAATAAATAAATAAATAAATTTTGAGATATAAAAACAGTCAAAGACTAATGGAAAACGAATCCTTAGAGCAAAAAACCTGAAAAATTCATTTAGCGCAAAATAAAGCCATTAAGGAGGATTCAAAGAGGAAACCAAAAATTCACAATTTTTATAATGCAAACTTTCCTTGAAATCAATTGTAGACGTGATTTTTGTAACACATTTTAGGATTTTTTTTTTATTATCAACTGTTCATATCCAGTGGGTCATTTTTCCCATTTGAAGGGAGATTATTTCCATCTGCTGGAGACAAATGTATGTTTGTGAGCCTGTGTATATTGTTGAGAGGGATAAAAGGAATGATAAAAGCTGGCTATACCAGTGCCCCACTCAACACCTAGAAGCAACACCTAGAAGACCATCCAGTTAGTTATTAGCTAGGAAGTAGTTATTTTTCCTGGCCCTACATGGTCAGAACTTGCTATTCTTAGGACTGTCTTGGCCTATAAAACGCATAAAACATTTGTAGATGCATAATACTATCAATACAATAGTTATCTGTTATAATACTAATCTGTTACTCAACAGAATTATGGTAGAGCTTCAAATGGTAGGTTCAAGGTATATCCATATTTTAGGCAACAGTGGTGATAGGATAAACACATCCAGAAAGAACATTTTAAAAAAATCCACTAAAGGCATTTTTAAATGACTCATTAAGAGGTAGTGAAAGTCATGGATTTTATGCATAGCACTGCCTTTATGAGGATCCAAGGAGGACCAGACTCCTAATTCATTAGGCAGTACCCAGGATTAGATATGGCTTTCCAGATGAAACCCAAACCTTCACAAAACATTCTTGGTTTCAGATATCACTAGAA
The DNA here is from genome assembly GCF_003254725.2 of Canis lupus dingo. Taxonomy (NCBI): domain Eukaryota; kingdom Metazoa; phylum Chordata; class Mammalia; order Carnivora; family Canidae; genus Canis; species Canis lupus. The sequence continues at coordinate 15,967,527 of NC_064261.1, forward strand.
ACCACCACACTGTAGGAAGGGTCATTGAAAGGTTTCCTGAGGTTCACAGACCTTTGAGCAAACTCAAGATGATTTTTTTCCAAGGACAGATGCCAAGTTTTTAGTTAGCCTTAGTTAAGTTTCATGTGAACTTTACTGGCATGCCAAACCTGGACCAATTAATAATTCTGAGGAAACACTGGACAAAACTTAGAGGTTTCAACTGAAGTCCTGCTATTTTTCAGGCCTCCAATTATAAACATTATATAGATGAAGCAAAGTTTATTATAGTCACCAAAAGCAGTAATAAGAGGTTTGCAGGTTTTTTTTTTTTCATTTTATGTGTAGTTGATGTTAAGTTTGTCAGTATTTTTGAAAGATTATTAAATATCATCTTCCCAAAAATAAAATATAAAATCTTCCCGATAAAATATAACACACCCCCATTTATTACCCCAAAGTGTGTTTCTCCCCCTGCACAGTATTCATGGAGCTTCTAGAATAAAAGGAGGAGTCTTCAGTCCCAGCTGGGTTCAGGCAGCTAGGGTACAATTCACTAGGCAGGCAGAGGTTCTGGATCCATGTCAGTTCACCCACATACCCTTTACCTTCAAAAAGCTAGTGGTCTCCATTAGGGGCAGTCACCAGTTTTTATAAATCTGTTGAAATTCTTGGTAAAGGAAATAAGTATTCAGGCACCTGGGTGACTCAGTGGATGAGCTTCCATCTTTGGTTTGGGTCATGATTCCGGGGTCCTAGATTGGAGTCCTGCATTGTGCACCCCATAGGGAGCCTGCTTCTCCCCGTGCCTGCTTCTGACTTTCTCTCTCTCTCTCTCTGTGTATCTCATGAATAAATAAATAAAATCTTCAAAAAAAAAAAAAGGAAGAAAATAAGTATTGATGTATCTACATTAAAAGATACAACTTGTTTTTTTTTAAATAATCCATAGAGAATGACTTGCCAAACCAAATGGTTTTCATGATGCTATTTGCATAACCAATCCACGTCACAAATATTTTCACCTAAAACGTGGTATTTAACACTTCCCAAGTGATCTTATACTTCGTCTTTTTTAAAATTATTTACAATAAAATTTAATGTGATATAATAAAAAGAATGTTAAGAATGAAAAATTAACCTTTCAGAAGTCCATTGCTGTTAACTCCATTATTTGGTGGATTTCCACTGTCTCTTTCCATTAAACAGTTATATATTTATCATGTATTTTCATACATGTAATCATAAGGTTCTATAATTTTGCCTGAGTGCAGATTATATTTTAGAAGATATTTTCTTCTATTTTAAAAATAATTTTTTAGTTTCTAAATATTATTCCAAAGCTAATAAAAATATGCTTTTCACTCACCACAAATATAATGATTGTTTGGAACTGTTTAAATTGGATTCACTTCTATTTAGATATAGGGTCATACAAATGTCAGATTACAGAATGTATCATAGTATATTAGAGCCCAGAGGCCTCTGAAATCAAAAAGTTCTATTTGAGCTACTTTTAAAGATGAGAACATAGAAGATTCTTTGTGCTTACTTGAGTGGAGGTCTCCTACCTCTTAGTATAGAACACTTTCTACCACACTAAACCAACTATATTTATTCCTAATAAACAGCTAAATGCAAAGGGCCAGGAATTACATCATGCATGTGGCTCAGTGGCTAACTTTTATGTAAATGCTCTTATGACATTATATATGTGTATATACACATATAACATACACATAGATTCCTATTTATATAACAATATATAGTTATATGCTTATATGAAGTATAAATTTTATATGCATTTCTGTATTTCTCCCTTTCACATTTCTGTAAAAGGCAGACGTGTCTTTTCTCTAATAAAATAAAACAAGTTATATTCTAGATTTAGATCCCATGTCTGATGAACAGACCCTACACTTTAATTGCTAGACCCAGGTTTCCATAAATGGTGCAAACAGTGGGGATCAAACCAAATCTTGTCTTAGTCCAAATGTTCTGCTCTGTTTAAGAGATGGCATAATTCTATTTATTAGCCACATACCATGTCTGATCAAGTAGCTACTAGGTTAAATACTCTGCAATGCATTTGCAGTAAAAGAATCCCAAGAGCACCAAAATGCTCTTTAAACTGCAGTGAAGATTTACTAAGGGGTAAGCTCTGTCCTAAGATGCTGAGATTGATTGCCTAAGTGCTTTGCTAGAGGTAAAGTTTCAGCTGAAACGGATTATCAACAGAAACGTATCTGAAAACGATATAGAAATATCCAGCCCTTGGCTCCACGTGCCCCAGTGAGATCACCAAGGGTCTTCATTAAACAGTTTATTTGGAAAAATAATGTGTTTCATCCTAAGGCAAACTATCTTTTAGCTTTTTTCAAATTTCTGTTATTGCAAAGACTTTTTTAAAAGGTTATTTATTTGATTTATTGAGCACTATTTTGCTCACTTCACTTTGTCAAGCAGATGTTGGCTAGGACATATAAAATTGTCCTTATAATTTACCTATCTAAAATAATCAATTTGGGATTATCAACAGGGAATGAAGCCTTTTTATGGAACATTTCTTTGGTAACTTACCCACTCCAAAAGGCGACATGTAGATGTAGGATGGGTGGAATTACTATTCAGAGGGAAAGAACTAGCAAGGCTTGGATAATCAGAGAATAAACTGGCATCTGTGCTCTTTATCCCCATTCTTGTAGAAGAGTCAGTGGAAGAAATCTTCAAAGTCACAACCTACTTACCTGTAGGACCCAGGGAAGCACGCCTCCTACCTGCCTAGGCCAGTGGTCTCAAGGCTGTGTGTAGTTTTCGCCTTATAAAGAAGTCGTTATTAACTGGCTTAATCCTTTATTACTTATTGAAATGCAAATTACCTTAGAAAAAGAAAAATATTAAGCCCTTATCAGTGATTTGGAAGTTAGGGTGTATGAGCCTGTTGAGTTCTCCCAGGAGACAGATGGCAAAGCCTCCATTCAGTGTGCTAATCCCAGACACCCCACTCATGTACTTGTCAGGGAGGACATAATACAAGATCCACTCAGTGATCATTTGATCCGACCGAGGTTTTAGCCCAGTGATCAGAAAGTGGACAGGATTCATCTATATTTAAGTTCAGCCCCAGAAAACTTCCCGGTTGTGATCCTTGCGCTGGGGCTGTACAACCAGCTAAACAGACACATTCTCACAATTGCCAGCTAACTTTTGAGTATTTGCACACCAGGGACTTTACAATCATACCCTAAGAAAGATGAAGGCAAAAAAGCAAAACAGAGATACAAGGTATTCCTCCCCCAGTGGGCAGGTGGCACTCCTATTTCTTTTTATATAAATTCCCACTGGTGTCATTTGCTCATATTCTGAGGAGGGACCAAATTAATCTGTAAGATTTTTTTTAATGTAAATAATCTAAATCTTGGTTTTTTATTAGTGTTCCAATGTTGTCTCACTTTAACTCTTTAAAAAAGTAAGACTGTGATATCTGGTCTTTATGATTCCTGACTTCGGATCACACCTCAAAAAGCCTTTCTCCCTTGAAATTATTAAAAATATTCTCAGGGTCTTCATTTTTTTTTGCATTGTTAAATGTTTGCCACATAAAGTTTAGTCATCTTCCATATATTTTTATAAATCTAAAAATAAAACTAAATATTTCACACTGTGAATACTTCCATTACTTTCTGTTATACTCATCTACTATATTCCTAGAGTGTGGACAGTTTGCAGATTCATGGTGATATTTGTTAAATTTTGTAAGTCCTCTACTAGAATTTAAAACTTGAGTTTTTCTAAAATTCCAAAACATTCTTATTTTTTCTTTTTTTTCCCTGATGGTTTTTTTTTTGTAATAATATTTACCAATTTTCCATAACAAACAGCTTCTGTGGCTACTATGATCTGTCTTCTATTGTGACACGTTTCATTTACTTTTACAATCTAAGTTTAGAAACAGCTGTGTAATTAGAGCCAGCCAAGGGTGACCTAGCTCTGAATTATGGCTCCTCTACATAACTAGCAAAATGAACTTGGAAGATTACAAAATACTAGTTGCTCTTAATTTCTTCATCTCTGAGACCGACATAGTCCACCTCACTCAAACATTTATAAAAATTAAGTGATGTGGAATCAATCTTAGTATAATATTAGCAGCTCAACAGATACCCATTTTTCTAACTTTCCATTTTCCCCCCATCATTCCTTTCCTTACTGATGCTAACTCTGTTCTTTGTTCCTAAATGACTCTTTGTAAGGAAGACAGGCTGTTCTTTAATATTTCCAGGGCCCAGGATAAGAACAGAAATGGAGGTCCAGGGCAGCCCCGGTGGCTCAGCGGTTTAGCGCCGCCTTCAGCCCAGAGCCTGATCCTGGAGACCTGGGATCGAGTCCCACATCGGGCTCCCTGCATGGAGCCTGCTTCTCTCTCTGCCTCCCTATCTCTCTCTCTCTCTCTCTCTCTCTCTCTCTCTCTGTGTGTGTCTCTAATAAATAAGTAAAATCTTAAAAAAAAAAAAAAAAAAAAAAAAAGAAATGGAGGTCCACACATTGTATGTGTAAATATACATTTTAAGAGCAATTTTTTTTAAATATGTGCGAAGGTATGTTTTTTATATGATTGAAAGTTGACAAAGGACTGAGTAGCTTGAAATCAATTATCATTGTGCACGTCCGTGTGTTCTGTCATTGGATCTGAAATATTTTGGTAAGTAAAATAATAAGGACTAACATAATTTGAGTTACCATGTATTTATACCAGAAAAATCTTTTCCCACCTTCATTTTAGTAAAATCACCAATGATAATATTATTAGCAAGAGTTTTTTTTTTTTACATTATTTGTATTTTATTAGCAGCAATGCCAAATTGGATATGCATTGGGTTATAAGTAAGTAGCTTTTTTTTTTTTTATCAATTTCACATTTTAAAAAAGACCTGTTCTGCTGAAGCAGCACCAATTGGAAATATCAATAAAATTCTTAAATCAATATGTTGATTTGGGAATGAGCCTTGATTTACACATATCATGTAAGTGGAGTCCTAAGTGATAAATTTTCATTTTCCCACATAATTGGAAAAATATTTTAATTTTACCATTTAAGTTGCTATCACTTAATATTACCAGCTTTACTATCTCTTACAGTAATAACTGAATACATACAGTATTTTTTGAAATCTTCCTTTTCCAGAGTTTTAAAATCTTAGATAAAATAAGAAAACAAAAACAACAATATGCTGCTCAATCACAACTATTCCTTGGGCTATATTCATTCTAAGATAATTTCCAGAAAATTCCTTGGAGATTACTTGTATGTGAATATCCTTCTTCCTGGCCATGCAAATCTTTTCATTTTCTTGTTCTAATTTTATTATATTTCATGGAATGTTTCCTTTGCTACATATTTTTCATGCAGTCTATTTTGATTTAAGGAAAAAAAAAAACCTTAATCTAAAACACTTAAAATATTTGAGCCCCTTAAAACTAAAATAGCCAAGTTTAAATCTAAGTTTTCCACAAGCTTTTATTAAACCAATAATTGTAACAGTTTACAAAAAATATAGTTAATGCATTCTCAAAATTAATTTTTCAATGCAAAGCGTGACTTCTTTAGTTGAACATCTGTTGTTTCACCTGTTCTTGTGCATTTTGCATCTAGTTTGCTATAATAACATGGAGATGGTGTTTCAACCGTAAATCCAAACATAATTGAAAAGTTAAATTTTACATGGGCTTCATTAAGATTTGTACCTTTGAACAAGTTCGGAAAGTTTAGAATATAATCTTTGAATAGTTGCAAAAGTATCAATTCTGGCACAATTGAAGACATGTTTTCTAGCAAAAATTCTAACTATGCACTCTATGTTACACAAAGAACACTCGGCCTCTTTGGCCAAATTTTTGGCTTCTGTTCTGCTTTATTAACCATGCTAGCTAGCATCATTACCATAAGCTTGCGATCAATGGCTTTTTAATAAACAGCTGAACATTTTATGATAAAAAAATGAATCAATATTACTAAAATTCTCTATAAGGTAAAGATATTCACAATTCTAACATCTAATATCTATTTGGTTGCCAATATATGGAACTGAGATCATACATAACATTTTACATCATTATATATTTGCAAACTTGGAGTAAATATGAAATAATAATGCAAAATGTACCTCAGTTGTCCAGTTGTGTTTTAAATAACACACAAATTTGTGAGGATCTCCAGAAGCATTATTTAGATTATGATAGAAGTAAATAGATATTCAGCACTATCGACAAAAATATATTTTATTTTTTTGAGAAAAATATATTTTAATATAAAAGTACATATGTATGTTATTTGATAGGCTAGGTTTGACAAATTGATTTATATATGTTCTTACTTAAATTATTTTGGTACCACTGCTCTAATCCTCTGGTGTTCAAAGTAGTATCCTCATTGGCACAATCTGAACCCCTTCATGGTATTCAGTCAGGGTTACATTTTGATTTAAGGACATAAGTTCAGAGATTTAGAGGAGTGTTACAATGGGGCTCACGAGGTTTCATCCTACCTGCTGTAAGGGCAATAATGAATAAGAACAATTAATTTTCTGGAAACCTTGATGTTTAGGCACCACAGGCCTGTAATAAAGAGGAAGAGACAACACTATATGAGAAAAGAAAAACTATCCCAGACCTCTACAATATGTATCTCATTTCCTAATACTGTGTCCCGTGCAAGGGTGGATGGAAACAGTTTTCCACAGTACACACTGCCACCTTGAAAAACAATGTGATTCCATTTGCAGAAAAGGAAAAGGAAAATGGATATTGATTATTGATTAAGCAACTAGCAGTATCTGCTTCCCAATCATACTATAAGGAAAAACACACTTTCCCAGAATATTCCAGTACTTCCATTTTATTTTTTATTTTTTTAAATTTATTTATTCATGAGAGACACAGAGAGAGAAAGAGGCAGACAAACAGGCAGAGGGGGAAGTGGGCTCCATGCAGGGAGCCTGATGTGGAACTTGATCCTGGGACTCCAGGATCACGCCCTGAACTGAAGGCAGGCACTTTAACTGCTGAGCCACCCAGGTGTCCCAGTACTGCCACTTTAAATAATTTTTGTCACTTACATGTCAAAAGCTATTAGAAAATTCCTTTTCTTGCACTTTTGATTTTGCTATTGTTTGATTACTAATTAAAACACCTTTATTTAGACATTTTTACAAGAAAATTAGAAAATTCAAGGAAGTGAAAAGAAGGAAACTAAATCATCTAAATTTGTATTTATTGCATTGTTGTGTCAGACATAGGGATAAAAATAGATGACTATATCATAAAAAAAAATCATTCAATAAAAATCCAGGGAAATGTTCCCATATTAAGTAGGTAAAAATACTATGCATTTAATTACATAATTATTATGTGGCTTGAGTAGGTATAAAATATCCCTCCATTAATAACATAAAAATCCAGTGAAATAAAATAAATAAGTCAAGTATCTTTCCTTATATTATCTTCTTTTGTACATATGCTTCTCCCTAAAAAATAGCCTTATGTTTTTGATAACATACAAAGTATATGCCATTCTAAAATATTTATATTTTATACTAAATCTAAATGAAGTATAAGGAAGATTTAAAGACAAATTAAAATTCATTAATAATTCCATCACTTAGCAACAATTACAGACATGGACAACAGACATTTTTAAATCAATCTATTGCTAAAACATGGTTTCCAAATTTAACAAATCTTAAGAATTTGATAAATTTTTTTTTCAAAGTCTTAAATATGGTTTCTTTTTTTTTTTTCCTTTTTTTTTTTTTATTGGTGTTCAATTTACTAACATACAGAATAACCCCCAGTGCCCGTCACACATTCACTCCCACCCCCCGCCCTCCTCCCCTTCCAACACCCCTAGTTCGTTTCCCAGAGTTAGCAGTCTTTACGTTCTGTCTCCCTTTCTGATATTTCTCACACATTTCTTCCCCCTTCCCTTCTATTCCCTTTCACTATTATTTATATTCCCCAAATGAATGAGAACATATAATGTTTGTCCTTCTCCGACTGGCTTACTTCACTCAGCATAATACCCTCCAGTTCCATCCACGTTGAAGCAGATGGTGGGTATTTGTCATTTCTAATAGCTGAGCAATATTCCATTGTATACATAAACCACATCTTCTTCATCCATTCATCTTTCGTTGGACACCGAGGCTCCTTCCACAGTTTGGCTATCGTGGCCATTGCTGCTAGAAACATCGGGGTGCAGGTGTCCCGGCGTTTCACTGCATCTGTATCTTTGGGGTAAATCCCCAGCAGTGCAATTGCTGGGTCGTAGGGCAGGTCTATTTTTAACTGTTTGAGGAACCTCCACACAGTTTTCCAGAGTGGCTGCACCAGTTCACATTCCCACCAACAGTGTATGAGGGTTCCCTTTTCTCCACATCCTCTCCAACATTTGTTGTTTCCTGCCTTGTTAATTTTCCCCATTCTCACTGGTGTGAGGTGGTATCTCATTGTGGTTTTGATTTGTATTTCCCTGATGGCAAGTGATGCAGAGCATTTTCTCATATGCATGTTGGCCATGTCTATGTCTTCCTCTGTGAGATTTCTGTTCATGTCTTTTGCCCATTTCATGATTGGATTTTAAAAAAGAAAACCATATCTGGGGGCATCACAATGCCAGATTTCAGGTTGTACTACAAAGCTGTGGTCATGAAGACAGTGTGGTACTGGCACAAAAACAGACACATAGATCAATGGAACAGAATAGAGAATCCAGAAGTGGACCCTGAACTTTATGGGCAACTAATATTCGATAAAGGAGGAAAGACTATCCACTGGAAGAAAGACAATCTCTTCAATAAATGGTGCTGGGAAAATTGGACATCCACATGCAGAAGAATGAAACTAGACCACTCTCTTTCACCATACACAAAGATAAACTCAAAATGGATGAAAGATCTAAATGTGAGACAAGATTCCATCAAAATCCTAGAGAAGAACACAGGCAACACCCTTTTTGAACTCGGCCATAGTAACTTCTTACAAGATACATCCACGAAGGCAAAAGAAACAAAAGCAAAAATGAACTATTGGGACTTCATCAAGATAAGAAGCTTTTGCACAGCAAAGGATACAGTCAACAAAACTCAAAGACAACCTACAGAATGGGAGAAGATATTTGCAAATGACATATCAGATAAAGGGCTAGTTTCCAAGATCTATAAAGAACTTCTTAAACTCAACACCAAAGAAGAATTTGATAAATTTATAAGATAAAAATCTTATAATAAAAAATTTAATTTTAAGCATCCTATAACCATGATTTATCTATTTAACTAAAACAAAGAAATGTTTTATAAAATCTTTCTTTTCTCAAATAAAAACACTTTTTTTTTACATCAGTCCTACTTTCTCACTGGACCAATAATAAATTCTTTCATATGTTCAAACTTCTCAGACTCCCCTCTGTACATTTTGGTAGTTAAGAAGCCTGTCTTGGCAGCATTTGGTAGCCAATGCAAATCATCTTTGTTCATTTTAATGCCTCTTATCACCACTTATCCTTAAACCTCTGACAAAAGCCTGAATACCTGTAATTTCCATTCTTCTTTCACTTTCTAAAGATAATGTGATCATATAGTATAGTTTCTATCAAATTTCTCTTGATAGGCATTCTATGGTTACTTAATTCTCATATTATTGTGTATAGATGTAAGATTATGTACAGATGTATACTTTCACATTTTGGGTAAGAAACCAATCATCTTCTTTGACCAAATTCCCTTTTTTGTACAATTATCTAAGAAACGTATTTAGAGATATTAGGAGATATAATATCCTAATAACAGGAGAAGCTTAATATTAAGCTTTCGAGATATTGGGAGAGGTGAATCGTCACTTATTTCTGTGCCTCCATTTTCCTCCTTCCAATGAAGATCATGAATCACTGGAGTCTTTCATTAATCAGAAAAAAATGAGCCTGATTTTCCCACTCAGAGTGTGGCAAAATGCTATTAAATCTCTAAGGAATCACAAGTATAGCCCTCAGGAGACAATAGCGACCTTGAAGTAAGACTATTGTAGGTTTATAGATTGCATAGAAGTCTTCTAAGAAATGTATTTTTCAGTATGTAAAAAGGCAAAAAAATTAGCAGAATTGATTAAAAAGAAAGGTTTTTTGAAGTCTCTGTCCACAGGGATGTATTCATATGTGTTCAATCTCAGTTTTCTAAATAAATTTGAAATACGAGTAAAACAAACTAGAATTGAAATACAAAGTTGAAAAAATTAAAAAATAAATATAAAAACCCCTCAAATTGACTAAAAAGAATTCCTGCACGTATTATACCCCTAAACTTTCAATGTTTACTCCCTCTCTCCTTTATATCCAACCCTTCTTAGAAATACTGCTACCATTTTGTTTCTGTGGTTGTTTAGTTTTCTTACTCTTGTTTGTTTGCGCATTGGTTATTTCACTCTAGATACTTTCAACATTTCAGTAAATTCTTAGCACTTGTGTGTATGTGCGTGTGTGTGTGTGATATTCATATGCATGGTTAAATCTCTTTGGATCAGCTATGTATAGTACTATTTAATTTCCTTTATTTCTAAAAATACTGAGTTTTCTGACCACCAACTAACTTCCCAGAAAAGGGGTCTATGACCTGTGAACTTGACCAACATAATTTTAAAAAGCTTATACTTACAGAAATCTCTGAACCAAAATTCAGGACATGAGGTCTGAAAAATTGTTTATTTAATCATGCAACTTATGATATACTATGATTTTTAGAATAATCAAATTGTTAAGGGTACAAGGTTTATAGTCAGGCATATCTTAGTTTACATCCCAAACGCCCCTTGTTCCATGGTTTTTACTTATCAAAGCCTCAATTTCATCCTGCTAAAATGTAATTAATAGTAACTTTTTTATAGAATATTAGGAAAATCAAATGAGAAACTATGCATAAAATAATTAACATAGTTACATCATAATTTAAGGTAATGATTATTACAATTATTCCTATTATTTTAAAATGGTCATTTTCTGAAATATGCCTTTTAGGGTCTATTTGCTCTAATTAAGTACCTGACCTCTTTAGGCAATTTACAGTTCCCTCCTCATCTGATAGCTCAGCTGATGGCTTCCTTGTAAAATAAAAACTGATTCCCAAAATAAAATTCTGAATCTTTGGTGTATTAGTTTTCTAGAGCTGCCATAACAAAATAATACAGATTGAGTGAACTAAGCAACAGATATTTCCTTTCTTGGAGGCTGGAAGTTTAAGGTCAAAGAGCCAACAGGGCTGGTTTCATCTGAGATCTCTCTTTTGGGCAGATGGCCCCCCTCTCTCTGCCTCTTCGCATGGTCATCCCTCTATAAAGGCATATCCCTGAAATATCCTCATCTTTTAAGCCCATCAGTCATTTTGGAGTAGGCCCCACCCTAATAGTTTCATTTTAACTCAGTCACCTCTTTACAGACCTTCTCTCCAAATACAATTATAACATTCACAGAAACTGAGGGTTGAGACTTCAATATGTGAAAAAAAAAAAAGATTGGAAGGGGCATAATTCAGACCATAGCAGTTAATTTCATTAATTTTATTAATTTTCCAATTGAAATTTTGTTTAGGTCATTTTATTGTACTTGGGGAAAATATTTGACACATCCTGATTGCTGAGTTAATAATGACAATCAGTAACATCCTATGAGGCTCCCTCTGTGCTGGGCTCACACTCAGTGATTTACATGCACATTTTTCATTATGCCCCACTCACCATCTCTCAGATACAGACTTAACTTTAAACTCATGTAAAAATGCAGAAATTGAGGCTCTGATGATTTAAGTACGTTGTCCTAGTACCCAGATATGAAACAGCATACCTGTATGGGAATCCAGTTCTCTCTGTTGTCAAAGCCTGCAGCTTTCTAGCACTAAATTTAATTCTTTGATTACTTAAGGGCTTTATTACCTGTACCTGTTTAGCATCAATCCATTAATTGGCAAAATTGCTTAGTTTATGTTCTAAGTCCTTTGTCCCTTATAGAAAGTTGACCTGTCAGGGCACCTGGGTGACTCAATGGTTAAGGATCTGCTTTTGGCTCAGGTCGTGATCCTGGGGTCTTAGAATCCATCCAGACCCACATCAGGCTCCCCATAGGGAGCCTGCTTCTCCCTCTGCCTGTGTCTCTGCCTCTGTGTGTCTCACATGAATAAATAAATAAAATCCTTAAAATAAAAAACAAGTTGAACTGTCCAGTGAAGCTTCTTAGGTGTAACTTTGGAGGATTTTAACTCAAGAGAAGTGAAATCTTATCAAATAAGAAAAGATACCCTTAATGTAACAAACGTATCACTTTATAACATAAAATTATCTTTGTTTACACTATTTAATCTTCAGAAAATTCTTTTCAATTTATTCATTTTATAGTTCTCCATTTAAGACATAAAAAAAACCTCAGAATTTGAGAATATGTGATTTTCCCAGTGCCATACATCGTATAAAAGCCAGACATGTGTTCTAATCCCCATCAACGCAGCTTCTCTAAAGAATACCTGTAATGATGAATCTTTTCCCTTTACCCATTGGGACATAGCAATCTTTAATGAAAATAATGCTCAACAGATTAGAAGATTGATATGGAGCTGGGGACCTCTCTCCTTGATGCAATAGAATAGTTATTAATCTAGGGCTATGTGACAGAGTGAGGAATGTACATGACAGACACATTTCATCATGTTCAGAAAAATTTAGAAGAGTTTGTCTCTAAAGACATTAATCTTAGCAAAGAAATCAGTACATCATACCCTTTTATAAGTGGGTAACATTAGTAAGGCTAAGTTCTGGCCAAATTTTTATTGGCTGGACTTCCTTGTTAGTCCTCAGTTACTTGACCCACACCCTAATGATCACATGGACTTTAATCTGAAATGTTGGCAACTGAGCCAGCACCTGTCCCTGCTGAAAAAAAGGCCCATGCTAATTGAATTGGTCTTAGCATTTGCCATTAAATGTCAGGAATGTAGCATCCAAAGACATAACAGGAAATGTTACTTTTAAATGTATTTTTGCAAATCAGGTTTACACATTTTAGGTCTCACTTTGAACACCAGGACATACTATAATGTAGCTGTAGAAAATAATACCTTTTTTTCATAAATGCAGCCACTCTAGTTTACTTGTCATAATGCACTAAATCATTAAATCTGTAATGTATTAGTAAAATATGCTATATTCCAGTACTTAAAAAAATCTATCATAAAAATTATATTAGGATACAAAATGATTTGATTTTAGAAAGTTGTTATTTATAACTGATCAAATGATTTCTGAAAGGAAAACAGAAAAGAATTCTGTTCATAGTGATGCCAAAAAAATATATGTCATAACCCAAATTAGAACAATTATAAGTTTTGAGTAAAATATATAAATCTATATTTGAAGACACAAAACAGCAAAATAAAACAAGGAAAAACTAGAGCAAATCTATCTTTTTTTTTCAATTTCCTTTTTTCTCAATTATATTGAAAAATAATTGGCATAAATCACTATATAAGTTTAAGGTGTCTGGCATGATGATTTGATTTATAGAGATTGTGAAATGATTACCACAATAGTTTTAATTAACATCTATCTTCTCAGGTAGATACAGTAAAAAGGAAAGTAAAAAAAGCAGTTCTACAGTAATGAGAACTTTTAGGGCAAATTCATCTTTTGAAATTGGAAACATATTGGTAAAAATCAACACTAAACATGAGTTTTATCCTGAGAGCACAGCACCATCTACACATTTCACAAGGACTAGAACTCAAATTAAAAACAGAAGTCTCAGTAGGCTGATAAGTCAGAGGTCAGAGTCTGAAATTGTAAGTGTGTCCAGAAATAGATGGGGAGGACATCTAGGAGCCCAAGTCTGTATACAATTTCCTTCACACCATTGAATGCCACTTGGCTGGGCATGAGTGTGATAAGAATCTAAACAGCCCATTAGAAGAAACAGGAAGAACGGATGCCTGGGGATCTCATTCAGTTAACTGTTGGACATTTAACTTTGGATCATATTATGATCTCAGGATCATGAGATCCAGCCCCTCATGGGGCTCTGCGCTGGGTGTGGAGCCTGCTTAATATTCTCTCTCCCTCTCCCTCTGCCCATCCCTTATCCCCCTCAAAAGGAAGAAGAAGAAGAAGAAGAAGAAGAAGAAGAAGAAGAAGCAGCAGCAGCAGCAGGAAGTATGAAGGATTAAGAAAAAAGTAAAAAACTTGCCCATTGCTGGGGAGGCAGCATTGAAAGTTCAAGCACTGCCAAATAAGAGAATAGTAAACAAAATAGGATTTCCGTTAAAACCCAAGAATAAATATGTTTTAGGAACAAGGCCCATATACCATGATTAAAGGAAAAATCAAAATAGAAACACACAAGAACACAATCTAAAATCAAGAGTCCACAGGTTCATCATAATAGATAGTAATTTAACTCCCTACTAAAAGCAGATTCAACTCTTTAGAAGAAGAATTAGAACAGAATTTTAAGTCATTATAATGTATCCCTCAAATATGCAGTATTTAATAGAAAATAGATATGGGAAGTAGTAGGAAAATATGACTCATACTTAAAAAAAGAAAATATAATCAAAGGAAAGATTCTCCCACATAACACAGTTTGAAATTAACAGCAAGGGACTTGATACATGCAAAATTTTTAAAACAAATCATATGAGAAAGGGGAACCCTCTTACACTGTTGGTGGGAATGCAAACTGGTGCAGCTACTCTGGAAAACAGTATGGAGATTCCTCAAAAAGTTAAAAATAGAGCTACCCTAGGACCCAGAAGTTGCAATTCTAGGTATTTATACAAAGGATACAAAAATAATGATTCAAAGGGGCACATGCCCCAATGTTTATAGCAACAATGTCTACAATAGCCAAACAATGGAAAGAGCCCAGATGTCCATAAACAGATGAATGAATAAAGAAGATATGGTTTCTAAATACAATGGAATATTACTCAGATATCAAAAAGAATGATGTCTTGCCATTTGCAATGACATGAATGGAACTAGAGAGTATTATGCTACGTGAAAGAAGCCTGAGAAAGACAAATAGCACATGATTTCACTCATATGTGGAATTTAAGAAACAAAACAGATAAACATAGGAGAAGAGAAGGAAAAATAAAATAAGATAAAAACAGGAAGGCAAACCATAAGAGACTCTTAACTTTAGGAAACAAACAGAGGGTTGCTGGATGGGAGGTGGGTAGGAGATTGGGTAATTGGATAATGGGTATTAAAGAAGGCACTTGATGTAATGAGCACTGGACATTATATGCAACTGATGAATCACTAAACTCTTCCCCTGAAACTAATAATATAATATATGTTAACTAAATTGAATTTAATTTTTTTTAAAAAACAAAAACAAATCATATGAAACAGCATAACCATATGAAATACTTATGCAATATCTATAAAGTCTTTGGAGTATAGAATCACAAATGGGGAAATTAAAAGAAAGGATCAGTGAATTTAAAAACAGATCAACAGAAATTATACAAACTGAAGCACAGGAGTGGGAACAGAGGAACATTTTTTTCTTAAAGATGTTTTATAGAAACAAAAGCTAAGAATTCTTTGCCAATGGATATAACCACCCTACAAAAAAATTCTGAAGGAGTTTTTCAAGCAGAAGATAAATAAATAGTACCAGACAGATATTCAGATCTAAAGGAGAAAATAAAGAGCACTAAAAATTGTAAATATTTAGGTAACTAAGGAAACGGTACTTTTTCTTTTATCAAACTCAGTTAAAAAATAGGAAACATAAAGGTTAGTTGATTCCATAAGCAAAAATAACCATATCATGGGGTTCATTACATTTTTGGAAATAAACTATATGATGGAAATAACATAAAGGATGTTATAAATTTCTAACATAATCATAAAGTATTAAAGCATTAAAGGCAGACTGTGATGAACTAAGGATGATTATTGTAATCCCTAAAGAAAATCCCAAGTATATACTGTTCACAGGAGATGACCCTTAAA
The DNA here is from genome assembly GCF_003254725.2 of Canis lupus dingo. Classification (NCBI taxonomy): domain Eukaryota; kingdom Metazoa; phylum Chordata; class Mammalia; order Carnivora; family Canidae; genus Canis; species Canis lupus. The sequence continues at coordinate 15,983,553 of NC_064261.1, forward strand.
GACAGAGACCTGTCAAAAGTAAAAGAAGGAATAAAAAGTACTAGGCGACACTAAGCATAAAAATATTGGTGTTTCCATGTTAATATCAGACCAAGTCAATTTCAGGACAAGGGGTACTACCAGAGATAATGAGAGATATCTCTCAATGTTAAAAGAGTAGATTCATTAAGTACGTATATTAAATGTGTATGCAGAGCTCAAAATACATGGAAAAAATTTTGACATAATTAAAAGGAGAAAATATAAATCCCCAATTCAGAATTTTATCATTGTCTTTCTCAGTAACTGATAGAAAAGTTAGATAAAAAGTTTGAAAGTGTATGGAAGATTTAGGCAATGGTATTGCCATGACTTAGCATATGTAGAACAATCACTCAGGATATACATTTTTTAAGTGCACTTGTCATGTTCTTTGAGATAGGCCATATGCTGAGTTAGAAGAACAGTTACTGATTTGTTTTAGAGCTATGGTCATTAGGAGAAATGCCAGCAGAATTTCCTTATCATTTTCCGAACTTCTCTATAGACACAGATTTCTGAACCCTCCTTCTAGTTTTCTGAACCTCCCTATACATTTATGCTTATATAAAAGTGCAATTCTTAAACCCAGTGTAAAAACCTCTATTATTCCAACCAAAATATCTGGAATCTTGATTTCCTGTTTTCATTTTCCTTTTGCCATCTTTTTAGGTGAATGGAAAAACACATTCAATATTCACAGAGTTTCTGAGTCTGAGGTTTATAGAGAAGAATATTTATTTTCAGTAATCATGCTGCCATAGGATAAAGGGGGAAAGACCACCAGTGAGTTCAAAGAATCAGAGAAGATGAAATACAGGCATAATTGCACCGTGATGAGGTTACATGAACACAACATAGTAAGGGTATACGTATTATTTTTATCACTGACTACAGCTGGCAAATTTCATCTAAAGAATTTTTTATTCCATTTTTTCATATGAAAAGTAAATTTATATTCTCCAAAGAAATATATTAAGAATGCAAAGCTAAGGATCAAATTCATAGAAAATTCATTAAAAACTCTTACTGTAAATTAGACCATTCCAGTCATTTTGATGCTATTCATTTTTTCCACAATAGTTTTGATTTAAAAGAAAATGTATTATCCATGTATTGAGGCCATTTAAGCCTATCAGGTAGCAAGCAAAAAAGAAATCACTTACCTAACGATTCAGGATTTTTTCTTAATAGGTTTCTTCCTAAAATGTCTTTGGCTTTGTCCACATCATAAAGTAAAAATGTAAACCAGAGGAAATTAAGTTGGCTAAATCACCTGGGGAAAAACCAATTGAGAGAAAAGAGAGAAACTGGCAGATTGGTGGATTTAAAGACTCAGCAGGGAAAACCATGGTGATAGTGAAAAGAGTAGTGTATGCCACACAAAACCTCTTGAGTCTCATGAGCAGTCAACAACAACGAAAAGACCCTCAAGAAGAGAAAATATTCAAATGTCATGTAAATACATGGGATGGGAAATGTATCTAAAATCACTCAGCATCTCTATGTGACAACTATTACACCAACATGTGTAGCTCCTCCTCTTGCCTTCTTTTTAAAAATTTTTAAAATTTATTTAAATTTATTTTTATTTATTTTTAAGATTTTATTTATTTATTCGAGAGAGAGAGAAAGAGAGAGAGAGAGAGAGAGATAGAGAGGCAGAGACACAGGCAAAGGGAGAAGCAGGCTCCATGCAGGGAGCCTGAAGTGGGACTTGATTCCAGGCCTCTGGGATCACACCCCGAGCTAAAGGCAGGCGCTAAACTGCTGAGCCACCTGGGCTGCCCCTCCTCTTGTCTTCTTGTCCCCCCATCCAAATTGTAGGTCTTTTGAGTGTAGTCATTTTCCTCAGAAAGCTGTTATATAAAGAACAGTTCTTTATATATACATATAGATAGATGGATAGATAGATATGAATGGACATGCACATGCATATATATCTTTGTGTGAAAAGTAATGAAACCTTATCATGATTAAATATTCTTGCTTTTAGGGGTGCTTGGGTGGCTGAATTAGTTAAGTATCCAACTCTTGATTTCTGCTCAGGTCATGATCTCAGGGTCCAGGATGGAGCCCTGAGTCTGGCTCCATGCTCAGCAGGGAGTCTGCTGGAGATTCTCTGTCTCCCTCTCCCTCTGCCCATCTCCCACATGCACACTTGCTCTCTCTCTCTCTCTCCCCTTTCTCTAAAATAAATAAATAAATCTTTAAAAAATAAGGGCACTTATGTTGCTCAGTGGTTGAGTATCTGCCTTTGGCTCAAGTCATGATCCTTGGGTCCTGGGATTGAGTTCCATATCAGGCTCCTCGCAGGGAGCTTGCTTTTCCCTCTGCCTGTGTCTCTGCTTCTCTCTCTGTGTCTCATAAATAAATACATAAAATCTTTAAAAACATAAATCTTTAAGAATCAACAACAAAAAAGACTCTCGCTTTTAAAGCATCACCATGGCAGGGGCACCTGAGTAGGTCAGTCAGTTAAGTGTCTGCTTTAGCTTAGATCCTGATCCTGGGATTCTGGGACCAGCCCCACATCCCTGCTTAGCAGGGAGCCTGGTTCTCCTTCTCCCCATCCTTTGCTTATTCTCTCTCTTGCTATTTCTTTCTCAAATAAATAAATTAAATATTTTATAAAAATGCATCACCTTGCAGCTGATACCAGATTCTAATTATAATTAAATTCATTTTCTTGGTGTTCAAAATACGATACCCTATTGTCAAACCATTAGCTCTTCAAGACTCCACATGCCCAGATTCACATCAAGTCCACTCATTCCCATATTTCCTCCTGTGAAAAATGTCTTAATATCTTTGAGGAGCTCTTCTCTAGTCTATGAATTCTTCCAGGTGGTTGATTATTTTTCCCACTGCCCTTGTCCCAGGAGAATATAAGCCCCAGAAGAGTGGGAAGTTTTTCTGTCTTACTCTCTGTTATATCCCTTAATTCAAATGGTGCCTGGCACTAGAGAACACAAATAAATGTATGAATGAATGAATGAAAAAATGAACCAGTGGAACTTTGCAGCTGCTAAACTCCACACATATGCATGGATTCTACAGGAAGTTACCTAATTTCTCTTTGCCTTTGTTTCCCTAGCTGTCAAAAAGAGATAGGAAAGTCGCCTCCCTCATACAATGGGTATCTTATTGTTAAGCTCAATTTCTCATGATGTTTACTCTGAGTGTGGACTGCATGGTAGCCCTTAACACTTCAAAGCAAAGAAGAGGGCAGACTATGTGCATTATTTTTATTTCCAGAATATCTAGATTATATAGAGGTATAAAGGTCATGTGTCAGTTACATGATCAATAGCACAAATTACTCCTGGGGTCCACCTGACTTAATCTAAAGATCCCTACCTTGCTCCTAAAAGTTGCCATCAAGCATCTCCAGAAAATGTAAGTGAGTCCAACAACTGCTTATTCATCAGCTGCCAAACAAGAAGAACCCACCTTCTCGATAGTCTAAGATGTGCTCAATGAAGAATGGTAGGAACGTTCATTTTCTTCGGGATATATATATAATAAGGATGCCTCTGTTGCTCAGTGGTTGAGTGTCTGCCTTTGACTCAGGTCATGATCCAAACATGGGGAAAATAATTGTTCCTGTTTCCAAATTTCCCCTTCTAACTCAATCCCTAGAAGATAGTCTAATCTCTATAGCCTATTAAAGAAAATATAAAGAACAATTATTTTCCCAAAATCTGGTTTATTAAATCTTAAGTAGCACCAAGTAGAGCCCCCCAATAATCCAGTATAATTCAATTGTAGGGGGAAAAAAGCCTTAACTGATGAGTTGATGGGTTTAAAAGCTCTTGTAGGAAGACTGACATGAGAATCAAACAACATACCCATGTGAAAAGTGGTTCTGAAAATAATTATTGACCAGAAGAAAAACAAAGCAAAAAACAGTCTGATTATTTGCCCAACTTAGATATTTAATTGAACATTTAAAATTTTAGTCTAGGGGCACCTGGGTGGTTTAGTCAGCCAAGCATCTGCCTTCATCCCAGGTCTTAATCCAAGGGTTGTGAGATCGAGCCCCATGTCAGGATCCTCTCTCATTGGGAAGCCTGCTCTTCCTTTCTCTGTGCCTGGTGCTCCCCCAGCTTGTGCACTCTCTAGCTCTCTCTCTCTCTCAAATGAATACATAAAATCTTTAAAAAAATTTTAGTCTAAAATATTCATTCAAATGTGTAAATTATTTTGTGCTTTCTCTAAGAAAAATAAATGTCTACAATGACCCCTTGCTTTACTTTTGTAAACCTAGCCGACCCAGCCTGTTAAACTTCCCAAAACAAATGGTGTATGTGACAAGAGTAAACAAAATTTCTACTTCCAGGAAATAAAAAACTGACAACTCTCAAAGGAAGTTTCCTCCAGAAACAATAATAATGATAATGATTTATTAGCTTCCAACACCAGGCACCTAGAACATTTATAGCAACTTTTCCTTCCCCATGTTCTTTTTTTTAAGATTTTATTTATTTATTCATGAGAGACAGAGAGAGAGGCAGAGACATAGGCAGAGGGAGAAGCAGGCTCCCTCCGGGGAGCCTGAGGCAGGACTCGATCCCAGGACGCCGGGATCATGACCTGAGCCAAAGGCAGACGCTCAACCACTGAGCCACCCAGATGACCCTCCTTCCCCATGTTCCTATATTGAAAGCATATATAGGCATACAAGACTTTCAGAGCTATTGAAAACATATCTTTAGCAGAATGGGTATCCTCTGTGATGAACACTTCTCACTAAGAATCAACTATTTTTTTTCCACTCAGTATCTTCTGAAGAAATTATACCATAAGTGGAGAATCTTATTAGTCCAAAGAAAACTGATAAAAATGTTATTGGGGAAAGGAAAGATTTTTTCCCTTATTTTGGAGAAGTAGAAAGCAACATCAGGTTGGAGTAAAGTCTCAGCTAATGTGAGCAAATGGAGCAGGTGCTCTTTTTACTTCTACGCTTGGAAGCAGAAGAGGTCTCAACTTGAAAGGGAGGAGTAGCAAAGGCTTGGCGGGGTGGAGGGTTCCTTTGCAGGGGTTAAGTTGAAAGTGAAGTAACCTCTGGTTAGAAATTTCTGGCCTAAAATGTATTGCTGGAGCTATTGGAAAATCGTAAGCCACACCTCAATCTGGTAAATCACATTAGTAATTCCTCATGAAATATACACCACAAGCATTCTGAGACACAGTGATACTCTGTAAATCCACATGTGTTGACAAATTTACATCAATGGTGAAAGCAATGTTTTCTAATACTGTTTAACTACACGGACAAAATGATGCGCTAACGAGTGAGTATAATTGCTGTGTGGACAGGAGAACTAGTCAAACGAGCACCAGCAAAGGTCAGGTCTTTTCTGAAACACTCGAGAACTTAGTTTCCTGACACGCAGAAGAGTATAGTCAGGGAAGGGTACAGTTCTACGCAAACCACAACCCAGGGCTACAAGTGATGGCAGGTGTCCAAAAACTCTAGCAAGTGGGGCATTTTTCCCTTGAGTTTTTTTGAAACATTAAAAAAAAAAAAAACTGGTGTAAAACTTTTACTTTCTTCACTAAAACGCCTAAAACTCTTTCATTTGAAAACAGACCTCCCTCACATTTGCACGCTACTGATGGAGAAAGAAAAGGAAACCTGTCACGTCAACAGAAGACTAATGCTGGGAGTGCTCCCTCCAACTTTGTGCTAATGATTCACAGAGGATTTTCCTAAGAAAGTTTGCACCTTTGTAGCACAGAGTAATAATCCTTTGGGACTCTAGGTACTGTAACTTCTCACTTGAAAGATGTGTGACAGCTTTTGAATGTGTCTACTTTAATGAAGCTTGCTCCAGACACATTATCAAGACTGGATGCTTACAGATCAGTAAGATGGTGGCGGGCTAGTGAGGGGCACAGTGGAAAGATTTTTCTGAGTGTTCTGGGCGGCAGCCAAAGCCAAGAGAAATTGGACACCCCATAAAGTAACCTGGGCCTCTGTGCTTAGAACTCTCTGGCAGAGGGGTTTCCTAAGTCATATTTCTAATTATAAATCGAAAGCTTTTGTCCCCTGCTAAAGGAATGTCCTAAGTTGGTGAACAGGTGTGGCAAGCAGATTTTGGAATAGTGCAAGGAAGGGGGGAGGGCTCGGGCCCTCTGAAATCCTACCACTCAGCAGCTGCATGCTCCACCTAAATAGAAACCCAGCCCTTTGCGGACACTGAAAACATACTTGGGACTTACTGAGGCATGAACTCATTTTCAGTGTTAGGAAAAAAAACACTCTAGAAAAGTAAGAATATTGTTAAAATGATCAAGTATGGGTTTTAATAGTAACCCTTAGTTGCACTGGTAACCAGCATGCTCTTCTGAATGAGAGAACCCTTCCCGCTCCAGGGCAAAGAGAAAATGTAGCTCACACAGAAAGGTGTGGGTCACAAGTTGGGGCTCTGAGGTCAGCAACTGGCTCCCAGAAACTGGGAAAAACAGTCACTGTCTCTCAAGGTTAGCTCCTTACCTGGGAATGAGATGACCACAGAACTGCTCTTTCTCTTTTTTATTTCTTGCCATCATATTGCAAATCTATTCATTCACCTGATACACAGAATCATGAAAGAAATAACTTATATTTACCCTTTACTCTTATTCTAGATGACTTTCACTTTTACTCTGCTCAAACTTAGGGCTCATTTAGCCTTTCTATAGTGGCTTTCTAAGGAATAAACATATTTAATTGTCATTGCTTTTACTGAAATCATACGTATAAACAACAATTATGAAAAGATAATTAATAGACTGCCATCTATTATTATTAATACTAATATAAATAATTATTACATTAATAATACTATATAATTATTATATTATATATTATATTTATAATATTATTAATAATATTAATAATTATTAATAGACACTCATAATTTTATGATAAACTAAAACAAAACTGATGAGGCTTTCATCCCTTGTAGTGTAACAAAACTAATATACTGATATCTACAATAAAAAAGAAATCCAAAAGCTTTATAAAAGCATGCCTTTTACTGAAGCTGAATGTGTCGTTTTAAAATAGAAATAATTGACCACGGGTCTAAACCTTGTTGTACAATATTAGCTTGGTTAGATTGCAAGAGTTGTTTATTGTTCGTGTGTGTGTGTGTGTGTGTGTGTGTGTGTGTGTGTGAGACATATGCTCCTGTGGAAGCCGGAGTGAGTTCCACTGCATTCTCTTTGAAAATTAAATAGCAAATGTTTCCTCCTTCCAAACCAAAATCGTTTCTCTACTATAGATGGGTAGTTGTTGATCTTTTTCCTCCGCCCCAAATATCACTGGCCCACCACTATTCTTTACTCTGTGTTATTGTCTTCCTTGCTGTAGAACAAATCGAATGTGTGGACACAAGCAATAGTTTTCCAGAATGCTCACTCTCTTGGCCAGAGCAGTCAGTGCCACCCGGCTTGAGGTCGATTAAGTATTGAAATGCCATTGTCATAGCAAAAACAGCACATGTCAATTGCTGTGTTTCATCTTGGAAGGAAAGAAACTCTCTTACACGACTTACAAAATGAATCGGATGTATTCCTCTGGATATGAGAAAACAGAATGGCAGATAAGGTGCCTGATGGAAGTGAACCATCGCAAGCCACATTTTGCTAATATTGATTCCTATGCTGAGAACATGGCTCCTAGCAGCAGCTCTCAACACTGTTCCAAACACTGCACAGACCATCTCTGGCAGCTGTGTTGATAAGGAGTGTTCAAGGCAAGCAAACACAAACTTTAACATGCACACAGGAGTTGTAAATAGTACACCATTAGTGCTCTAACATCTGCTCTGTAAACAGGAGCGCTCTTTACAATTCACCTTAAAATGTTGCAGTGAAGAGCAGAGACCAAGTGTGTTTACACACAGAGAGATTGGGCTTGGGAGCTATTTATTATTCTTCTGGGTAACTAAGCAGCTGTTGTGATTAGTGCTTGACCTTTGGGAAAGGTCTTAACCTGGGCCATTTGAGACAGTTGCTCTGAATTATGGAACTTGCTTCTTTCTCTGCCTGAGTGTCCTCCTGAGAAATAAAAACCAGTTTCACCACAGAAGAGAAGAGATCATTTCAGCTAACTGGAACCCAGCAAGACATCAGAGCGTGATTGCAGGCAAGGATGGTGTAGCCATAGCATTAGCAGCTTGACCGACTGGCCCACATCATTTCTTATAGTCCCATGCAACATCTTCTTTCCTCTATCCAGGAAATGGCAGGTAACCATCCAGGATAAGTCATTAATCCACACACTTATTTAATTTCACCTCACATCACAAAACTAAAATATTGGCTTTAGGCCAACTCAGCATTTTCTTATATCTCATTCACAATTTATAAGCGTTATCAATTGGCTGCAAAAGTGGTGAGGAAATTATTATGTTTCAATATAAGTCCTGACAAAAGATTTCCAAACATCTGTTGAGAATATAGTTAAATAGCCACCCTTTTCACGTGACATTTTTTTCTTTTCTTTTAATATATTACCTTGGAATGGATGGAATAGTTGATAATTCAGAAATGCATATTCTATAGTCAGCCAGAAGACAACAGAACCCTAAAATTTACTAGCTCTGATACCTTACGTAAGCGACTTACCTTTTCTATTCAAGACTTTCCTTCTCTGTGAAATGGGAGGAATAAGTGCACTCATTTTCGAGATTGCCGTGAGGATTAAATGGGTTGGTTAATGCGAAGCATTTAGACCAGTGCCCAAGACATGACATGACATTCAATACCCAGTAAGTTGCATGAGCTTCTCCCATTTTGAAATAAATTGCTATCAGTATGCTCTTTTGAAAGGAAAGAGATCAGTGTCTAATTCACTAACTGCCGCATTTAAACAGAAACAAAATAATGAACTAACTCTTGACTAAGCCTCCCTTTAACACAAAAGTTAATTTAATACTGAGTTGAAAGTACACAATACCTTTAAGCTCATTGACCGAAATTATACTAAATGGTAAAACATGATGTTGCTGCTAAATGGTACATTAAAGATGATAAAAGGTGATCCTCAAGTTTTACAGCAACATTTTATTAGCTTTGGGGAAAATCCTACTAAGATTAAGCAGAACTGAAAAGTCAAAGAAAGCAACTGCCAGTTGTGAATGTTTTTAAACTTTGCTTTACATAGTGATGTGTGTCATGTATGCATTCAATCTTACTCACCCTTTAACTTAAAATAGCTATTCAATAAGGATTTATTTTTCTTCAGTTTTTCTGCATGAATAAATACTGGTAAGATTGAGAAAATACTTTTCAAATTAATTCTGCATCATAACACATTGTGCTTAAAAGAGAAAAGCACCAGGCAGTTAATAATGTGAATCCAAAATCAGTGGAGTAAAAAAAGGCTAGAAGTTGATGCATGCAACTGATTTTAGAGACCAGGGTGTCATGGTTGGTTCCCAGAGTTAGAATAAATACAGCATATGAAAGGTAGAAGTTATAAATTCTTTTCATACCTTCATAATTTATTATTTATATTTTCCAAATCATTCTATCAGTAAAATATTTTTGGATACCAGAACAATTATGATTTATGGATAATTTTCTGCTTCCACTTTGCTATCTCCAGAAATCATTAGAGACCAGTTTGTGCCCTTCCTGGCTTAAAAATGATTCCACCATTACACTTTTCAAATATTGTGAGAAGTGTTTGACTAAAACGCATTACTATTCTGAAATACTACTCATGTTTATTTTATAGTATTTTCTTACGCTATTTTGAATGATTTTGTTTCCACTTTATTAACTTTCAAAACAAAGCAAGACAGATTATAAGCATTTTACTCCACAGTTCTCACAAAGAAAAAACACAATCTGGACTTTTTTTATACATAGATTCGTTAATTGGATCTGAAAATGGAAGGATCCTGAATCCATCTCATCCAACCACCTCAATTTACTGATTAACAATTTCTGCTCCATTCTAAACTCATTCCCTTATTTAAAAAGATGGCTCAGAAGCATGCCAGTTGCTCTATCCTACCTCAAACCCACAATAATTCCACTATGGGATGGCCCACCCTGCCTCTCTGCACCCTCCCCAGGCTGGGGCACATCCTCAGGTCTCCTGGTCTGTCCAGGCCTTTGGGTACCAGGTCCCTTCTCTATAGGGCCAGCACTGCATCCCCCCTAGCCTGGTGGGATCTGATTTCTCAAACCATTCCTACCAATTCCAATTCTCAGCAGCTCAATCTTTCTCCTCTATTTTTAGTGCATTCCCAAAGACAAGTCTTGGTTGTGCAACAGAGCAGTACTACACTGTTGACAATTTTTAGCCTATTCCCGCTCTATTTTGATTATATTCAAAATAGAATATAGATCCATCAGGATCCTCCCAACAGAAGCTAGAACAAAAGTCTGAGATGCTTCTGCTCCAGCCATTTTCTCAGACTGCACTTGTATTTCTCCAGTAATTTATCAGAACATTGTGCAGGCGAAGGGTTTCATGAGCTGGTTTTCCACTTGGCAGCCTTTGACACCTGGAGGGAAGCAGATGAGAGTGCTGGGGCTCCTGGCAAATGTAGACTGGTCCCCAGCCTCTTTCTTGTCTGGATAGTGGCAGGACCTCTGTTTTTGTCTGTGGTGTTTGGCTGGCGTAGAGTGGCTGTCGTCTAACATTTCTCTCTTGCTAGATTGAGGTCCTTTAGCTAAAGAGAGCAGATGTTGTTGGAGAGGTTACTGGCTGCTGGAATACATGAGGCAAAAAAGCAAAAAATAAAAATCAAACCAGGGGACTCTCCCTGTGGTATTCTTTGAGTCAAAGTTCCAGTCTGCTACCTTCATTCCACTTTTCATTCTTCTTATGTTTATTTTACATACATATAAATACAAATATAAGTAATATATAAATATGTAGAATAAATAGAAGAATGAAAGTATATATGCTTACATATTTATATGTATGTAAAATAAGCATAGTGTTATATATAACATAATTTTAATTGTATATTTGATTTCTCAATATATTTGTTTGAATTATTTAATTATATCTAATGCATTAAATATATATATAACACATATGTATGTATACATATATTATATATATACATACATATATACATATACATATATATGTAATTTTCCAGGTTTTTAAATTATATTATGTGGGAAAAGAGGGAAAAATACATTCCTATCTCCCTAGAAGTGGAAGTCTTACCGTGAAATTTGAATATTTTTTTTTCCTGGATCTTTCTCTTGGATATGACAAAAATTTCTCTAATAAATAATGATGTTCCATTTATTTTTGAACAAATGCTATTCAATATGAAATTTTTGAACATTTATAAAAAATACCTCAAAGTGGGAAAAAAGAGATATGGGTAAATTAATCAACAAAATGTATTTTATAACTTTTTTATCATTGCATTATACAAATAGGTTTACAACAAAGATAATTCAAAGTCTCCAAGATAAGCAAAATTTGGGTACAGTTCTAGTACAATCCACAGATGGATTTCAAATTTCATCTTCTTGGCGAAACTTGTCCCAAGAACTTTTCACCCCTGTCTTCCTCAGTGTTCACAGTGAACTTTAAATATGTCTTGAATTGTGGACTGGCAGCCTCAAATGTCTTCTGGGGACAAGAGGAAATTGAGTGAAGCAGAAGACAACAAGGAATGGTAGAAACTCTGATGAAGTGCAATATCCACCATGCTGGAGGCATTTAAAATCAAATTAAAAAGCACCAAAAATATTATGATTAAAAAGAAAAAAGACTACTAGTTTATAATCCCTACTCTCTACATGTCATAGAAAAGTAACATTGATCTCAAATAAATATTTTTTTCAAATAAATATTTTTTAAAATATTTTATGTATTTATTAATTTGAGAAAGAGAGAGAGAAATTAAGATAGAGGAGAGGCAGAGGGAGAGGGACAAGCAGACTCCACACTGAGCACAGAGCCCAACACGGAGCTCAGTCTCACTACCCTGAGATCATGACCTGAATTGAAACCAAGAGTCAGACGCTCAAAACTGACTCAGGGAGTGGAAGGGGTGCCCTCAAATGAATCTTTTGAATTAAAAATGATTTCTCTATCCTGCTTTTATGTCTTTCATGACCAAGAATTACATATAAAGCCAAATCTTATTCCAGAATGGAAACCAGAACTGCTACTAAAGACTGCAAATAATGTAATTTATGGCTAGGATCTACCTTTATATAGAAACTTTGTTAAAATGTATATGTACTTTACTTAGAATTTATAAATAATTAGAAATCAGCTCTTCTTCTTGGGAGACAAAAGAGACTTGTGGGAAAATATTGTATTTTTTGTTATTACTTGGTGATTAAAATATGGGAACAGAATAGTTACAATAGTAATTTTCAAATTATTTTTCAACAAGTAAACCTCAGTTTTAACTAGAAATATTACTGACAATAATCTATTTCTTATACATTTGGTCCATTTGTTAAGTAATAATACAATGACAAAATTTTAAAGAGCAAGTTACATAACTATATTTTACTCGCCACTGGATTTTAAATTTATTTTCCTCTGGATCTTTCTTCAAGATGACACACTAACCTATAAGGACTATTAGTCCATTTATGTCTGAGAAAGATTTAGCCAGAAATTAAATCACCATCAAACTGTAGATCTGGAAGGTTTAGTTGGTTAGACTCCCAACTGACTCTAGACCCTCTGTCCAGGGTTTGAAGATGAGCAGGTCAGCAAGGTCAATATCATGTGGGAAATTACTCTGAAGCAATACTAGCTTCCAACACTAGTTTCCATACAACCAGGTAAGCTACCCCAGAGACCAAGAACTAGAATGCTTATAAATACAAATAAAATGCTCAAATCACATTGTTTATTAAATGAATTTAATCACACAGCAAGGGGCAAAAGAAGACAGTTAGCATGAGGTAACACGCAGGATAGCATGCAATTGGGATGCCTGGGTGGCTCAGCTGGTTAAGCATTGGACTCTTGATTTCAGCTCAGGTCATGATCTTGGGATCCTGGGATCAAGTCCCATGTCAGGCTCTGTGCTCAGGTAGGAATTTGCTTGAGATTCTCTCTCCCTCTACCCCTCCCCTCTTCTCTAAATAAATAGATCAATCAATCAATAAATCAATCAATCTTGGAGGGGGGTGGAAAGGATACCATGCAAGTTGTTAAAAGTCCATACTACCTTGATCTAGAATGACACAAATTTCCTGTATTGTGTTTTTCCCTCTGATGCACTAACTTCCCTGTGGCAGGTGTAGTCATAAGCACCAGAGCTGATATCTGAGCAAGGGGCCCACAGACAGAAAGTTCCTCAGGTCAGTGATATACACACATACTATCAGAAATGTAGGGGCAGGTATAGGAGCTGACCACAGTAGCTTGTCATCAGTCTGTTGAATAGCAGTGGGTTTTACTTATACCCCTTGGATAGAGTGCATGCAGAGTCAGAACAGGAGTAGGTGTCCTCAATGGGTGGCTGATTTAGGAGTGAGATGGCTCTTAGCCCAGAAATGGCAAGACCAGATATTCCTTCCAACTCTTTCTGTCATCAACCCTTTTGTTTGTTCTGCCACAGTCTCCATGGACTCTATTTTTGGCACATTTCACATATTATTAATTTATTTTTTGTACTTAAATCCATTCTGTTCTCATTTTGCAAGCTACTAGCTTCTTCCTTATGTATGTTTACCATTTATTATACATTTTGCCTATAATTCATAAGGTACCAGCCTATATACTATGTAAAATTTGTATTTCTTATTAGTCTATCACACCTTATTTGCTTTTCTTGTCTTCATTGCAGAGTTGAAGATCCTCAACAATACATAAATTCAGATCGTCCTAGTGCTCTTTCTTGAGCCACATCAGGCAACACCACAGACACCCATTCAAAGGATCACATTTTAAGGAAATCAGGTGTCAATTCAAGAATGCAAATTCAGAGACATTAACATATGCATCATGTAAAATGTGTGCAGACTTAAATATATTTCTGATTTGTACCTTATTTTTTTTTTACTTTCTGTACCTTGATATTTTAGCATATTAACACAATGGGGCCTTTGGTGGCATTATATAAAAGGCATGTCCAAGATAAGAAATTAAAGTTAAATCTAATCCCAAAGAAATAATAGCTTAATCTCATTGAAACATTCATATCAACTTATGTTCAATTAAAAAAAACTATGTTGACAAATGGGTATATTCTATTTAAAAGAAGAAAGCTTAGAAATTCTAGAAATCGAGGTCTGCTCTCAATAAGAGTTATCAGGGGTAGAAATCTGGACTTCAATGGTGTTTGACGGCAAATCTTGTAACAATTTTAAAATAACGATTTTCCTGTAATCTTAACTATTTAAATTTGTCTGTAAGAGTTGGCTGAATAACAAATGTCCTGCCTGATTGTTTTTCGACTTCAGCTAATTGGAACATTTATGTGACATTTTAAATATTTAGCTGAACAACCATGAGTTTATTTTTTAAACGAGGTACAATTGTTCTTCTCAACCATTACTATGATTTACATAATAAGAGAAACTACTGGTGGAAAATATTAACATAGCATTTCATTTTTATCTAGACTATTTTGTTTCTGTGTAAAATATGGGGCTGGGCAGTGTATTAGTTAGTTACGACATCTGAAACTGTCATCCAAATTGTAGAGTAAGTGAATTGGAATTGCAAAATTAGAAAGGGAACAGAATAGCAGGTAAGAAGCTTAGGAAAATATGGGAAGACAATTTCAAGCAGCAAAAGAACTTCCTGAAAAATACTAAACTTTGAAAAGAATTTGGAAGATATAATGTATTTCAAAACTAGCAGATTTGTATCAAGATTTGACAGAGTATAGTCACACTTCAGTTTGTGGAATGGACTAGACTCTAGGCCACTAAAGAAGTTCTCTGGGAAAACAGCAACAACAACAAACAAGCAAACAAAGAAAAAAAGAGTTCAGCAAATGAGTTAATGGCTATGTAGGTGGTGAAGGCTGGATAAAGGAATATTTTCCAAAGACACAGGGCATCCTGGGATATGACGCACTTCCTGAAGTGCCATTTGGAGAACTTACTTTCTAAGCTTTAGGTTTCTCATATTGACAATAAACATTTTAAGACCAACCTCAAATTTGCTTAAAGTCCTAGTTTAGATAATATGCAAAAGACTTCATTTTGGTCCTTTTTGGATACCTTTCATTAGCTAAATTAAATTTGGTATACAAAGGTACAGAATGTAAAAGGAGAAAGTCAGGTCTCTGTAGTTCTTTCCCAATAAGGTCAGTGATAAAATTTTAATTAGAATAAAACAGTGATAAAACAGTGATAAAATTTTTAATTAGTCCTCAGATATGTTATTTCTTACATCATTAGCATGGGGGAGAGGCACAGCATACATTTGGGTAGATTCATAAGAGAAGCAATGTATATTTTGCAATTGATATTTATATAAAGGAAGACAGAGTTCACTTCAGACTTCTTATATATTCATTTATTAAATTAATATCTATCTTGTACTGATTATGCGCCAAGTGCTGTGCTAAGTTTTAGAGATAAAAGAGTGGTGAAAAGGCAGGAGACGATGGCTGTGATTTGGATCTTTCAGCCAAATTGGGAATTTACAAAAAAGTAGGGCGCCAGAACTTTTATTTGTGAACAGTCCATATTAAATCCAAAGGGGTTTTTGTAGTAAAATAAGGATGTAGACAGAAAATGGAATCCCTGTACTGTCCAGAAGAAACCAAAGGGCCGAATCACCATGTGTCACAAGAGTGATGCAGCCTGCTACCCTCTCCCATGGCATGTCCAGGGGAGACCTGGCTTCCTTTATTATCAATAGCAGCTAGGTCTAGGAAATTTAGAGAGGCAAGGTCTTCCCTAGTGCTGAGCTGTCACACTATAGGCCACATTCTCTATATTTATATTTCAAAATAAATTAAAAATAAAAAGGAATATACCTTCTAACTTTTAAATTCAACAATTTTGTTTTATTTACTATTGAATATGGATTTCTGGCATTTGGCTTCTCTGTTCCATATTTTCAAGGGGTTTCAAAAATTTAAAAATGAAATTGCATTAAAGTACAAACTAAACTTCAGAGTCATGTAAAATGAAACTACCCTGGAGGGATGCATTGAATAAGGAAAATGTACTTTAAATTATTTGGCTATCTAGAGTTAAAGATATTAATTGGAAAATATCATCGATTTCAGGTCTATACACTTCCCAAACCCTTCATTGTTCTGGCAGTCAATTTCTCTCTCTCTTTCTCTCTCTCTCTCGGACTACTGAGCTGGAATATTGGTGTCCTTCTTGCTCTTGGGCTAAGACGTGCTACCAGCACTCCTGGTCCTCGGGCCTTCAGAGTCAGACTAGAACTATACCTCTGGCCTTCTTGGGTCTCTAGCTTGCAGATGACAGATTGTGGAGCTTCTCAGCCTCCATAATCATGCAAGCCAATTCCTGATAATAAATATCTTTATTTACAAATATAAATATATAGACAGATTTATATATATATATATCCTATGTATATTTATAGATTAATATATAAATGTATATGTATTTTATATATTATTTAGATTATATATCTGTTTATATAATATCTACTTTTGGTTCTCAATAGACAGTACCATAATTTTCAAGCATAAGCTGAACTTGACAAAATATTTATCTTCCATGAGAAAGATCCATGTCTCTAGAATTAATATAGTATGACCTCCACATGTTCTATTTTCTAGGTGTTATTTCCACTGCCAAAAAATATAATAGGATAATTAAAAAACTCATTTTTAGAGAAGAATAAAAAATAGAACTTTCATGATAATCAGGTATATGGTACTAAAAAGTAACAAACCATTTGTATTGAATGTTCATCCAGCTAGTTTGGATTCTAAAGATGTGCTGTTCAATTGCTAATCTTCCCACCGAAACTTTTGGTCTTCTTTAGCTGAGCAGACCTCTGGTTCTAAAATTATTTTAAAAATAAAAAGCTCTGTTGAATTTGATTTTTACTTTTAAAAAGCCTGCACAAAAATGAACAGAAATACTATTCAACATTCAATTGTAACCAGAATGTAAATAAGTACACATAAGTCCCATCACTCAGCATTAAGTTGAGGAAATTCTCAACTTTGAAGTGTTTAACATTGTACAGTATGTGAATAAAGTGCTGTATATATACATGTATATTTAATTTTAATTAATGATACAATTTATACAGATTTCCAAGTTTGCAGAAGAGTTGAAAGAGGTGAGGTTATTAGCTAGCCTGATTGACACATCCATTGAGATATAAAATATGCTTACATGCATACATAATCACTAAGTATCCCTTGCACAATATGCAACCCTCACTTGAACATGATTCTGCTTTGAAGATTCTTAACTGAAACTTTAGGTTTCCTTAATTTACAATCTGATTGATAGCTTTAAATTCAACACAGTGGTTGGAAATCTAGGCAATAATCTGTCTCACATATTCAATGCATATGAAATTCTCTCTCAGGGAATTAAAAGTGTGTGAAAATGTGGACACTTCACTCCCTCTTAATATTCTTCTGCCTAATTCAAGATCGTGTCTAAATTTTAACTGATAAGCATTGAAATGCCAAAGAAAAGATAGAGAAAAAAAAAGAAGAAACAAATTGTGTCAAAAAATAACAGTTTAAGAATTCTGATAACTCACCTAGAGTGTTAGATGTTCAAAGAAAGAAATCTGTGAAACTAAGGAGTCTGTCATTGTGCCTTAAATTATATGCAGTAATTCAAAAGTCAAAATCACATTCAATTAGTAACCGGTCCTCGTGTACCAAGGCTTTGAAAATTCAATTTTTCCCAACTCAGTGTAATTCGAGTAATAAATTTTACAATTTGAGGATTTATGTATTCCACCAGTTGGCAATATAAATCTATTTAGCTATTACTCAGGATGCTAATCCTTCTGTCTGTGCTAAGAGCATTGGCTTAAGCAATTAAATGATATATGTTTAAGAGTCTTTAAAGTATGACATAATTAAATTTTTATTTCTACAACTCCATTCTCTCATATTTGATTTACATTTTCTTCATTAAATCATGGAACACATACAAATTATAATGATAGTAATTACGTTTCTATGAATCAGAGTATATCTATCATTATATTAAATCAGTCAATACAAGTTTCTTTAGAATCTCATTAATTAAAACAATTAAAATATTTTCTACTGGACAACTCGGTGGCTCAGTGGGTTAAGAGTCTGCCTTGGGCTCAGGGAACGATCCCAGAGTCCTGGGATTGAGCCCTGTAGATGGCTGTCTGCTCAGCAGGGGACCTGATCTCCCTCTCTGCCTGTCGCTCCCCCTTCTTATGCTCTCTCCCTCATTCTGTCAAATAAATAAAATACTTAAAATTTTTTTTTAAGATTTTCTACTATAATTTATTGGGCTTAAGTAAGGCATTTTTTTGTGGAGATTTGTTTTGTTTTTCTGTTTGGAGGAGATATATGATGTTACTAAGAATGAGCTATGAAAGGAGAACTTGGGTGGCTCACTTAGTTGGGCGACTGACTCTTAATTTTTTTCAGGTCATAATCTCAGGGTCATGAGTCTGAGCCCTATATCGGGCTCTGTGCAGAGTGCAGAACCTATGTAAGACTCTCTCTCTCTCTCCCCCTACCCCCTTAGGAAAAAAAAAAAATTAGGGCAGTCGGGTGGCTCAGTGGTTTAGCACCACCTTCAGTCCAGGGTGTGATCCTGGAGACCTGGGATGGGATGGAGTCCCAAGTCAGGCTCCTTGCATGGAGCCTGCTTCTCCCTCTGCCTGTGTCTCTGCCTCTCTCTGTGTGTGTCTCTCATGAATAAATAAATAAAATATTTTTTAAAAAATTAAAAAGAGCTATAAAAACAAAATAATCAAAAAAATAATCAGACTTTTTTGAAAGAAAATTTTATTATAATTAAAAATGTTTATTACATTTTAAAGAACAAAAAAACTTTCAAAGAAGAACATTTTCCATTTGCACTTATTGCAAAAACAAAATATCAGACCAAAGAGCATAAAAGTTACCTTTCTCCAACCTGCCCCTTCTAAGGTTCCACTTCAACAATCCTCCTGAGTGATATAGTCTCTGTTTTCACCCTTTCCTGATATGTAAGTAGCTACCAGACAACACATTATTTCTCCTGACAGCAAGCAGAAGGATGTACTTAGGATAGCAACAAGGTAAGAAAGGGTGAAATTAATTTTACATTTCCCCTGAGGCCCTTCTCTCCTTATTACCAACTACATTTCAATTGATTTTCTCTTTCTGACACAATGAGGAATTAATAGCACTGATGACCTTTCAGAAGGCAACACAAAGGATCTTTCTCTATATACGAAGTATTAAGAAATTATTGAATTCCTTAATAAGATAAAGCCAAACCTTCCAAACCCAACAACGTCAAGTTTTCCATTTGTCTATAGACCTCTCACTTCTAAGCATGAGACTGGAATCATTTGGTTCATTTCCCCCTTGATATTCTACTAATATTTTTCTGTCACCACTGTGTAAGCCTCCAGGGGAATAAATTTCAATTATTTGCAGAGAACTGAGATGAGGGGCAGATTTCATTA
Source organism: Canis lupus dingo (assembly GCF_003254725.2). Classification (NCBI taxonomy): domain Eukaryota; kingdom Metazoa; phylum Chordata; class Mammalia; order Carnivora; family Canidae; genus Canis; species Canis lupus. The sequence continues at coordinate 16,003,156 of NC_064261.1, forward strand.
AAATCTTGATCTTTAACTTCTAATTAAAGAGTAATATACAAGTTGATAATATGACTTTCAAGATATGATTCTCCCTAGCTTTGTGTTGTTTCAATGAATTTTCCGTAACTCTCCTGAACCCTTAGCACTTCCTTGAAATTGAACTCAGAGTACACAGTCAATAGACAGAAATTCTCCTTCTGGCCAGTCCATCCATGATCCAGTTTAACAAGTTCTGGTTTATTCTAATAGGATTTCTTTCCACCATGAGTGGTTGTCAGCAGGGATAACCATTACCATAGATTTTACCATATAGATAAGGGATAATTTTAACACATTATTCTTTATAATATTGCTTTCATGATTTTGATGTCTTTGTCACTTATTTTGTTTTCAATAAGAAATTAATGATTTATGGTCTCCAGGGTAGTTCAGTCAGATAAATATCCAACTCCTGGTTTTGGCTCAGGTCATGATCTCAGGGTTGTGAGATGGAGGCCCGAGTCAGACTTTGCACTCACCATGGAGTCGAGTTTGCTGCTTCAGATTCTCTCTCTCTCTCCCTCTGGCTCACTGTCTCTCAAATTAATTAATTAATTAATTAATTAAATCTTAAAAAAAGAAAAAAGAATTAACGATTTAGATTTAAATTCTCCGTAACAATATGAGGAGAAAAAGATTTGAATAACCTTTCATAATTAGTGCTCATAGACATTGCTGCAAGTAGGAATGAATAAAATAGAAGCCAATTTTCTCTAGCTTGTCCATTCTATTCTACTTTACATAGATAAAGCTTCCACAGATAGGTGATAACTTGTTATCAAAGGAATATGAGATAATTGTTTCATTGCAAACAGGAGGGAATAAAGCCCAGAGAAAGAAAGAATATAAGCAAACCTTCAGTAATAGATCTTTCTAATGTTATAAACTACTTTAGTCAGTTATCATTCAGCTCTGGGACAACATGATAAGATTGAGCTATCGTACCTCTAGGAATCAAACAATAGCCACATTTCCCAAATAACTTTATGTGCTTCCTGGGGTTTCCTAGCAACCAGAAGAAGCTATCCTGAACAAATTTATGGGAAAAATAGGCAAGAGAGTGAAGAGGTAGGAGCTTGAAATGAAATATTCCTATGTTGTTCACGTAGTAGAGCTCAGATGCAATTCCTCCAAGAGAAAGACTGTTGGAATATTTGATTTCGAGCTCTTGTGAGCAAAATATGCTAACTGTATTAACCATTTTGCTTATTTTTAGCTTATTTCATTTCAGTAAGAATTAGGCTGTCTCATTAGGTTATAGACTGGCAGTGCAGAAGATCGTTTTTTGTTGTTTTTTGTTTTTTGTTTTTTGTTTTTTTTTTCTGTTGTACCAGAATAAACAGTTACTAATCCAGACAAAAGTCTACATGGGAAGGAAATTTAATACACTCAGCAATACTGGACTTCACATCTAGAAAAGCCACCATTTTCACTATGATCTATGTGAAAGATGCTCCCCAACTTATACATTATACACCTTTACAACTGCAAATGTTTCAGCAAGGATAATACTCATATGTGCAGGTATAGAGTGCTAAAGAAAAACTACATAAATATACAGAGTTCACTGTGTTATCATTATAACTTTACTATAAGCTTGAAACTATTTTATATTTTTTTGTTTTTTAAGTAGGCTCCATGGTAGGCATTGGGTATTCAAGCCCAAAGTGGGGCTTGAATTCACACCTTGAGATCCAGGCGTGAACTGAAATCAAGAGTGAAACACTCAACTGACTAATTTCTCCGGGCACTCCTGAAACTGTTTTAAAGCAGAATGTTTCTAATCATAAAATAACGCTATTAAAGAAAAGTATAAAAGCCAGCCACATATAATCAATAAAATAGAAATAGCAGCAGCCTACATTTAAAACTCCTACCATTCAATAATTAAAACGTTTTAAAAAATAGAAAAAATAGGACAAGACCAAAAAACTAAAAAAATAAAAAATAAAAAAACTCCAACAATGAAGCATAAATGAAAACAAACACATAAAAATATATACAATCTTCATATCAAGAGAAACAGAAATTTAAAACATAGTTATCATTCTCTACCCACCAAGTTGGCAAGGTTAAAAACTCTGACAATAAACTAGTGTTGAGAATGTGGAGCAAGAGGAATTCTTATACGATGCTAGTGGATGTGTCAATTGATATAATGCCTTAGAAAAAGCTGGAAATTGACAAAATTGAGGACAAATGAAAACTTGGACCCCATGTTTCTACTAGAATGCATATGTTTTCAAGGAATTGTACAAGAAAATGAACATATGACTATAACTTCCTTGTTTGTTATAGCTAAAAACTAGCAAAAACCCAGAAGAAAAAGAATGAACATTAGCTAAACAATTCAACATGGTTCATTTTAAAAAGATAAATTTGAATGAAAAGAAGCAGTCAGAATAACATCTGTGGTATGACATCATTTATACTATACCTAAAACATGCCATATTGGGAAAATATTTTTATATATATATGAAATATTTACGTTATATATTTTATATTATATATAATTCATATATATGAATTCTAACATTTTATTAAAACCATAAAAAAGCAAAGAATTATAAACACAAAATTCAAGTTCATAGCTGAAGATGAGAGCTGATTATGGTTGAAAAAATATATACAAGGAACTTCAATGATATCAGGAATTCTTTTCTATAAATTGGATTATATTTTATATGTGGGTTTTGTTGGTGTTATTAATTTTCTATTACTATTATGCAATGCTATAATTTTTTTGTTTTTCTATTATGTCATGTAATAATATAACAGATATTATAGTGTATAAGAGTGTTTTATGATTTTAAAACAAAATAAAATTAAAATTCTTCAAATGCTCTATCACATCAATATTTTATGCTTTCAGACAATGCTTTCTAATAAGCCCTTTGAGAATATTTATTAGATTAGATAGATAGATAGGTAGATAATTTTAAAGAGTCTGAATACTTTTTTTAATCAGCTGTGTTTCTTTCTTAGATTCAAAAATTTGAATGAAATATTAAATACCCCTTAGGTCAAAGATGAGAATAAGATCACTTCTCATATTATGTATATATTTATTTAATTTCTATGTTATTAAAACTGCTCGAAACTTGGAAATTAGACAAAAAGATTCTGTGTGGTTTTCAATATCTATAAGAATATTCCATAACAACCCATTCTGAGGGTCATCTGATGCTTTAAGAAAATGTAACTTTGTAGGACTATTCCCTGTACTTAGAGCCCAATTTTGTAAAGTTGGAATTTAACTTGTAGAAGATTGATAAATTGCAAATAAATATTGACAAAATAGAGATGCAGATGATTTCTACACTGTAGGGGAAAAAAATTGTGGTTTTGTTGCCTTGTAGGGCATTAATCAGTTTTGAATCTGCTATAGATGACTTACTTCAGCTTTTTCTTTCTTTTACTGGCTGTATATTTTAGTCTTCTGTATCCTCTTTTGAATGAGTTTTGTTTATCCTGCTGTTTCCTTCATTGATTTGTGAAATAAATATTTGACATATGCTCAATATATATGTTATTGTAACTTCTTTCAAAAATTGTTACTCTATCCCCATAGCAAGCTTCTGAGAATTATGACTTGCAAGAAAATTGGCTAATGATATCCCTTCATGTGTCACAATAATGTCTGTGTATCAAAAAGTGCTCTGTATGTTTTCATGACTGTCAAAATTTTAAGAAATCCTGAATGGGCCAGAAAATCCGTGACTACATGTGAGGTCCCAATTCAAAAAGTATTATTTATAATCTGAATACACGTGGCACAAAGGAGGGGAAAACTGACATGATTGAACAAAAAGCTTTAAAACATGAGGTAGAAATGAGATATTAGAGATGATACAATATTATTTTCTGTTTTGTTCTCTTTTGGGTTTGGTTGCTGTTTTTTTGCCCCCCTCAAGAGCATAAAGAAAGTAGCCAGTTGCATTCTTATCTAAACCAAAGTATCCTGAGATAATATGATAAAAGAACATATGCACTGCCTTGAAAATATAATATTTTCTTTTTTTAATATGCTATTTAAATTCAATTTGCCAACATATAGTATGACACCTAGTGCTCATCCCATCAAGTGCCTTCCTTCGTACCCATCACCCAGTCACCCCATCGCCCCACTCTCCTCCCCTTCGGCAACCCTTCGTTTGTTTTCTCAGAGTTAGGAGTCTCTTATGGTTTGTCTTCCTCTCTAGAAAATATAATATTTTCAAAAGTGTTACTCCAGATTTTTTGAAATGCAAATATTGTTCTTCTGATACTTTATTTCATTTTAAAGATTTATTTATTTATTTGAAAGAGCAGGGAAGGGGCAATGGGAAAAGGAGAAGGAGAGAGTCCTCAAGCAGACTCCCTGCTGAGTGTGGAGCTTGATGCAGGGCTTCACCTGGGGCTCCATCTCACTACCTGAACATCCCAGGTGCCCTCTTGTGACATTTTATAGTCTTTGTGAATTAGTGTTTCTGTAGATTTTTTTTTTTCTCTCTAATGATATTGTGCTTAAATCTTCAAGGGCAGTAGTAAATAAATATTGTATTCTTCTCTTAAAATATCCTAGGGTAACTAACTGAAATTAAAGTAGCCCAGCTTTCTCTTACTATTTCAAGACTTGAAGGAATATGATATTGTAAAAAGTTGTGCCATCGGGGCATCTGGGTGGCATAGTCAGTTAAGCCTCGGACTCTTGGTTTTGCTCAGGTCATGATCTCTGGGTGGTGAGATGGAGCCCGGCATCAGGCTCTGTGCTCAGCAGAGAGTCTGCCTGAGATTGTCTTTCCCCTATGCCCCTCTTGCTCCTGCTCTCTCTTTCTCTAAAATAAATAAATAAATCTTAAAAAAAAAAAAAAAAAAAAGGGAAAGTGGCCATAGGTCATACCTTATATTTAATTGATTATGTACAACCTATTTGGTCACATTCAGTCAATGATTCATTCCTTAGAACGAATACATTGATTACCTCATATTTTGGGTGTGAAGGAGTAGAAAGCTAATGCAAAGATTACAAAATAGTCTTGCCTAGAGAGAGCTTAGATCTCTTAAGGAAAATTTAAGACCGATCATGGTATTTAACACTTAGGAAGGAAAAGGGGGATGAGCTGTTCTGGAAAATAAGAATTAAAGACAAAAGAGTAAAATAAAAGAATTAAAACATTGCACCACAAATTGCCTTTCTTTATAAGCAGTTAGGGCTAAAAATCATCACATAACAAAAAATTAATAGCTATTTTTAGTATTATTGAAATAATAATATACAATACGGCTGTCAAGAATGAGGTATAAAGAGCATAGTCCTCACCATCATCATAGTCATCACCATAGTCATCAACTGGCAGTAATAGGAATTAATGCAATTTTCCTGGAAATAAATTTTGCAATTGTGTCAAGATTCTTAAATTTTCTCATCATGCTTCATTAACAAATCTAATTTAAAATATCTTCTAAATAAATGAATATTGATAATATCGATAAAATCATGTGCATATGTATGCATAAATATATTCATCATAGTGTTGTCTTTAGTCACTTATATGTTCAACCTTAAAGTAACAGGTAAATGATGAGATGATGAAATAATCATACTGTGAAATATTATGTGATATTAAAATAATAGTTTCACTGTTTTTAATGTCACAAGAAATGCTTATATCACAATATTAAGTTAAAATTTTATATTCAATTCAAATTACAGATTTGTTTCTAAAACCATCAGAAAACCCACTAGGTAGCATTAAGTGCTAGTAGGAGTGTTTGTTTCTATTTTCCTAAAACCTTTCCGTGCTAGCCACCTATCTTCCACATGAAGAAAACACTAATTTTATAATTGGGGAAATATCTTAAATATAAAAGAGATGAGGAAAACGTAGGCCATTAAATATTCTAAAAAATACAAAACTAAAGAGACATTCATGCTTTTCTCAAAATATGCTGAACGCATGCATGAATTGTTTCAGGAACAAAAGGATCCATAAATGAATGACTTCATGAATATATAGTAAAGTCGTTACAATAACACAATCTAGCAAAGAAGCAAATATTTCCTCCTAAGCAGAGCTCAAGTTTTTTCTTTATACTAAATAGAGAAAAAAGAGGCTAAGAGACTTAAAAAGAACACACCTGGTCATAGAGGATGGTTTTATTCAATCTAAGTAAATAAACTAGTTCAAGGACTTCAGTGTTCAAAAGCAAATGAATGTTTCAACTTTAGAGACTCCTCCTTATCTAATGCTAAAAAAGAATACCAGCAAGGATTATGCAAACAGTGAAGTTAAGGCAGACCTGACATTCAAGCACTATGCATAGATAAGGCCAAAACACTTGTTAAAATATTTAAGTACTTTCATTCTGGTTGCCTAGAATCCCCATGTCCCCTGCCCCCTTTCAATACTACTTCTGCAGGACTCTCCTGCTATCACCCTGAATAACTCAAGGATTATTGCCCAGCAGAGCAGGGGACCCATGAAATTGCCCTGGTTATAGCCAACATCTAACCTGATTAGTTGGTACCCTATGTCCCCAATTGTTTAATAATTTTAAGCTTACCTAGATTTAAGATTATACCTTGGAAACTGTCTACTTTTTAAAAATGTAATCAATTTTTTTTCCTAATTCAAAATAACCTAATTGGTCAAGTGCAATTGTTTTGTTTTTTAACACTATTATGAGCACACAAATCTTTTATTTATTTTTTTTAAATTTTTCTTAAACTGTCTCTTTCATTTATTCATAAAAGACACAGAAAGAGAGGTAGAGATAGAGGCAGGGGGAGAAGCAGGCTCTAGGACCCCAGGATCATGACCTGAGCCGAAGGCAGATGCTCAACCACTGAGCAACCTAGGCATCCCACAAATCTTTTAATAGAAAAAAAATCCAATAACAGTCACAAAATGTTTCTAGATTTGATTTTCAATCATCTCAGTCCTGCTGAGAGACAAGAGTCACCAAGAAGGCACAAACAAAAGCTTTCAGATCACTTATTTGGTGCCTCAATTGGGAATTCAAATCCATGAGCTCATCCTTTTCTTTCCTCATTTTGCAGCAATATTAGGAGCAACCAGCCAATTTTACTATATTCATTAGTTTGCCAAAAATGTATGAAAGTATCATATACACAATCCTTGCTTCTCATAAGTGTTTGATTGAGAATATCTAATTCTAATGGTTTTTTTTTTTTGCGTCTCTATTGCCAAATCATGCCATAGACTATCAGTGCTCTCTTTCTTACAGGAAAGTCATTACTGCCTTTAACCTAATCAAATTAGAGAATCAACTCCAGAAATTCCAGAACCAATTCAGGAACATCATCCTTAAAATACTGTTCTTCTAGAACCATTTTCAGTGTCAAAATTTTTATTGGTTAAGGTTCTCCAGAGAAAGAGAATCAACAGGAGGTATATTTTAGATAGGTGGTTAGATGGTAGGCAGGTAGACAGACAGACAGACAGACAGAGACAGAGAAAAGAGAGAGAGCGAGAGATTGATTCATTATAAGGAATTGGCTCACAGGATTATGGGAGCTGAGAAGCCCCTAGATCTCTAACAGGCAAGTTAGAGACCCAGGACAGCCAGTGGTATAGTTCTGGTCCAGAACCTGGCACATTCAAGATTTAAGAAAAGCTAATGTTTGAGTTTGACTCTGAGAGCTGGAAAAGACCAATGTCCCAGCTCAAGGTGTCAGGCAGAAGGAAGTCCCTCATATTCACAGAAGGGTTAACCCTTTTGTTCTATTCAGGCCTCAACTAATTAGATGAGACCTCATCACATAGGAAGAGCAATCTGCTTTACTCCATCTACCAATTCAAATGTTAGTCTCATTCATAAACATCCTCAGAGACATTCTCAGAATGTTTCACCAAATATTTGGGCACCCCTGTGGCCCAGTCAAGTTGACACACAAAATTAAACATCACAAATGCCCAACTGCCCAAGTTCTGTTCAAATTTTTACTGTCTAAACTCATGATCCAAAAAAATTTGAGCTAATTATGAATTTGTAATGATTCTACCTTTGTCAAGCTGAAGGCTTAAGTGGTCTTTCCAGACTTTGTTGTAATTGGTGCTTAACTGTGTTTATTTTGTAATATGGATATGGGGTAAGGGTAGTAGATGAATGTGAGGGTCTGAAGCAGTCTTTATATTAAAAATGCAAAGTCAAGTTACTGTCAATTTAATATCAAGGCAAAAATACACAGACTTTCTTCTTGTAGTGGTTTTATGACGTGTACTTGATACTTTCAGAAACATTAGAATAATATATTAAAGCTTAGTTACAGCTAAAAAACTGGCAGGGGAAATAAACTCTCAAAGATCACATAACAGACATAATACTAAGCAAATACGACCACACATAGTATACAGACTGTGTATGATCCCATTTGTATAAAATTCAAATGCAGAAAAACAACTTTATGATGGCAGAGGTCAGAGACTAGTTATTTTCTGAGAGTGTTGACTATAAGAAGGCTCAAGGGAGCTTTCTGGAGTTACGGCTATGTCGTGTATTTTGATCTGGCTGGTGGTTACACAGTTGTAATAATTCGTAAAGTGGCTTACTTAAGATTTGTGCACTTCACTGTATATGAGTTATACTTTAATTAAAGCGTTTTTTAAAAATCATGATTTTTTCCTAATAAAATATTTTATAGGCAATCTGAAATACATGCCAAGGTTGGAGGAAAGCAAGCAAACTAAAACAAATTCTAGAGAAAAGTAAATCAAGCAGTACCTGGGTGGCTCATTCAGTTAAGCGTCTGCCTATGGCTCAGGTCATGATCCCAATGTCCTGGGATAGAGTCCCACTGCAGGGTCCCTGCTCAGCAGGGAGGCTTCCTCTCCCTCTACCTCTGACCCTTACCCCCATGTATGCTTTCTCTTTCTCTCTCAAATAAATAAATAAAATCTTTTAAAAAAATAAAGTAAATCAACATGTTCCAGCAGTTAAGATGAGTTCAGCATACTAAACAAGATTCCCTCTAGAGAAAGCCAATACTTCAATCAATATAAACTGTTTATAGTTATCACTATAATAGTATTCATGCTGGTTTTTTCTGATTTCTCATTTGGAACAGACACTGTTGTATTCTCTTGTATTCTCCTTAGTAAGCTTCAAGGCTTATATGAAACACTACATCAAAAATGTGTTTACACTACAATGAACTAAATTGAGGTACAATATGACACCTTGAAAATGATTTCCATTAAATGTATTTTTTAAGTTAAATATGAGATTTTGTAAAAAAAAATATATTTAGGAGTTAAAGCATTTGCTACATTGAACAAGAAGAAAGGAAGAAGGAAGGAGGGAAGGAAAGAAGGAAGAGAAAGATGAAAGAAAGAAAGAAAGAGAGAGAGAGAGAGAGAGAGAAAGAAAGAAAGAAAGAAAGAAAGAAAGAAAGAAAGAAAGAAAGAAAGAAAGAAAGTTTCCCCAAATCTAAAAGTAGGGAATAATACAAAAAATGACGACAATGACAACAACAGTATTTGCAGATTCTCTAGTTAAATTTTAAATTATTACACACAGATGTTCTCAAAAATTTACCTTAATTTTACTAAGCATTAACTTGTGTCCTTTACTTCTCTTCCACCATTATGATACATTGAATAGTTTCCATCCTCAATTTATCTCTTAAACACATACTTTATGACAACTATAGGAATAATCAGATGCCATGCTTTTGAAGGAAAAGAGACAATGCCTTTTGACTGGTTTTATCAGACCAGACAGGTGAAGGTGAGAAATTCCAAATGAGCAAAACTACCCTGCGGATTCTCTAAAACTGTCTTGAACTCACTTACACTTCTAAAGCCTAAAGAATTTGTTTTTCATTTTAAAGTGTTTGCTATCTCTTTGTAAATATGTAAATACAACGGTACTGAGCCCAGTGAAGAATCATTAAAAGAGAGACAGTGAAAAAATAAAAATAAAAAAAAATAAAAGAGGGACAGTGGAGTAACCCCAATATTACCCATTAATTGAGAGGCCTTAAGTGATGAAAGCTATGTATTGTCATATAAAAAAACACTGATGACTTTAACAGATGTCATAAATGCTTTCCAAAGATTCTCAGAACTAATTTGCTGAGTTTGCTCTCCTCATCACATATAGGTTGCCTGCACACAATCCTACATCTTTCCAAACCTGAAGGGGAGATGGCTTTCTTATATGGATATGACTTGTTCCCATCTCTGTGTTTTCTTGTCTCGTTACACTGCCTGTCCAAATAAATAAAACCATTAATGACAACAATGTATGCCTTTTTAGTAAAAGATGCTATGTTTCCAAGTAGTCCATGCTCTGCATTTCAGAGCACATGTCTCCTAAGCTATTGTGTGGGGAAACTGCTAGGGTGTTAGCTGTACCCAGAGTGCCCCTTCATCAGTATAAAAAAATACTAGATTGGTTAAAAAAAGAAAAGCAAATATATGTTTGAGCCAATAAAAGCCCTCATTTAGTCTGTCAGGGATTAAAAAAACATTAGAGTGAAGGAAAGTATCATTTTATACTATTTCAAAATAATTTCTGAGGTCCCACATATATCCGTACATATATTTTTATGCAGAGTAATTAATCAAATACTCTGTCCTAAAGAAAGTTTACTTGGAAAGTATGATTTGTTCACTGCTAATATATTTTTTAAAGGTAAAATGCAGAAGTTAATTTTTTTTTAGATTTTATTTATTTTAAGATTGTATTTATTTACTCATGAGTGCCCCTCAAAGGTCACATGGTTGAGAGAACACACGTGATTTGGAATCACAACTGGAGCTCTGGTCTCCACCTAACAGTACGTCTTTTTTTTTTTTACTATTTTTATTAATAGCATATAGTTATCTTTTTACTTAAATATTTTTTTAATTTATTTTTTATTGGTGTTCAATTTGCCAACATATAGAATAACACCCAGTGCTCATCCCATCAAGTGCCCCCCTCAGTGCCCGCCACCCCCTGCCCACCTCCCTTTCTACCACCCCTTCACTTCCCTGTGGAGAGAAAGAGAAGGCAGATTACAAGGCATTCTTTTCAGATCCTGGGGCGGGGTGTGCGGGAGGACCTCAAACAGTCTCAGCTTTTACTGTGATGGTTATTCTTTTCTCTTGCAGCTGCACATCGATATGTAATTCATATGACTTCTTGAAACCTGAGTTTTAGACTAAGAAATAAACTGGTGGTCATATTTTACTCTCACGTTACTCTGGTATGACACCAATTCAGATATCCAAGGGTATTTCTAGTTAATAGAAGATCATAGTTTGATGTCGCTATATGCACTGCAAATAAATCAGTCCAAATCTAGAGAACACTGCTGGGATAGTCCTGCCCATGAGGAGACCAAAGAAATGATTTCTTTAGGGCATAGGATGCAAACACCTGAAACATGATGAATTCCAGGAAAAGACTGTTCTTTTCACCCTTCTTCTGCAAGCAGTCAGGACTGTGAGTCCAATACTGTGCCAGGTGTATTTTGAAGCCATGGAAATAAGTACTGAATGCTGCTGTTGCCAGGTGGAAAGACATCACCAAGCCTGCTTCAACTAAGCGAGAAAGTAGAGAGCTAGGTGGAAGTGCTGAGAAAGCAATGTAATATAGAAACATGTTCTATGTGATTCTCTGATTGGAGGTGATAAGAACTCTTATCAAACAGCCAGAAATCACTTGAGGGTGGTAACAGCAGAGCAGACGCATGACTCAACTGATCTCCTCCACAGGGACTCATCCTTTATTAACATGAGCCTGGAGTTAGAACAAAAAAAGAGAAAAGGATCATTCACATTTCATTTAAAATTTCCCCATTTTTGAAGTGACTGATAAAATGCTCTATCAACTTCTCTAGTAAGATTGATTTAAAGGACCAACAAATAAATTCTCAGGAAGTTTGATGCATCTTTTGAAGAATACTGATAAGGTAATAAGAATTTTTACAAAAGTAGAAGGACTTTTTTTTAAGATAGTGATACTTGTGTCTCTATTCTGCATACAGGACTTCTGCATTTTGGGACGCCTGGGTGGCTCAGGGGTTGAGCGTCTGCCTTCGGCCCAGGGCATGATTCTGGAGTCCTGGGATTGAGTCCCACGTTCAGGCTCCCTGCATGGAGCCTGCTTCTCCCTCTGCCTGTGTGTCTGCCTCTCTCTCTGTATCTCTCATGAGTAAATAAATACAATCTTAAAATAAATAAAATCTAAAAAAAATTAACTTCTGCATTTTACCTTTTAAAAATATATTAGCAGTGAACAAATCATACTTTCCAAGTAAACTTTCTTTAGGACAGAGTATTTGATTAATTACTCTGCATAAAAATATATGTATGGATATATGTGGGACCTCAAAAATTATTTTGAAATAGTATAAAATGATACTTTCCTTCACTCTAATGTTTTTTTAATCCCTGACAGACTAAATGAGGGCTTTTATTGGCTCAAACATATATTTGCTTTTCTTTTTTTAACCAATCTAGTATTTTTTTATACTGATGAATGTAAAAAAAAATCCCAGAACTGGAAATTTTGTTTCCCATAATACTTAAGGCAGAATTCTGATTTTGCAGAGGGTAGAAAATGCCCCTTGAATGTTGAAGTAAACCCAGGAAGTGGTTAAGCCTTGTTAGAACAATCAGTCTTTTTTTTTCTTTTAAGAATTTACTTATTTATTTGTTTTAAATGAATTTGCTTTTTATTTTTTTAAGATTTTATTTATCCATGAGAAACATAGAAAGAGGCAGAGACACAGGCAGAGGGAGAAGCAGGCTCCATGCAGGAAGCCTGACGTGGGACTCCATCCCAGGTCTCCAGGATTACGCCCTGGGCTGAAGGCTGCGCTAAATGGCTGAGCCACCCAGGCTGCCCTTATTTATTTATTTATTTGTGAGAGAGAGAGCACATGTGCAAGCAGGGGGAGGGGGAGAGGGAGAGAGAGAATCTCAAGCAGATTCTGTGCTGCCCATAGAATCCCACATGGGGCTCAATCTCATGACCCTGCGATCATGACCTGAACCAGAAATCAAGAGTCGGTCCCTTAACCGACTGAGCCACCCAGGCTCCCTTTAAAACAAACTTTCTATGAAAGTTGCTGATGACTAGGTTTATATGTTCTGGGAATCAGGCTCTTGACTCTACTGGGCTTCCCCCACCCACCCTGATTTAATTTACAACTTGAAAACTATAAAATGTTTTCTGAGTGCGCTGTGCCCTAGCTTTTCCTTTAGCCCCTCTGGACTTACTTTCCACCTTCTCCACCCTCTTCTGGTACTGGATGTTCTAGTTTCTATTTACTATATCAACCAAATTTTCTTTCCCTCTGGCTTCTGGTTGGGTTCATACAATAGGAGGCACATGTAAGTGATCAGAGGAAGAGAGATGCATCGAATAAATATTTCTTTGGCTACGTCCCTGTTGTCCCTTTGTCCGGCACCAGCTGGTTTCCTCTAACTAAAGCCACACCTCCTGCTGGGTACCCCCCTCTCCCACATCCACTCGTCTCAATGGGTCTGGTAACTGTTCAGCTGGCAGTAGCACTCGCTTGACCAGTCAGCATTGGTTTCCCCTGGTCCTCCCCACATTTTACGAAGAGTTTCTTTGTGACGCTCTCACCGGTTTTCACTTCTGACTATACCATCCAAACAGGCTGTTCCCTGATCAGTAAATTCAAAAAGATTCTACACAGTAAAAAGAGAAATACTTGGATTTTATTGCACAGTTAACATAAGAAACATGATTACTGTACCACTTCAGATAATATGCCATGGGGTTTCTATTTTCTCCTTAGTAATTTAAAATTCAGTTTCTCTCTCATTTCACCTCTTCTTTCCTTCCTCCTCCTCCTACTCCTCTTCCTTCTTCTCTCTCCCTTTCTCTCTCTTCTCCTCCCTCTCTGTCTCTGTCTCTCTCTGTCTCTCTCCCTCTGGTGGTCCTAGGTGAATCATCCCTGGGAAGAATTCTTCATTTTCTTAAGTTTTACAAGTTTGCCAGCTCTGTATATTAATAACAGATTTTATTAATTCTATTCTTAAGGATGGGTGGGAAGTGGCTTCTTCTAATTTTATTTGCAAAATGCCTGTCACTAAATATTTATAGCCACAGAACTCACTATTCTCTTTCTATTTGTGTGGTCTTCAAGTTTTTCATCTTTCTCTAATTTTAGGGCTCTAAGTTTCTTCAGCAACTGCTTCTGTGTTATCCCAAGATGTTGTGATGAGAAACTTTGCATCAGAAGAATAATTTTTCCAATTGAGGAACGAGCTGAAAATTGTTTCCTTCCGTGCAGCACTGATGCGCACTCGAATGGCCTCATTCTAACCTCCACCTCCCACACCTGCTTCCCTTGGTGAGCAATAGACTTGCTCTACACTCACTTATTGCAGAATTGTGATTTCAATTTCCACACTAAGTATTTCTGAATCCCGTTTGTTTCATTTGTAGATGTTTTTCTACTCTACAGTTTATTTTTAATATTCTGAAATAAATAGATTTTAGACTTCCCAGAAAATAAGTTTCAGAAGTTCACATATATATCATATTCCTTCCTTGGTTTGATTTTAAGGGGAACTAAAAGGATTTCTTCCTTCTGTAGCCATACTTTTGAGAAGTTGTATTCCGTGAGGACAAGGGCTTTGCTTTCTAAAAAATAAGATGAATCTTACGTGATTTACAATACTATATACGATTTGGCATCGTTACTTTGTTGGAGTTGTAACTGCAGAATTATCTAGATGTCATTCATCTGATACATGAGGCGATTTTCATAAGATAACTGGTTCTTATTTACCTTCATTTGAGTAAATCATGGCTCAATCCAGAGATGTTTTTGAATTATTCAGCCTATGGCTTCACGTAACAGAAGTACTGAGTGTGGAATCTTCACCAAGTTTGGAGATCATGTTGTCTTTCAATAAGGATCCAAGAGCCACATGGGTTCAGACTACAATCCCTGGAACCAAAATACTTGATGTAATGTGTTCGTGAGAATGAAACTTTTGTCACAAAATTTGCCCATAGAAGTTAATTGGAAAACACTATATTATGTTAGCCATGTAAGTAATTGTGTGCTACTGTGTACATATGCACAGTATACGATATATGTGTAGTAATATAAAAAATAACTTATCATGGGATCCCTGGGTGGCGCAGCGGTTTGGCGCCTGCCTTTGGCCCAGGGCATGATCCTGGAGACCCGGGATCGAATCCCACGTCGGGCTCCCAGTGCATGGAGCCTGCTTCTCCCTCTGCCTGTGTCTCTGCCTCTCTCTCTCTCTCTCTCTGACTATCGTAAATAAAAAGAAAAAAAAAATAACTTATCAGAAATCTTTCCCACTGGCCCGTAAGTAGCTATACATAAAATTCTGTGGAGATCAGCACCAAGATGATAGACTTTCTTCCTCATTTTTTGTTTTCTCATAGAAAATTCTATCATTTCAAGATTGAACACTTCCTTCAGAAGTGACGTTTCCCTTTTTTGGATGGTTTTTCTCTATGTAGATACCCTAGAATGGTGAATTCTCAGGATGCCTCACCACATTCTTAGTTACCTTTGTTAACCAGGAAAACTGAAAGCCGTTCTCTTTTTTTTTTTTGCACATTGATCAAAAAATTTAAAAACCTCTGCACGTTGTTTGGCAGCATGTTTTCCTTACATAATACAGAACTAAGGGGGAAAATGGGAGACTTTTAAAGGTTTTATGGCTTTGTGGGTTTAAGGTTTCAAGATGATGATGACTACAGTAGGAGCACCAACAGTTGCTGCTGGGCAATACCCTGTAACTTACCTCCAAGAGGCAGCACACATGGACTGAGAGTGTGAACTGTGGAGCTGACCTGCCAGGTTTAAGTATTGCCTTTGCGGCTTCCTAACTGGACAATCTAGTTAAAGTACTTAACTGCTCTGAGCAGCAGCTCCTCTCTCTTAATTGGGGATAATTAGAGTACCCTTCTCAAAGACCAGTTATGAGCTACCATTTTAAACTACTTAAAACGCTAGTGCTATATAAGTGCTATGCAATCAGTAAATTCTGATTTTGAGGTGTTAATCTCTCTCTTCTACATTTATAGGATTTGAGTTCTGACAATTTCTACCCAATCATCATGGCAACTGGCAGGAGACAGAGTGCTTCTGCATCTAAATATCTAGGCTTCTAGGTTAGCAACAGAAAACATGATCGGTATTTCTATCATGTTTTGACAAAGTTTCCTGTTGCTTTAATGATTCAAAACGGGGACCCTCATGAAGCAGTCAGCCAGATTCTTGACTCCCACAGTAATTCATCTTGGCATAAATTCTTTAAGTTCCTCCCTTGGCCAGAGTGAAGCCTAACTCATGAGTATACCTGAAAGACAAAATCAGTAATGTTCCTCCTCTAGGCCTACAGCATTGACTTTAGGATTGTCTCAGCTATTAGAAAAACGATATTACTAAGAAAATGCGTGTGGCTCTTTTTTAGTTGTTTTTTTTTTAAGACATTAAAGAAAAAGAAAAAAAAAAGAAAAAGGAAAATGTTTTCTTTGCCCCATAAGGGAGGAAAAACAAATTCCACGGTGTTCAGAATCTCCCTTTGGAAATATGTGTTTCATGGAGTTAAAATGTTCCAATGATGTTGTTTTGAGATCATTTGGCCTGTTTTTCATCCTATGTCACACACAAAGAATTCTCCCACATAGGATGAGAAATTGGCCATCAGTTTTTCAAGCATCTGCTTTCAGACACGGCTTAAGCACTTATTTCTTAAAAGACCCCAAACAAATTCCCAGACTATGTGAAAATAGGATAATTCTTAGAAGGTTATAGAGGAGCAGAATCTGGTTTGTCTGAGTCTAACAGCATTTCAATTGTCCTGATGGCTAATTATAAACTTTTTAAGAGATTTGGGGGCGGGGGGGGGGGGGAAGGAGGCATTTATCAAGGAGTTTTCACTATTTGGAGACTGTATCAATAAATAGAAACATTCTTAGAGATTATTGTATAATTTAATATTTGCAAAAACTCAGCAAAATGCTTAGGAATCCTACATACTTGGATCATGCATAGCTTACTTAATTTTTTGGATTTGTAGTATGTAAGAACTTCTACTTCAGTAATAATAATTCTGTCAGAAATAACTTTTTCTCCAAAAGCAAAATTAATATGGATTCAATCATGGGCACATTATCAAACTTCAAATAATTTAGTTTACATGGAATTGTCAGCAACATTTATTTTATTCTTTATATGATAGTGCAGCATTTGTCAAGATTCCTGAAATCTTGATATGAAAATTGCTCTACTTTTTGATCTAATAAAAAGCTTATGAAAATAATAAGAAAAATTAGCATTGATTGCCATTTGTCACCTGGATATAACTAGTTCCTTTGTTAATGTAACAAAACACATAAGAATTAATTGCTTATTTCTTAATTAGCCCTATGTAACCCACTTCACATGAAGCATAGACTATTTTGCATTAAGTATTTTATATAAAGCTAACACTCTTTTCGAGCTTCTAACCATAGCAACAAAAATCATAAAATGCCATGGCTCAAGAAGAAAATATCCATATTTTTAACATTTCTGAATGCAAATATAAATTCACTTGAGCACGGCCTATTTCTGGAGGCTCATAATGAATTCAGTCTTGAATTATACAAGGATCAACAATACTCAAAAGCTACAATGACTACAATGTAACTACAAGGACTACATTCCACAATCTACACATATAACTTAAAAACTTTAAAGGAGCTAATAAAAAAGATCATCTCCCAGAGCAAGTTCTTATTTGTTCTTCAGATCAACCAAAAGCCAGTTCTGTAACTGAAAGTTAGCTCCTTACAGCCAGGTGAAGGGGGCAAGTATAAATTACAAATCATCCATGTATTTTGGCAAGCCCCTCTCTCCTCTACCTTATGGTAGCCGCCCCCCCCCCTTTTTTTTACACTAACACTCTAAAATCTGTCAGTGATAAATAACATTACTACAAACAGCATTGCTCTTCCTTTTATTATCACATAAGGGACTCACTGGAACTTACACTTGCTGGTCTAGTGAATCTGAACTAAATCAATGGAATAAATAAAACATTTATAAATAAATCTGTACGTCCAGTCCTAACGTCCCATATGAACCATAGAATTATAACTGCATTCCAATATCACTATGAGATGTCCCTCCAACCCTAAAATTTATAGTTTAACATTGTCTTCTCTTGCAAACGAAACACCATACTTGTTTCCCAAGTGTGTGACCTTGATTCTTTCTTTTGATTCTTTCTTTCTTTCTTTCTTTCTTACTTTCTTTCTTTCTTTCTTTCTTTCTTTCTTTCTTTCTTTCTTTTCTTTCTTTCTTCTTTCTTTCTTTCTTTTTCTTTTTTCTTTCTTTCTTTCTTTCTTTCTTTCTTTCTTTCTTTCTTTCTTTCTTTCCTTCTTCCTTCCTTCCTTCCTTTCTTTTTTCTTTCTCTTTCTTTCTTCCTTTTCTTTCTTTCTTTCTTTCTTTCTTTCTTTCTTTCTTTCTTTCTTTCTTTCTTTCTTTCTTTCTTTCTCTTTATATTCTTTAACTTGCCCCCTCCTAACTTTGTTATGTATACTAATCAAAACATCCTGTTAATATTCCCTTTTGTTAATCACTCACAAGGTTATACCATTCCTACCGCGTCAATACCTAAATTATAGACCCTATTTCACATTTAGCTTATTATAACAGTTTCCTAATCTACTCCATATTCTAAATCATCTAAATATGACTACTAGGTTAATCACCATTAAAAACAACTGATATTCAATGTAGCATTCTCCTTTAAAAGAACCTAAATTATTCTTGAGGACAAGATTTGAATTCGTCAAACTCAAACCAGAAGTTCTTTTTTTTTTTTTTTTTTTTTTTTTTTTTTAAATTTTTTTAATTTTATTTATTTATTTATGATATTCACACAGAGAGAGAGAGAGAGAGAGGCAGAGACATAGGCAGAGGGAGAAGCAGGCTCCATGCACTGGGAGCCCGACGTGGGATTCGATCCCGGGTCTCCAGGATCGCGCCCTGGGCCAAAGGCAGGCGCTAAACCGCTGCGCCACCCAGGGATCCCAAACCAGAAGTTCTTAATTAACTGATGACCCTTATTTCTCATAATTTATGTCTTATTTGCTTTTCCTATGAAATTTTCCTTCCTGATGATTTTCACCTCACATTCAAGCGAACACCCTCACCTGTTCGACCATGTCAGTACATTGAGCTAAAACTCTACCTCTATTAGTTTGCAGAAGAGTCTGGAACATCTTCTGCCATGATGTTCACTAATTCATACCCTACACTCTTCTAAAAGTCCAACTTAACATGTGCCATGTTCCCAAGCACACCATGTGTTCCTAAGCACTCAATATTCATTGAATACCTACCGTATCAGTCAAGGTAAAGTAAATTTTCTGCACAATACCAAAATATTGGTAGATTAAAATAATGCATGTAGATAGATAATTCACTTGAGCTATGTGTTAATTTCAAATCTTCACTCAGATAATACCCTAGAGGACATTATATTATTTGGAATATGCCTGTTTCCATAATGGAAAGAAAAGAACATGGAGATCATACACAGGCTTTTATAATCTTCAACTTGATATTGAAATACATCACTTCTTTTCACATTCCAGCCCTAATTATAAGAAAGCAAGATGTGAAATCCTACCATTTGTCCTGACAGTGGAGAATTAGGAATATTGCTGGGTCCTTATATGCTTTGACATTATAGACTGCAGTATGATCTTTTTTAAAGATTTTATTTATTTATTCACGAGACACACACACACACACAGAGAGAGAGAGAGAGAGAGAGAGAGAGAGGCAGAGACACAGGCAGAGGGAGAAGCAGGCTCCATGCAGGGAGCCCGATGCCGGACTCAATCCCGGGACTCCAGGATCACACCCTGGTCCAAAGGCAGGCACTAAACTGCTGAGCCACCCAAGGATCCCCTGCAATATGAAATATTCTCTTTCTCTTTCTTCACTCTTCCTTGCCTGTATAATGATATATAGTCGGTGTTTTCCTGGTGTCTCCATCACCCCCTCACATTATGTTCATATCTCATATTCATAGCTTGAAGTTTCTAAGCTATTATAAAACTGAAGTTATCAGAGATCCAGTCATTAAATAAGCAAGCAGCCTGATATACCTGGTTCTCAGCTTTTTATGCTTCTTAGAACTTTAGGTACAGTGTTTGTGGCATTCCTTAGTGCAGTTAACCCTCTTCCCAGGTGCATTATAGATTTATACTTTCTGAAGCTATAAGACTAGTATTAGCTAAAAACTTTTGGCCTGAAGTGATATGTCTCCCTACCAGGTCAGAGCATACAATTTCTGATGCAAGACCCTCTAGGACCCTTCTTCTCTTGACCCCCATGTCAGCACATATCAAGGTGGTGGCTTCTTTGTCAGTTTATGTCAAGAATGAGCACAGACACCTTATCAACCTATGGTGCACATGTAACTGAGCAAGAGGTAAATTCTCATTGTTTCAGACCCATACAGATTGGAGCTGCTCATCACCATCATGATCTAGGTTATACTAACTAATGAGGAGCTTATAAAACCTATAGCTCAGAGAAACAGTATGGAGGTTTTTCTCTTTCTCACGGAATGTTGCAATCAGGAGCCGAGTCTGGTTCTGGTCGCCTCCCGGGCATGGAGCATTTGGGATCCTGTTTCCCGACAGAGTTGAACTCTGAGTGCCTTGTTTGCTTTTGGAGCCAGATCCCAGCAAGCCTGGGCTACAGCTGTGTGTTTCTATTCCACTTCTGGTCCATAAAGATTCTTATCTTGTTTATGGATACTTCTTTTGATGTTTTAAAATTATTTTACCTGTCACTGCCCTGTGCTTGGAATGGAAGGGGTGCTTTTTTGTAAAACAAGCTCTCACATTGCCACTTTCTCCTCCAACGATCATGATGGTTTTAAATATCAAGTCCTCAGGTCGAGCCAAGTATCTGCTAATACTATGATAGGAAAAATATGATTCAAGATCCAGATCAGGATTTCTCAACCTGGGCATTATTGATATTATGAATCACATATATCCTTGGGTTGGGGGAAAGTGGCGGTATCTTGTACATTGTAGGGTGTTTAACAGCAACCCTGGCCTCTACTTACTGGAGTCCTGGAGCCACCAACACACACTCATGAGTTGGCGACTATCAAAATTTCTCTAGCCATTGACAAATGTCCTTTGGGGAAGGGGACAAATTCACTACCAGTTGAGAATCAATAACCTAAAGGTAAGTTCAAAAGAAGAATGAAAAAAGTATTTGGGTAATTACTAAGGATAGAGTCTTTTCAGGTAATTATTTGGGGATGTGCAGATTTAGATTATACATCAGGTGTGTATGTATGTGTGTTTACTAAAAAAAAATGTTATATTATCATTTCATCAAAATTTTACAAAGAGAATGATCCCTAACCATTCAAGGTACTATGTGGTAGGTGCCTTATGTGTGCCAGAGTGAGCGCCTATGCACACAGATGTCAACTAGTCTCTTTCAGTCCTTTATTAGGGTAGACAACTCATCTCAGTTTGATTGACACTTTCCTGTTTCAGCACTGACTGTCCTCATCCCAGGAAAGGCTTCAGTGTAGGGCCCTGAGACAGCCAGTCTCCCTACAATTAGGTTGAGCAACGCTCCCAGTTTATGCTTCATGGAAAGTCCATATCATAACTAAGAGTTCTGCTAACTCTTACTAAGAAGGTATTTCTGTAGCTGCTTCTTGCTCCTATTTCCTGCTTTCCCTGAATTTTTATTTTTTTTAATCCTGAATCTTGAGCCTCTTCATTCATCTCCTTGCTAGCAGTTAAACAAATATGGACTTCATTCTCCTTCTTCTATTTCAAAATAAAAGACAAAGAAAACATTCAAAAGCATAATCTTTGGTCTTTGGCATAATCTACCAAAGATTTTAGACATCATCATATCACAGAAGCATTGTCTAAAATAAGATATCATATATTCTGGATCCTAAAACTTCTAAAGCCAATCTATCATGTTGCACATTCACTTATCTTCTGTATTTTATCACTCTCTCCACCACTGCTACCACCACCACTCACACACTCTTCTCTTTTTTTTCTCCCTCTTTCTGTTGATTCCTGATCAGAGTAGGTTAGTTCTTGGATTTGTTTCCCTAACTTTAGGATCTCATCTTTTTCTCAGTAATTTTGTCAATGTTTGTTTCTGTACAAAGACAGATATCATTCTCAAATGAATTCTGGAATGTATAGTAAGATAATGTTTCTTTGACCCCTTCAAAAATGGATAGGAATTTGGAGGAGAAAGAAAAATGCATTCTATCTGGGAGATAGCAGAAGGCTCTCTTGCCAAGAGAGGAGACAAGAAAAGAAAAGGCATGGAAATGAGATGATACTGGGCAATTCGGGGGCCAGCAAGTAGTCAAGTGTGGCTCAAGAGAAGAGTCTGTGGAAGAAGATAAATTAAAACTAGGCTGAGACTACATTAGGGAGAAGCTTATATGCGCACATACAGAAGTGGGAATTTACCTACAAGAAGTAAAAAGCTATCAAGTGATTTTAAGTAATGAAGTGATATAATTAAAATGAAAACTTTATACATTAAGTCATCAAGCAATTATCTATCCTTTTAATTATTTTTATATCACTTTCTCATTCATTAATCTAAAATATAATCCTAATATATAACTTTATAATCATGCAAAAGTCTCCAGTGTTGGAGACTGCACTGCACCTTCTTGTCTCTTCATTATATAGAGGAGTTTTAAACTGACAGGAAACGCAAATTAAGTTTCTTGAGTGATTTTTATGAATTAATGTTATCAGGATACTTACTGTCCAAAATATTGTGTATTTTTATTTGAAAAAGAGCTGTTGTTGGACACCTTTAAAAAATGCAACATAACAAAAGATTTCTAAAGCAGTAATAAATACCTCCTTAGTTTCCATTTTTTCTCTGTAGATGAGCAAATATTTTTCCCAGTGTAAATGAAATATATAAGGGAGGGATATTTAGATATTTAGAAAACTTTATATTTGATGTACTCTTAAGCTTTTGGGGGCAATATTTCATGACATTTTAGATTCTTCCCTTGCTATGTCAGATGGGAATTCATTCAGAAATAATTGAAACCACTTTCTGTCTATAAATTCCCAAGTGCATTGTAGAAAATTATTTGCAGTCTGTTGAATCATCAATGAATAAAGGTTATTGTTCCTCTCTGATTTTAGTTCTTTGCTGGTGTTGACATGAGAATATTTCTTGCTGATATTTATATCATTCGTATATATATATATATAACACAGACACACACACATCACACACTCAAGAATAAGTGAAATTTTTATGTTCCTGCTACTTTTAGTTTCTTTTCTTTGTTCATTTACATACATAATTTTGAGCTACATTTCCAGAAATATACTCGTTTGTCATATGAATTTTGTCAGATGAATATTACTAAGCAACCAGTATTTTCCATTTGTAATGTACATTTCCTTATAATAAATGAGACAGAAAAAGGTTAATATTGCAAAATGTACCCACAAGTTGACTAAAGTCCCAAGCCTGTATCTGTATTCCTCATTCTTCCATGTAAAAAACCATTAATAAATTTCCATATAAGTGAAGTTCAATTGGGAATGAAAATGATACGTTGTGCGTTGTTCTAGTGTCACTAAACCCAGACATTACTCTAATATACTTATACTTCATTTTTGTATGGTAAGCCTTTTTTTTAATCTCCAGCTAATTTTAATAGATAAAAGAGGAAGAATTTTATTTTATTTTTTTAAGAGGAAGAATTTTAAAATATTTATACTACCTCCCAATATAATCACTGTGCATTTGCAATGACGTCAAGCTTAAAGCAATAAAATTATGACCAAGTATAACTATGTATGGCCAAAGTGCTTGAGATACCCATTACCTCCATTTTTTTTTTAATGAAGTTCTAACTTTCAAGTAATATAAGGCAATAAGGAATTATCCTGACACTAACAGGTTTGTTTCATAAACCAACTTATGGTTAGGCTAAATCTTTACCTTCCAAGAGTACTCAGTCAGAGTCATTTAATTTGCTAGTTCTGAAGAGTTGTTTCTTACGAGAAAAAGATTGCCACCTTCGTGAATTATCTGCACCCATACCCACCTATAGGATTAGATTCAGACATGGTTCCATCCAGGCTTGGATCATTTTCTCAATATCTGCTTCAGTTTTGCCCGTTGTGTGTTAGCATCATCTTTGACTTGGCTTCCCCCATTGTAGGAGATGTCTACTAGCAGCCATGGAAGCCAATATGGTTGATATCTAAGAAGAGAGGATCATTTCTTCCTGTAAGTACCAAATTCCTGAAATACATACTGATTAGACTGTCCTTGCGTCATTCCTTATAATCAAGCAATCGCTATGTACTAATTTGCTAGCCCTAAATTATCTGAATCTTTGTGGCAAGTTAAATAGGAATACCTGGCTGTCTTAGATAAACCTCCGGGTACTGAGAGTTAAGCTAATCTCACCAAAAGAAATGCTACAACATAGCAGGATAGAGATAGAGTAGATGTTGATGTGACAACTTGCAATGGCTACTGTCACAGATGAGTTCTCTGGACGCAAATCCTAAGAGAGGGTTTGGTATTCGGGATGTTTATTTGGGGTATACCTTTAGATCAACTCCTGTAGAGGGAGGAGGAGATCAGTAATGGGCAGAGTGGCAGGGCCAATGACAGTTTTTACCGACCTTATTAAGAGTTCTCAAGCTAGAACGGTTCTTAAGAGTTGTTCTCAGTTGGGTCAAAATGGCCGGGCATTTGCTCTTTCACACAGATCATTGAAAGTGGCCACTCGGGAGAGTCATGGCTCTGGTGCTTCTCTGCAGGTGAGGCAATTCCTAAAGGGGCTGAAAGCTAAGGGCACCTGATGACAGGATTCCCAGCAGCTAAGC
Organism: Canis lupus dingo; assembly: GCF_003254725.2. Classification (NCBI taxonomy): domain Eukaryota; kingdom Metazoa; phylum Chordata; class Mammalia; order Carnivora; family Canidae; genus Canis; species Canis lupus. The sequence continues at coordinate 16,028,087 of NC_064261.1, forward strand.
CAACAAGCTCTTCACATCATGGCGTCCATCGCATTCACTACAGGCCTTAACAAAGTAACATATGAAACCCTATTTATGAATATCCTGGGTATACCAGTTAACTCTAAAAGTGAATCATGTTCCAAGTTGACAAAGGACCTCAAATGGTTTGACTAATTCTGTGTTCTTCTGGCTAATCAGGAGTTGTATTGAAACAAAATGTAACTTTTTTTCTTCCCTAATCCTTTCATATCAATCTCAAATCTCAAAGAGGCAGAACACAGGGTCATAATTCTTTGGAAATATCAATCACCTCACATTTAGCTTTATAAACCAAACACAGATTTTTGAGTTACTAGCTGGTTACACAGCAACATAAAATCACCCTCCCTCATACTAATAAAATGAACAAATAGTTTTTATTTTTATTTATTTATTTTTTTAGAACAAATAGTTTTTAAATGAAGAGAGGAAGAAAAAGGGATGAAATTCCTTCATAAGTAATGATAATAAGGAAATGTGAACAAATGAAACCCATATACCTCAAAAAGCAAAGCTAAGGAAAGAAAGAGAATTCTGATATGACAGGCAGTATAGTCTGGGTGCCTGAGCCAGCTTCCTTGCTCCCAGAATCAATCTTGTGAAAAGAAAATGACTGTACAAGACTCTCTGAACTCTCACTAGAATCTTCCATTGGAAAAATGTGGACTTGAGAAGTAGGCTGCCTTTTTTATTTTTTTCCCTCTACTATTCTATATAGTTTGAGTTTTAAAATAATGAGTAAGCACATATTATTTTTTTATTTAAATAGAGATTATTTGTGTGAGAAATAAAAATAAGAAATAAAAAATTAGATCATGTGTCACATGAACAGTACCTACTTAAAAGCATCAGGACAATGCATGGTAATCTGTGAGTTGAACTTGGCCAGTGTCATTTTTTTGCTCATCGGACCTTCAATAGACACACCTCCAAAAAAGAACTATTTGATTTAAAACAAGTAATAGAAATTATACTATATAAATTTTCTGTATGAATTTATTCTAAAGTGATGAGACTATCTCTTAAACATTACCTTGCTATTTTTTTATTTAAGCAATATACATTGAAATAATAACTCTTCTCTTCCTAAGCCCTTTATGCTATACCTTTTCTTTCTATAGGTTTATAGTCTAGGTAGTATTAGTGACAAATGAAAATCATGTATTTGTAGTATCTGCCGATAACAGATGCTCCATAGGAAACTACCAGCTGTGGTCACCTGTAGGGGCACCTCTTTAGGATCCATTATGTATAACTAATGCCTAACTTTCAGGTCTCGAAGTAATGGTCCTAGAAGCCTGCCTAGTGCACATCCAAGAGATAGAGGAATATAGAAGTTCAGAAGATGATTCTCTCCCTCTACTCTTCCTCTTGCCTCCCACCACACTGTAAGTGGTTGAACTTAAAAAAGAAAGAAGGGGGCAGGAGGAGAACGGAGAATAAAATAACACTTGGCTAAAGGGAAAAAAAGGAATACATGTAAGTAATTCTAGTCCTTAAAGACCATTCTACATTAAAGTCATCACACTGTCATCGTTGGCTTTGTGTGGGGGTTCCAGGAGACTTGAGTTGAAGTTGCAGATGTACCAAGTATTAGTCAGGGTTCTCCAGAGAAACAGAACCTATAGATAATGTAGAAAAGGAAAATTTTTATATAGCAACTGGCTCACGTGCTTATGGTAAATAAATCCCACAATCTGCCACCTGCAAGCTGGAGAAGTTACTTGTATAATTCACTCTGAGTCTGAAAGCCTTAAATTCAGGCGTTTATGGTGTAAGTCCTGGTCAGAGTATAAAAGCCCAAGTGCCAGGGGCTCTGACATCCTAGGGCAGGAGAAGACAGCTATCTTAGCTCAAGCAGAGAGAAAGAATTTGCCCTTCTTTGACTTTTTTTGTTCTATTCAGTCCCTCAACAGATGCGATGATGCTCAGTGCTTTGGTGAGAGTGATCTTCTCTACTCAACTGACATATTCAAAGGCTAATCTCTTCCAGAAACACCTTTATAGATACACTCAGAAGTGTTTTACCAGTTATCTGGGCATCTCTTAGCCCAGTCAAATTGACTTACAGAATTAATCATCACATACCTTGGCTATCTTGTCAGTCTTTTTATACCTCACTTTCCTTACCTATACATAGATAAGGCCTAGTATTCTTAGGGTTACTATGAGAATGAAGTATGTAAAAACACTTTATAAATGGTAGCATACCATAAAACATAAATGAAACAGGATGCCCCAGTTGTGCCCAGCTTAAACTAATTTAGACTCATTTTGCCAAATCAGAGAGATGATGACTACTCCATGTGTTATTGTGCAGGAGGTATTTTATTTTCAGGCTAAAGAGGAAAAGAGAAGTGTGTGTGTGTGTGTGTGTGTGTGTGTGTGTGTGTGTGTGGTGTATATAGCCCTGGAGCTAATCTGGGGAAAGGAAGAAAAAGCAGAATAATTGAGTGAATAACGTAGTGTCTGTTCTTACTCAGCATGAGTAGGGAATATTCTCAGTGGGGTAGGGATTAAAGCAAATAACTAAAGAGGGTGTTCACATAAGATTCTGTGCATTTCTAAGTGCTAACATGGTTTCTTGGCTCAAAAGACAAAATGTGACAGAATTAGGGAGAAGATTCACTGTTTACCCAACCCACCATAGATTTCCAAGTTTCCAGGGTCAAACTCAGCCAGCAGGAAAAAAAAATGTTAAGCCTGATGGGAATGCCAGACAGATGATGGTATACCAGCACTCCCATGCAAGTTACCAGTGGAAGTGGCAACCCACCCGTGGATAGTCTGCAGAAAACAGACTTCCTCAAGGAAGCTGAAGAAAAGAGTATGGACGGAATTTCTTCTGAATATACAAAACAAAAACAAAAAAAAAAACAAAACAAAAAACCTTCCAGTGCCTGAGGGATTGCATTACCAAAGGTCTATGGATTTTAATATTTGTGCCCTCAGGTGGGTGAAGCTTGAGAATATTTTTTGAATGGCATACACAGGTAGTACCCATATAACAAAATGTACATGTCATATCCCATTTATGAATTATTTTTTCATTTTATGGATTTAGTTTTATGGAAAATAGAATATCAACAACACAAATTCATCTATGTAAAGGATGACATATTTTACCGTACCTTGCACATCCCAAACAACTGAAGTTTTCCCTGCATAATTTCTAACTTCTTTTTAAAAAGATTTTATTTATTTATTCGTAAGAGACACACACAGAGAGAGGCAGAGACATAGGCAGAGGGAGAAGCAGGCTCCATGCAGGGAGCCCAATATGGGACTTGATCCTGGGACTCCAGGATCACGCCCTGAGCCAAAGGCAGACACTTAACTGCTGAGCCACCCCAGCTTCCCCATAACTTCTAACTCCTAAACTCAAACCCAAACTCCTAAAGCAGGAGTTTTAGATTTTGAAGCTATGAGACCCGTCTTCAAATGAAATCTTCTCTTAAATCCCAGTACAAGTTCCAACTGAAAACTGACGTAACGAGCAAAGAAAATATCATTACCTTTCTATCTGACACTGGAGTTTTTCTTAGAGAGATGAGTGTTTTACTGATAAATAAACTATGGCCAATGGTAAGAAATCCCCAACTTCCCTTAGAAGGATTATATGTTGGCTACAGCATAGTGTAAACATAAGTAAAGAAAGAAGAGAAAGAAAAGGTGTATGTTGCTAGGATAATTGGAGAGGGATAAAAAGAGGGGAGACCTACTGTAGTCTTAAATCCTGTGTGGCTTTTTTTTAATGTAAAAATCATTGAATGTTACTATGACACTTAGGTCAGAAACAGCATATAGATACTCAAGAGCCAAGAGATGGAGACAGCCCTGGGGATTTTCAAAAATATTTAACAGATTTTAAATGCCCCAGCATCTTTTGATTTGATGTGAGCTTAGGCCAATTTCAGTTAGATTTTATGTGGGAGGTAGGCCTAAGCTAACATTAAAAATACATTAATGAAAGCTGACTGCTCTGTTGGAAATGTATGTGGGCGCATAAATAGCCATACAGTGGTCAGGCTCAGTCCATCTCAGGGACTCCTGAACCATCTTCATAGGCCTTCCAAGGAAAACAGTGTGAAAATCAATACATTAGATGACCTTTTTTTTTTTAATATTGGATAGTATTTTTTTAATATTTTATTTATTCATTCGTGATAGACAGGGTTGGGGGGGCAGAGACACAGGCAGAGGGAGAAGCAGGCTCCACACTGGAGCTCCCTGGGCCAAAGGAGCCTGATGTGGGACTAGATCCTAGGACTCCAGGATCATGCCCTGGATCAAAGGCAGGAGCTAAACCACTGAGCCAGCCAGGGATCCCCATTAGATGACCTTTAAAGTTATTTATAAAAGAAAGAATTGAACCAAATTTTATAGATTTAGTCTGTAGATTTATTTCTGTGCTGTGTTCCTTAGTTGCAGTTTATGCCAAATTTAAGAATTGTGCTCTTCTTGGGTTGGTCCCCCACCCATGAACACAATTAAACTGAATGAAATCTAGTATAACATGAGGAATAGAGACCGTGTCTGGAAGATGTAACATTTGAGTGAAACTTAAACAATAATATTGTTATTCTAGATTTTCTTTTTTGCTCCTAAAGCACTTTAAATATATTTGGAGAAAGCAAGTTATTTCCCACATTTAATTTTGTCATTTTTCTGTTCCTTCTTCTTTTCCAATCCTAAGGCTATGCAGAGAAGCACTATAGTTACTGAGTACTATAACAAACCTAACCATTTTCCTACAGATGTGCAGAACTAGTCTTTGATCAGACCTGTAATCCTTCCTGTGAAAGAATTATTCATTCAGTCATCACTTTGAGTGGTGGCTATGTTGAAGATACAATGGGAAAGGCAGGAAATGACATTGTTTTACCTTTGATAAATTTCTAATCTAGTGAGGAAGAAAAGAAAAAAAGTATTATAGCCTGATGTGATACATATTACAAAATAGGAATAAAATACTCTGAAGACAGTGGGGGAAAAAAAAGTAATGAAGTCTGTTAAAAAATGTTGTTACCTGTCAGAAGCAAATTTCCAAATCAGTCTCGAAGGGAGTGGGATTTAATTGGGCAGAGAAAAAAAGAAAGAGATGATGGGGAGAGAGACAGAGGTATACAGGGTTGAGACAGAAGACCAAACATGGACTGGACAGAAAGGAGTAATTAACCCAGTATATAAGCCTTTCAAATGACAATTGACGAGGCTTTTTTTTTTTTTTTTTTTGACGAGGCTTTTAAATGAGGAAAACACTAAGGCCCAATTGACATGTCTTTACTATTTTTACTAATAAAATCAAATAAAAAGTGTCAACCTTTTGTTATTGTTACTGTTAAATTTTTATGCTGCTTTCTCCTGGGGAACACAACACACAATCTCATTCCAATTTTAGTATATGTGCTGCCAAAGCGAGCACAACACACAGTCTCATTACATTTTCTTGCTGTAGTCTCAGGGACAACTTTTGGACTTGGGCAGATTTCTCATTGAAATTTTGCCAACTGTGGCCAGCAAACAGCAATAGAATACTTGACAATAGAAATTTGATATTGTAAAGTTTTCTGGCTATATTCAAGAGAAATGGCATAAATCAAGTCAGGTTTTAACGTGCTTACACAAAGTGAGCCTTCAACCATTTAAAATTTCACTCATCATCACTAATTATAATTCTATATGTTTTTGAAGGCTTTATAATTCAACCCTAGCATTTTGCTCAAGGCTGACACTTGGGCTTTCCCTTCAAAACTTCATAAGAACTAGAATCAGGTAAAACCAGTTTAGCAGATCTCGTAGAGGGTGAGTTACAATCTCTTACACTATCCCATACTCCAAACACTTACCCCCAAATTGATGGGTGCTGCTGCTGGAATGTCAACATTCTCAGAAATACTGTCAACAAAAGCAAGACTGGTCTCCAAGATATTCAAAACAAGTAACTGAATAAGGTACTATTTGGAAGTATGACTACTTTATAGCTGATTTTCGAATTATTGACCACATGTAATTTTATTTATCTGGCCTCTTTCAAAGAAAAAAACTCTCAGAGCTTTTGTGCATTGATAATATTTTAGTATTTTTTTTTTTCTAAATGGTAGGTCAGGAAAACTTTTGAGAGCAGTGGAATTGCCTGGGAAGTCATATAAAATTATAATCATTTGTAGTTCTAACAGTCAAAGAAAAAGAGTATTCATAAAAAACCCACAGGCAATCATGAAATTGAAAACGGGAAGAACATACGGCATTTTGTTTCATTTTAAAGTACAGATAAAAAGTAGCCCTTCAGAAGACTGAGTAACCTTAAATATATCATCACAGAAGCACAGAATTTTAATGTTCAGAAGGACTTCAGACATCATCTACACCAACCTCTTCAACTGACATATGAGTAACTAAGGTCGATAAAAAATAAGTGGCAAGCCTAAATTCACCAGGAGAGCAGCAATCAGGTAACAGAACTCTGGGCTACCAGCATTTGACTCTGCTAGACATTACATAGAGGCATACCTTTCAGAAATATTAAACCATATGTTTTCTTACGTGTCTTCTCTCTTTAACTAAGGTACTCCATTCAGGTTGAAAGACATGAGGCTGCCCTGTCTTAGCAGAATCAAAGTCTAGGAGAAGCAGATTCTTAGATTTTTACTCAAAAGCCATGGTCCATGGCTTTTGATTAGCTTACAGAATATTCTATATTTAGGAGGAACCACTTACTTATTTCCTGCCCTTATATTTAAATAAGAGAAAAAAATCCTTCAGGAAAAGAGAGAAAATTCATCATTGGATAGAAAGATAATTTAAAAAGTGGGCTTTGTCAAAGTACACTCCAAGAGGAAGATGATAGATTAACATAGAAGTTTGGATATTTTAAGGCAAAGAGGATCTGAGGCCTGCTCACAGGGAGGCAGGGATTTTGAAGGAGCTCCCTGGGCCAAAGGGCAAGAAGGGCTACTTGAAGTTTTGCAGAAAGACGGTCACTGCCTCATTCCAGTGAGGGAGCCCAATGATGAGCCCCAACATGGTGCAGAACTTTGAGGTTACCAATTAGCTAAGTGGTGGCAAACTGAGAACATTAGACACCTTCCCACCCAGGAAGTAACTGCTATTGTTTTTGATAAAAGAGACTTTCATTACCCACTTTCTGACTACACGGTCTTAGCCAACAATATTTCCCAGGATTTAAAGACTGTAAAATCTACCAGCACAGGGTACTACTTCATAGCAAAGGAAAGGAAGTGCAGGTGTGAGCTTGACCATAGGATTCACTGATTCTTTTACATATCATAATACCCAGAGGTTTCTGGCCCTAATAAAATGACAGCAAGAGGTGGAGAAAACATCTAAATGGTGGAAAGAGGAAATAGTCTGCTACTAATTTGTGTTTTCCATTCCTACAACTCTGAACTGTGAGGATTTAGAAGTGCTGGTTCCCAAGAGGAGAACGCTTTAGTTAGGAGACATAAAAAGGGTTCAATTTAACCATAAAGATTTGTTGCAACTGGGTTATTTTGGGCTCCTTGTGTCTAAAGACTAGGAATAGAAAGAAGATTTACCATCTTAGAAAGGACAGCTGATCCTGACCACCATGTAGGGTTACTGTTACACAATGGGGCCAATGTGAAGTATATTTCAACCAAAAGTAATCTACTTGGGAACCATTTTGCTAACTGTGTACAACTCTTATAGTAAACAAAAAAATGCAACAGTAATGCTGGCCTAGTCTGCACAGGGCTCATGCTTTTCAGGGGTGGATGTCTGTGTTATATCACTAAGGTAGCCACCAAGAACAGCAGTGAAGCTAGCTTAAAATTGAAGAAACCCGAAAAAGATAATACAGCAAGGAAACAATATCAATTGTGCGCCAGCAACCAACAGCAGTGGTAAGAGTTATAGTTTTTTCACTAATTTCTCAGGATTAAAAACCCCAAGAAAGCTGAAAAAAATGCATTCATAAATTTCATACAAATGTGTGATTCTGAGTGGTGCAAGGGGTGGACTATTGAGCATGCTAGGACTGTCGCATAGTTCTCCCTTCTGGAACAAAGAACTTAATCTTCCATGTTCTCAGGGTGCTTCATGCAGAGATCCCTCAACTGTCAGCCTTCTTCTGGAGGGTCTTTGTTAAAGGGAGCTGCCTCAGTCAAGGGCACACCTTTTTTTTTTTTTTTTTTTTTTTCCCCCAGCCAGCTCATTCAAAGACTAATCAGCATAGGAGTATAAAGCCTAAATCCCTCACTCCAACTCATAGAAATTCTGAATGACCATTCAAACTTTAGATCTCCCCTTGAGACCTGCTGAGGCCTTTGTTGAGCCTACAGCACAGACCACTTTGTCCTCTGCCCAGTCCTGCTTCCTTCCCTTCCTTTCCATACCTGTTGGTTCTAGGAGCACTCCTTAATAACCCTCCTGTGTGAACACCTCCATCTCAGAATTTGTTTCTGAAGAACTCCATCTCTACTAGATACTTAACTAGGGAACAGAAAATCCAGCCAGACTCAGAGAAACAAGACAAGTAAGAAAAAAAAAAAAAAAAGAAAGAAAGAAATACAAGTTTCGTAATCTACCAGCATAAGCAGGTTGAGTAACCACAGAAGTCAAGCAGGGAATTGTCCTATACATTATAAAAGTCCAACATTTATACCAAGGGAGGATGCCTGGGTGGTTCAGTGGTTGAGCATCTGCCTTTGGCCAAGGTCATGATCCCGGGGTCCTGGGATTGAGTCCTGCACTGAGCTCCCTGTGGGGAGCCTGCTTCTCTCTCTACCTATGTCTCTACCTCTCTCTCTGTTCTCTCATGAATAAATAAATAAAATCTTTTTTAAAAATACCAAGAAGCATTTTTCCATCTTCTTCCTTCTTGCTACATTGATTATGAATTTATTGTGAGTATTGAGAAAATAATAGAGTCATATCCACACCAGATTGCTTCTATATTCATCTAACTGACTATCTGGAGTCCATTTATAAAACAAAACAAAACACCGATCCTGTGTTGCCCCAACAGGCAAAGGAATGCACAATCCAACACTGGTATTAAAAAATAATTAGAAATAGTTCCAGTTATTTTCCGTAAGCATTGTGTATATGATTTTAAAACATCTTATCTTGAGGCACTATGAAATGTATAAACATAATAAATTTTCAAATTTTTCTGTAAGTTAAAATAATTCTAACTATCCTACAGAAAGTTTCCATTTGATGGATATTAATTTCAATTAAGCAATAATGATCCAATCTGTACAAAATTGGTCATCATGCATTCTCATGAATGCTTCAAGGTTTATTTTATTTTTTAAAGATTTTATTTATTTATTTGACAGAGAGAGACAGAGGGAGCACAAGCAGGGGGGCATGGCAGGCAGAGCTAGAGGGAGAAGGAGGCTCCCCACTGAGCAGGAGCCTGATCTGGGGCTTGATGCCAGGGTCCTGGGTTCAAGGTCCACATTGGGTTCCCCACTCAGCAGGGAGTCAGCTTCTACCTCTCCCTCTGCTCCCTCCTCTCCCCCCACCCCCATTCCTTCTTTCTCTTTCTCTCAAACATATAAAATCTTTTTAAAAAGTTTACTTGTGGGATCCCTGGGTGGCGCAGCGGTTTGGCGCCTGCCTTTGGCCCAGGGCGTGATCCTGGAGACCCGGGATCGAATCCCACATCAGGCTCCCAGTGCATGGAGCCTGCTTCTCCCTCTGCCTGTGTCTCTGCCTCTCTCTCTCTCTCTCTCTGTGACTATCATAAATAAATTAAAAAAAAAAAATAAAATAAAAAATAAAAAGTTTACTTGTTTGGTACAAAAAAAGTAAGTATTTTATAATTCAGCTAGTCCAAAGTTTTATTGTAAACTATAGACTAAAATTTAAAAAGAGATTTCTTCTTGTTATTTTCCATTTGATATTGAAAATTAGTTTGCCAATATAGTAATACTTTGTTTCATTAAAAAGTTAAAGCAGCAATTTATAAAAGTAATTAAGAATTTAATTAGCTTCCCATGTGCAAATCTGAGAAACAAACCATGTGAAATTTGATTGAAGCTTCCTTTGGTGTGTTAAGAGATGTTACATACAAAATATATAACATTATTTAGTATGTGGGAATTTGCATCCATGATGTTCAAGTACAGGAGGTATATCTGTATAATCCTTTGTCCTTTTAGTCTTCTAGGAAATGATTCTTAGACTTTGGTAGAACTATCATAAGGGTAGCAAATAAAAATTGTTTTACACTACAGACTTACATGTAGGCAAACACAGTATAAGAATTCCTGTTGCCAAAAAAAAAAAAAAAAAAAAAAAAAAAGAATTCCTGTTGCCACATTCTCTGCAGCACTCCTTTTCCCCAAGTTTTTGTTTAAATTCCAGCTAGTTAACATACAGTGCAATATTAGTTTCAAGTGTAGAATTTAGTGATTCATCACTTACATTGCAACACTATTTATGTCGGAGTTTTTAAATTTGCCAGTTTGGTGGGTAGAGAATCATAACTATGTTTTGTATTTTTGTTTCTCCTCATACTGAAGTTGTACATATTTTTATGTCTGTTTTCATTCACGTTTTGTCTCTTGCTGAACACTTTTTCTTGTCTTTTCCCATTTTTTCTTTTTTTAGCTTTTTAATTGTGAAAGTTTTTGATGTAGCCTGCTACTATTTCTTTTTTGTTGGTTATATGTCACTTGTCTTACACTATTTCCTTAATAGCATCACTTGATGATAAACATTTTATTTATTTATTTGTTTGTTTGTTTGTTTATTTATGTATTTATTTAAAGATTTATTTAAATCTTTATTTATTTATTTGAGAGCTAGAGAGTGAGGAAGGAAAGGGGGAGGTAGAGAGCATCCGAAGCAGATTTCATACCTAGCATGGACCTAATTTAGGGCTTGATCCCAGGACCCTGAGATCATGACCTGAGCTGAAATCAAGAGTCAGATGCTTAATTGACTATGCCACCCAGGCAGCCCCCAAAAAATTTTATTTTAAAATAATTTCAAATTTATAGGAAAGTCACAAAGCTATCACACTGAACTCCCCTGTATATTTATCTAATTTTTCTTTAGCATTTTCTGTTTTGGTACACATAGTATTATTGCCAAAGCATTTACAGTTGCAAAGCTGTATAATTCATTACATTGGGGCTCTGTTTTCACCTAGATCACAGTGAAAAGAGTGCCTTTTCTACATGTGAAATCAGTGTTGCTGTGTATGTTATATTTCCTTCCCATGTAGACTCTCATCTAGATTAGTAACTGTTTATTCTGGTACACCAGAAAAATGAATGAGCTGATGCAATGCCAGCCTGTAACCTAATGGAGAATTTGTACCCATTCACAGCCATAGATCTTTTTTTTCTTTAAAGATTTTATTTATTTATTCATGAGAGACACACACACACACACACAGAGAGAGAGAGAGAGAGAGAGAGAGACGCAGAGACACAGGCAGAGGGAGAAGCAGGTTCCATGCAGGGAGCCCGATTCTGTACTCGATCCCGGGACCCCAGGGTCACACCCTGGGCTGAAAGCAGGCGCTCAATCACCTTGCCATCCAAGGTCCCCACAGCCTTAGATCTACTAAATACTCAAAAGCAACTGGAGACAGGGTGACCATCCTGAGAAAGCATCCTTGTGGCACAGGCTGGAGAAGAGAAGCAAATAGCCACTGAAAGGCACAGTGCCTAAATCTTTGTCTTTTTCCGTTATGGAACAAAGACCTTAAACCATTGGAAGAAAGCCAAAAACACAGTCCTCGAGGACCCTGGTGAAAAATAATCCCAGTTAGGGAAAGGAAGGAGTAAAATACTCTCAGTCCCTGGAGGGGCAGCAACATATATATGTTGGGCCAAGACTTGCAACCTGAAACAGGGCAGAACCACTGAGAAGGCCAACCCACAAGAATAGTGTCTAAGACTCAAGTTACTCAGAATACAGAAAACAACTCCTCTCCCACTACTACCCCCCATGCAAACTCTCCATCACCAACATAACAAGTGCTAAGTATGAAGTAACAATGGTTCATACTGGGAGAGGAGCAAGCGTGGAGAGAAATCTTCTCTGAGGCACAGAGCAAAGGGAAGCTTGAAAACTGTGAGTGGAAGAGACATTCAGGAAAAATCTCAGGAACCAGCCCCATGGCAAACAGAAGGCGGTGCTAGAGGTAACTGAAATGTATGGTGCATTGAGGAAATCATAGAAACAAACAAACAAACAAAAAACCCCAAATCCATCTCGACTACTAATATGATTTCCTAAATACTCCAATAAATGTCCATAGAAGAAAAGGGGTACCCCTACCTAGGCATAAAAATTTTATCTCCATCTCTGCTGTCCTGTGTGAATGTCTGGTTTAATCAAAACATTGCAAGATGGGCAAAGAAGTAAGCAAAAAAACAAACAAAACCATTATCAGGACCAGATTCAGTTATGCCACAGACATATAGATCCTGGAATCATCAGATAGTAGTTTAAAATAACCACTATTAACATGTTAAGGCCTCTGGTAGAAACGGTGGACAATACAAATGACCAGTGGATATTTTCAGCATAGATATGGAAACTATAAGAAAGACTCAAATAAAAATGCTAGAATAAAAAAAAAAGAATTAAAGATGAAGAATGCCTTTAATGGCACATTAGTAGATTGGCACAGCTAAGGAGTGAATCAATAAACTTGAAAATAGATCAATAAATCACTCAAAGGGAAACAGAAGGAGAAAAAAATGTAAAATTTTACAACAGAAGAAGAGAACATCCAAAAACTGTGGGATAGTACTGAGTGACCTGATATACATGTATTTGGAATCCCAGAGAAGAAAGAGACAGAAAATATATTTGAAAAATAATGGCTATAAATTTTCCAAAATTAATGACACATACTATACCACAGCTCCCAGGATTTCAAAGAATATAAATAGGACAAATATTAAAGCAAAAAACTAACAAAAATAAATCTAGGTCTATCTTCTCCAAACCAAAGACAAAGAAACAAATCTTAAAAGTAGAGAAAAAAGACACATCCTATATAGCAGTACAGTAGATTTCATATCAGAACCATGCAAGTCAGAAAATAATAAAGTGACATTTTTAAAATGCTGTTAGAAAAAGAACTTTCAATGAAAAATCATGAACACACACACACACACACAAACATATTTCAGAAACAAAGAAAATTAAAGCTGCTCTCAGAGAAACAAAAATAGAGTGAAAGTGTTATCAATACTACCCAGAATTGCTAACACATGTCAAACCAAACTATATGGTAATAGAGAGAGAGGAATTAGGGGTAGTACATATTTTCCTGAGCTTATGGTGGGGTTATATCCCAATAAACCCATCAGTAAGTGGAAATATCATAAGTCAACAACTCATTTAGTACACTAACCCACAGACATCCCAGTTTGGCTTCTCCTACCTTCAAGGTACTCAGAGCACATACAGTAGCCCAGAGCTGGGGAAAATTATAGAACAGAAGGCATATTTTTAGAGTAAAATGTTCAATACCTCATGTAATTTATTGAATATCATACAGAGAGGAAAAAACAATGGTCATATGGCTCCACAATGGTTCTAAGCATATCAGGTGTTTGTCCTTTATGATCAGAAGGCTGACTCAGAGCTGTGGCTGGCTGTTGCCATCCAGCATGGGACTGAGGATCTTATGCTAAGTAACTAGGTGGGAAGAGATCAAAATTCAAAATTCGAAGTATGGGTTTTACTGAATGAGTATCACTTTGGCACCACCACAAAGTCAAAAAATGGTAAGTCAGACCATTCTAAACTGGACACAGTCTGTAAACTTTTGTAAGGGTCTTCTACATTTGAAGCCATCTAAGATGATTTGAGTGTATACTCTAGTTAAAGAGAAACATTGTAAGCCTGAGGGCAACTACAAAAATATTCTTTAAAGATAAAAATAATAATTACTGAAGATTAAATAGAACCCTAAAAATTACTAAAATAAACTAAAAGGTCACAGAAAACAGAGTAAAGAAACAAGGAAGAAGAAAGAAGAAAGAAAAGAAAGAAAGAAAGAAAGAAAGAAAGAAAGAAAGAAAGAAGAAAGAAAGAAAGAAAAGACAGAAAAAAGAAAAAAGAAAGAAAGAAAAAGAAAGAGAAAGAAAGAAAGAAAGAAAGAAAGAAAGAAAGAAAGAAAGAAAGAAAGAAAAGAAAGAAAGAAAGAAAGAGAGAGATGGAAAATAGAAAATAGCTAGCTAGAAAATAGTTGAAGTTTTACCTCAACCACATTAATAATAACATTACTTATAAACAATCTATATATACCAAGTAAATCACAGACACCAAGGTTGACGAAAAAGCAAAATCCAACTACATACTGTTTACAAAGAATATATGTAAAGTATAAAGACATACATTAAAAATAAAAGGGTGAAAAAATTGTACCATACAAGCACTAAGCAAAATAAAGCTGAAAGGCATCATTAATAAATCACTTTCTCTAAAGGAGTAAAATTTAAAAATGATAAAGACACCAATTTTCAAAGAAGATATAACAATCCTAAATGTGTGTGAATCTAATGACAGAATTTCAAAATGTATGAGATAAAAAAATAATAATGTAACTGAATGTAGGACTAGACAAATATGTAATTATAATATAGACTTCAAAAATCCTCTTTTAGTAACTGTCCTGGTAACTGATGGAACGAGAAGTCAGAAATTAGGAAGAACACAAGACCTGAACAACACTATCGGCCAAACTGATGTTACTGACATCTAGAGAACTCCCTCAACAACAGCAGAATGCACAATATTCTCAAGAACACCCACCATGCTAAAAATGAAGCTATATGGTGGGCTGCAAAGACTCTTTAAAAAGTAGAAATCATAGAGTATTTTCTTGGACAGTAATGACTTTTGACCAGGAATCAACAATAGAAAGATATCTAGGAAAGCTCAAAACCTTTGGAAATGAAAAAAAAAAAAAAAAAAAACCTTTGGAAATGAAGTTTTATTCTTCCCAACAGCCCATTTGTCAAAACAGAAATCACAAAGGAAATAAAATATTTTTAATGGAATAAAAGTTAAAGAAGACTTAAAATTTGTGTTTTGCAGTGAAGCAAAGCTTATAGAAAAATCTATAGCACTAAAGGATTTATAAGACAAGTAGAAAGATACAAAAATCAGCAACCAACATTTCCAAATTAAGGAACTAGAAAAACATTAAAACCAAAGGAAGTAGAAGGAAAAACAATGAAAATAATAACAGAAATTAATGAAATTGAGAAAAGAACAGCAGATCAGAAAATCAGAAAAGAACAGCAGATCAGAAAATACAGAAAATCAGATGAAATCAAAGCTTATTCTTTGAAGTGCTCAATAAAATTGATAAATCTAGACTCACTGGGGAGAAAAGAGAAGAAACACAAATATACAAATATCAGAAAAGAAAGAGATTATTACTACATACCGTACAGATATTAAAAAGATAACAAGGGAATATTATGACCTATATATGACCTAAATTTGAGAACTTGGGTGAAAACGGAAAAATTCCTCAAAATCATGGCAGAGACAAAACTGCCACTGCAGCAAATGTGGAATTTCAAGCAAATTGCAAAATTTGGTCAATGATCTGTTATTCTTTTTTGTTGTCTTTAAGATCATTCAAGAAGAATTGGTACCTTGAATAAGTGGAAATGGCAGGAATGTTCAGATAAAGGGCCTGGAAGACCTTTTCTTTAACAGCATAAGAATAAGATAAGCAGAAAAATGTGATACAGACACAAAGAGAAGCAGAACCAAGTAAATGTTGTGTACTCAAGAGGAGTTTACAGGTCAATCTACGCAGAGCTAAGTGGAAGATACAGGAGTCCAGGGGCTCGTCTGATACCTAATCAAGTTGATACCAGAACCCAGTATTTGTTAGTGTGGCTATGTGTAATAATCCCAAGAGATAAATTGTGATTTGGCCATATTCATAATCACTTAGTTGTCAGATTCCCAGTTATCATAAGAAAATGCAAAAAAAGACAATATTGACTTTATAGCAGCATCAGTACATGGTAAATATCATTAAAAATTTGTATGTTTTCTATATTCTGGTTGATGCAGGAGTAACTTAAAATAAGTGTCCTAGACATTGGTTGTACATGACCATACACAAGTGTCACAGTTACAGGTTTTGAGACAACATGTGTATATGTTTAAAAAAGCAAACATGTACAACAGAATAAACACCTTTATATAAAATTTCTAAGCTGAATAAATATTTTATACAAGAGATTAAAATATGTCTTACAGTAGGGTCTTACAGTTTCATTGGTTACATATTATGTGTAGGTAATTCATTAATTACCAAAAAAGTAGTGAAGTAGAAAAAAAAAAACACACAAAAAGCTACTTGAGCAATAATGAGGAAGCACATATTCAAAATGTAATCTAAGAATTTTGCTAATTCTGTTTAAAACGTTTTAAAAAGATTTTTGGTGGTTTGCGGAATTCACACAAGGCAGCCAGTACCTCAATCTTCCACTTGTATAGCCTCTTCTAAACATCTTCTATCTTCCTCCAAGAATTAAGATGGGAAAAAAAAATTAGAAAGAATAACTTGGAGGATAAATAATGGAAAGGAGCCTCCAACTGCTACAAAGATAAATATTCAAGAACTTCCCTCTCAGAATAGCTACATTAAATGTAACATACCAATATTTCATTGATAGTATTTGTATTTCACAAATTCAGGAATAGTATATGTTTAAATGGAGTCGATACTCTAAAAAATAAGGACTATTGGGATTATTTAAACACCTGGAAAGGGGGGCAGCGTCTGGGTGGCTCAGTGGTTGAGCATGTGTCTTTGGCTCAGGTTGTGATCCTGGGGTCCTAAGATTGAGCCCCACATGGGGCTCCCTGTTCAGCGAGGAGCCTGTTATCCCTCTGCCTCTGCCTCTCTCTCTGTATGTCTCTCATGAATAAATAAATAGCATCTTTTAAAAAAATAAAAATAAAAAATAAATACCTTAAAAGGTAGAAGAAGTGGTCATGCTGAAATTAACTGCATCCTAAAACATTTCAAATACATTAAATACTTGAAAATGACATAATACAATACAATAATATAATATTTCTTAGACTAAAGCTTAGGAAATGAGGTGAGAGAAGAGAATGTGGTAAAATATTATCACACATTAATATCTCTGACTGTCAAAATCAGTCATACAAAGATAAAAGTAACCTTTCATTTCAGCAAAAGTAGAATTCCAAGTGAATTTCAGAGTTCAGCTAATATATATTATTCTTCCTGCTGCTACATAAGCAGGAACACACAGGCGCATTTATCAGAATGTTTTGCTCTTGAAAATCTCAAATAGTGATTCATGGCAGCTAAGTGATTTTATTCCTGAGAGCAATTCAATTTATATTCCATTTGGTGGAATTCATTTTGAAGTGTTGAAATAAAGCCAATTTCAGTTTGGACTGCTTCTAAGCAAAGGCAAAGAAATCACAACTACTCATAAGCATACAAGATTAAGAAACAATAAAGAACAGTATTTTGCATACTTTAAGATAATTTTTTGCAAACAATCTGTAAAACTGGCTGTATTGAAATAACTCATATACAGCACACTTACACTATTGTTTTATTTCTTATCCCATCAAAAACAATAAAACAGAAATAGTATAATTTAATGCTCTATTAGAATGTTGCTGAGGAAGTATACGAATAGTAGCAATGTTCCAAACATATGTGTGAATTAAAATCCATACATTGTCATGGAAAGAAAGTAAAATCGTAGGATTTGCTGTTATTTGTTGAATCTTAGAACAAATTTAAAGGCATGCTGAGCAGGGAGCCCAATGCAGGACTCGATCCCAGGACCCTGAGATAATGACCTGAGTTGGAGGCAGATGCTTAACCAACTAAGCCACCCAGGTGCCCCTCAATTTGGTATTAAATCTTACCGAAAGACAAAGGAGCACTATAGTAAAGACCTAAACTGGAGACAGTCTAAAATAAACTGTTTTATCAGATTTTTTTTTATCAGATTTAAACATTCAATAGATGAATAGGTATTTGGTCTCTAGCATTACTGGCATTCATTGTCATCAAATATTATTATTCTTTGGAAAAATGAAGGTTATCAAAGATATTGAACAAGATAATATTTTATTCTCTGGAAAGCAATGCCATCAAAGGATTACACCAGTGTTTCTTTTTTAAGTGTGAAAAAATTTGCAACATTGATTTAACCGTACCAATCTTTAGCACTTTTGAAATATGCAACAATGAAAAGGGACTATTTTCATAACATACTATTGGAGAATATAAACTCCAGGAAATTATAAGACCTTAAGATTTAGACCTAATGTCTCCAGATTTTTCCTTTCACGGCACCAGATTAGGGGATGCAGATTTAGGAATACTGTCTATTTGCCCCAGTAGACAGGGCTTTTGACGATCAAATGCTCAGTGTCATGAAATTCTGGGGCATTGTGAATTTGGCAGGCTAGACATATAATTACTAAATTAATCTAATTTCCAGAATTGTGCTTTTCCTTATGCTTCCTTGGACTGAAAACACATGGATTCAGGTTAAGTCTCCAATGCTTTCTCAAATTATTGCTAAAAAACAATTCACGGTTTCATGACATATTTTTTTCTTGTTGTTGTTCAAAGATAAATGTTTGTAGTTTTAGAGTTGTTTGCTGTTGTTTTCAGGTGTTTCACTAGTCTTCTCCATCCAAAGGCATTATTTAGAGCCATTTAAGCACAAAATGCTTTCATATATAATACATGTAAAAATTATGCTTACATGGTACTTGATAATGCCTTCAAATGTGATATATATATATGTATTTTATATACAAGTGATGTATATACATTTTATGTATATAGACAAACATAGAAGCAATAAAAGACCTCTAAATTCTCTGTAAATATATGCTGAAATATATTACATAAAAAATATATCTTCATTTGGGTCTAGGATATTTCTAGAGCCCACAAACAGAAGTCCATATAGAGATACATAAGGCAAATAAAAATAGTAAATAAAATAGAATACTTCTCAGCCAAGGACCTTAAACACCAACATAGAGCCCAATAAAATAATTAATAATATTAAAGTTCAGTATAAGAACAGTATAATAAGACTGCTTGAGGCAATTCACTTAAACCAGTTTATCAAATAAAATAATTCACATTGAATTTCTTATGCAATGGTGTTTAAGAATAATAGTATATTAAATATGGAACAATGAAGTCAGGATATTTTCTACCACTGTAGACTTACTAGTAAAAGATATTTTATTGCATAAAATTTAAGAATATTTGCTATTTTTTGTTTACTAGGATTCTGATTTACCTAGATTATTTCAATTTAATTTAACATATGGTAAAGTGGGATCCCTGGGTGGCTCAGTGGTTGAGCACCTGCCTTCGACCCAGGGCATGATTCTAGAGTCCCGGGATCGGGTCCCACGTTGGGTTCCCTGCATGGAGCCTGCTTCTCCCTCTGCCTGTGTCTCTGCCTCTCTCTCTCTCTGTGTCTCCCATGAATAAATAAATAGAATCTTTTAAAAAAATAAAATATGGTAAAGTACTCACTTTATAAATAGTAATAATAGAGTTGTCGAAACACATGGGAATATATAATTCTGTCTATTAAGCTGCCTAACATCAAATTGAGAAACCCTTGGGTCCATGGGTTTTTGGTTGGATGATAGATATGTTTTCTCACTGCTTCCCCCAAAGAAAAGACAATAAATACATTTATATATATACATAAAGAATTGATTGCAGCATAAAGTGAGAGATATCCTAAAAACATGCATATTATAATAACCATTGCAAGCTCTAATGTAAAAGATCACAATTATTAATTTGTCCATAAAATTATCATCTCTATAATCTAAGCTACATAATGCTCAAAATATATTTAAAAACTGAAATACTTTTTGGGGCACCTAGTGGCTCAGTCAAAAGAGCATGTGACTCTTGATCTCAGGGTCCTAAGGTCAAGCCTCATGTTACCTATAGAGATGACTTAAACAATTTAAAAAATGAAAATATTTTTGGAATAAAGCTAAGAATTAAACTTAATGCATGTAATTTTATATATATAATGCTGAATATATGAATATAATTATATATATATAATGCTGAAATTTCCCTAATTGAAATCAAACACCTTCCTTCAAATGGTCTTTTTATTAAATACTCAGCATGATGATCTCTACTCATTCTGCCTATTTAAAAGGCTAATTGGCTAATTGTGTTTGATTTCTGTTACTCTTCAGTCAATTTTCCATTCCTACTGAACTACCTTCACAGGAGAATATACTTTCCCACCAACTGACAGTGAGCTAGATCATGTGCTTTGGCCCCTGAAATACGGACAGAAGTGACAGTGTGTATGATGTGGGTGTGCCAGCTCAGAGCATTGTCTATTTCTACTCAGCCACCTGGGAGCTTCTGGCTTCCACCATAAGAAGTCTAAAACCTTGGGATCCTCTGCCCCTCCACTGAGTGAGTGATCCAAAGCAACACAATATAGGAGTGGAAAATACTTACTGTTATATGCCCTAGACAGTTTTCTAGTTGTTCCTTATGTAGTCAATGACGACCAGTACACTAACCAGAAAGTTAATAATAATTAAGACACCGCTCACAATAACAACGTAAATGTAGTATTTACAAAGTAACTCCCTGCTGAGCAGGGGAGCCTGATGCAGGGTGTGATCTCAGGATCCTGAGATCATGACCCAAGCCAAAATCAAGAGTTGGCTGCTCAACTGACTGAGCCACCCAGGTACCCCAAGATTTTTAATATAAGATGAAAGATGGTGCTCTGAATAATTAAATAGAATTGCACACTCTTGACTTAAATTTGCAAAGGTGTCAGTTCATCCCAAATTAAAATGTAAATTCCATATAATCTAAATAAAAATTCCAGTTGAATTTTTAGGCCCATTTTTTTTGCCTAAACATTATGACTGTATTTCCATGATAATTGTAACTCATGTTTTAGTAGGATAGTATGGGTTAGAATGACATTGTCCCCTTAAATTCTCCAGATTAGAGCAAATATTTTAAAATCTTACCTTATGTTAAATCTGAATTCAGTCACCTGGGGGAAAGTTAAGTAGCAACATTTTGAATAGATAAGCAACTTCAAAATTCTGAAGGAAAAATCGTTCCTCCAATGGAAACTGCCTCTAAAACTAAAGAGAGACACAGCTGCATCTTATAAACAAAAGCAATTGGCACTCATTTTCCTCAGCTTGACATGGAATGCAAACACAGACCATTGTTTTGGGTGTTTCTCTTTATTTATTTATTTTTTTTGAGAAATAAAAACAATTCGTTTTTTAGAAGAAGATTCCAGTGTATAGATAATACTCTATAAAACAGATTTCATTGCTGAATCTAGAATTTTGTGTTTAAATGTTAAGAGAAAACAAAAGTCTAAAGAGGTATTTATTACAAAGAGACATTTTGTAGTCAATCAAATATGTGTATCTGATATTTACTATCCTCAAGGCAATTTTAAAAAGCCTCTGGAATCTGTAACCAACTAACAGTATGATGCTAGGGATTTAGTGACCATTTCCAAGTCTTTACATATTGAAGGACTAGATGGCAAATCTTCAAAGATCTTTTCCACAGAAGTTTCATCTCTAATAAAATAATCTTGACAGAACTAATGAAAATATTAAAAGTAGCATATTATAAAGTCACAAATTAGATCTTTAGCTAATAAGTACACATTATCCCAGCAGAGTGCTATCGAAGCAGGGGCGATAGGAAAGAGGGAGTCAAAACTGACCTAGAACTTGAAGATGGTATATTTGAATAGGTACAGAGAAAAGAGAAGCACTTAAACAAACATCATGAGAGAGGCTAAGGAAATAGGATTGAGGAGTCACCTAGAGCAGAGTCAATAAACCAACTTTGAGCAGAGCAGAGGTTGCGACTGGTGGCTGATTCCTACCCTTGAGTTTTGTTTGGCAAGCAGAGCAGTTTTTAAATACTTGCTAGTTGCCCACATTAAAAGAGAGAGAGACAGGCAGACAGACAGAAAAATTTTACCTAGCTCTCAAGGTATCTGACAAAATTGGCCTTTAGGCTCACATGGCAAAAATCTGCTGGAATAAGTGGAGCTTGCCCACTTTCAGATGGAACATTCACTCTGCAGTTGTCCACAGTTCTCCACTAATTTCTGTTGAACACACCAGTTTACTTATCTCTATTCCCCACCTAGCCTGTTCTGTCAGAGTCACAGAACAGGCCCATTTTTTTAAGGAGTGAGAAATGTTACAATTTTCAGGCTACAAAATTGGAATTTCACCCTGCGATTTTTTTATAGTTTTTAGCAAGAGGCTTATGTTTTTGAAATTCATTTTTGAATATTAAAAATGGTTCCAGTTGAGTGACTGAAGATGCTAGAGCCCAAACCTCCTCAGGAACTGGGAAAAGATAGAATCATGAGCCAAGTAAAAAGTTGATTTTAGAGGATCGTTGTCTTTTTAGAGGTGAGAGAGGACTTTAAGAACATAGGGTAATTAAAGAAAATGTTGGGCTTTGTGTTGAGGCTGAATATGGGAGTAGATATAAAGGCTTAGCTCCTCATAGTTCTAGGTTAGGGATTGGGCTCTCTCCACCTACCATTTCTGTGACTATTGCATATTATTGTTATCTGTTGATTGCCCAAAATAACACCAGTAAAGCAAGGCTATTAGACTTATTTTGGCATGGAGGTGGGGAGGTGAGAACCACCTTGTGGCTCTGTCTCAGTATGGAAAATGAGGACATAGCCTCTGCAATTTTAAGAAAAGCCCTGATGGATCTTCAGTAGATTTTATGATTTAATAGCTTAGGATTGGTGGGCACAGGAAGCAAGGGTTTTTGAAGCAAGTCCTGATGAGAAAGATGTCACCTTGATAAGTAAGATGTTCCTTACATAGTCTTCTTCCAGAAGCAGGTACCTCCAGGAATAAGTATGTAAATTACCTTTGCTTGGTGTCAGCATTTTCAACATAGAGAAAGGAAAATATGCTCCTGGTATTGCTTTTAATATAATAAGAGAGAAAGTGTATCTAGTCTCAGCGTGTTGGTTTCTGTTCTCACTCAGCTCATCAGAACTTCCTTTTTCTCCTCTATAAAAAATGGTGATGCTATCTTCAGAGAGATCCTGCCTGCCACTCCATATAAAATGCATCTTCACTGCCCACTTCTGTTATTTCATCTTTGTCTCTATGTTTCCTTCACAATATTTAGCTTTTTAACATTTTTAACGCTGTTTATTTTTTTTATATATAACACTTTCCTTCACTGAACTATAAGCACCAAGATGTCAGAGTCCATCTCTACTTGCTCATGTTTTCGCCAACAAACTTTAGCCATGTGTATAGCTTATTATGGATATTTATTACATTGAACTAATTAAGAATAGACATCCATCAGATTGGCAGGGTTAAAGGGTTCCAGGAGAAATATAACACTCACCTACACACACACACACACACACACACACACACACACGCCAAAAACATAGATGGGAGAGAAGCTTACAGGTGACTTAACTTACTTGAACAAATTGAGAAAATACGTAAGATGGTTTAGTTATAAGGAAAACAAACAAACAAAAATCAAAAATTGATTATCATTAACAAAACTCAAGGAGAAACAAAAATGTGTACAGGAATAGAAAAATAGTCATATAGCTCAGCTTGAATCATATTTTCATTGACCTAATAATTTAAATGTTGAATTAATAATAAAAAATAATGAAATAAGGATGCCTGGGTGGCTCGGTGGTTGAGCATCTGCCTTTGGCTCAGGTCATGATCCCGGGATCCTGGGATCAAGTCCCGCATCAGGCTCCCTTCGAGGAGCCTGTTTCTCTCTCTGCCTATGTCTCTGCCTCTGTGTGTCTCTCATGAATAAATAAAGAAAATCTTTAAAAATAATAATTAATAATAATGATAATGAAATAACTATTGAGTGATGGAAAAGGACAGACAGCAGAAGGTACAGGAAGCATATGATTATGAAGACCATTACTATCCCACCACAATGGTACTAGTAGATGGGGTATGAGGTGATTAGGTCATGAGATTCCACCCTCATAAATGGGATGAGTGCTCTTACGAAAGAGGCCCCAGAGAGCTTTCCTGCCCCTTCGGTGATGTGAAGACACAGGGAGGAATCTGGGACCCGGAAAGGGACCCTCAGGCTTCAAGCCTCCAGAACTCTGAGAAATAAGTGCTGTCTATAAGCTACCCAGTCTGTGATGCTTTGTTATAACAGTCTGAAAGGACTAAAACAACTTTTAAATTTCCATCTTCCACAGTAAAAATTAGTCTTATATATTAAATATGAAAGTAATTTTTAAAAATCAACATAAGCACATTACTTAGGAATTTAGAAAATGCATGGGGTGCCTGGTGGCTCAGTGGTTGAGCATCTGCCTTCAGCTCAGGGCATGATCCCGGTCCCAGATCGAGTCCCACATTGGGCTCCTTCTGTGGAGCCTGCTTGTTTTCCCCTCTGCTTATTCTCTACCTCTCTCTGTGTCTCTCATGAGTAAATAAATAAAATCTTTAAAAAAAAGGAATTTATAAAATACAGCAAACACGAGAAGAAACAGTTAAGAATTGAAGTTGGTGGGGTGCCTGGTGGCTCAGCCAGTTCAACTGTCTGCCTTTGGCTCAAGTCATGATCCCAGAGGCCTGGGATGGAGCCCCAGTTGGCCTCTCTGCTCAGCAGGAAGTCTGCTTCTCCCTCTCCACCCCTCACTCATGCTCTCTCTCTCACTCATTCTCTCTCTCAAATAAATAAATAAAATCTTAAAAGAAAAAAAGAGTTGAAAGTGGTTACCTTCAGGATTACTTCTAGGGAATGTTGAAGAAGGGAGAGGGGAAGAAGAGTGGAGAGGAGTGAAACAAAAAATAACTTCTATTACTATAAGCTCTATAGAAACATTTTCACTTACAATCATGTATATAGGTAACTAATAAAATATTAAAGTCATAAAATTTAAAAAACTTAACATAATAACCACTTACACAGATAATTTGGTCAAAAGACCTTGTTGATGGGAGATGAGTCAAATATAATCTCAAAAGGTCTATGCTACTTTTCCATCATTTTTCACCCCCACAGACTGATTGTCAGCAATGGTGAGCTTTCTTTAAATATTTCCTGCTCTTTCAGGATTCTATGCCATTGCAACATGCTTTTCCTTTTTTTATGTCCTTCTGTAATACACGTACTGGAGAACTCCTATTCAATCTTGAAGACCCACTTTGGAGAGCTACTTCTTTCTTTTTTTTTAATAAATTTATTTTTTATTGGTGTTCAATTTGTCAACATACAGAATAACACCCAGTGCTCATCCTGTCAGTGCCCACCTCAGTGCCCACCACCCAGTCACCGGCACCCCCCGCCGACCTCCCCTTCCACCACCCCTACTTCATTTCCCAGAGTTAGGAGTCTTTCATGTTCTGTGGAGAGCTACTTCTTTATGAATCCCTTTCCTCCTGTCTGACAACTGCTAGGAGCACATTCTTTATGCACCTTGTGTCCTTTGAACTTGTACAGGGATCAATCTTTTTTTCTCTACCCACCTAGTTGCAGTGTTTAGAGCCTAAGAATCAAACTGGAAAAAAGATTTAATGGAAGAGGTGAAAGTTTAACTATGTGCATATGCAAGAGAGTTTCTAAAGAAATGAGACTCAAGGAGGAGGTCTGCTGATTGAGACTTTTTTACCATTTTAGCTCCACAAAGGGAAAAGGTCTTGGGCTGCTGGACAGGAGGAGCAAGTTATAGGGAAGTGAGGAGAGGAAGTGTGGGGTAAATAGGGCTATCTTGCTTTGAAGAATCTCTCAGGTGGTAGGAGCTGTCTCCAGAAATAGCTGTCTTCCTGGTACAAAGATAGCTTTACAAACGGAAATTTATTTTATTAATACAAATTTCCTTTACAAAGCAAGACGTTTATACTTTATTTTTACATAGTTTGTAGAGAGGTAAAGAGCTTTTCTTGCATCTGTGGTTTTAGCTCAAAATAATTCGTATGCTAAAGTACGTATTTTGGGGTGGCATATTCTGGTATTCTTCAGACTATTGATTGTCTCTTTTGTCCACTACCAGATTTTATCCACAGCCAGTGTTCTTGAAAATGAGGGAAATAGGTTAACATTGGGCATGATTAAGGTAAATTCATCACCCTGCTGGACAGACAATGCAAAGGTGTTCTTACTGAGATGTTTAAAGGATCCTTTTTACTAATAAAAACAGTGTTTGTGGGGATCCATGGGTGGCTCAGGGGTTTAGCGCCTGCCTTTGGCCCAGGGCACGGTCCTGGAGTCCCGAGATCCAGTCCCGCATCAGGCTCCCTGCATGGAGCCTGCCTCTGCCCCTCTCTCTCTCTCATTAATAATAATAATAATAATAATTATTATTATTATTAATAAACCCTGTTTGTTTTCACAGGTAAAAGAACTGAGTTTTGTTTGCTGACACTTAAGAGAATTATTCTCATCTCTTGAATTACTGTCATTTTAAATCTATTTTCCCACCTGAATTTATTCCATGCCAGGAATAAGTTATTTTGATTGGTACAAACCCAATTATCCTACTTCAAAGCACATTTATTAAGATTACTATTTTTTAAATTTTATTTTAAATTCAGCTATTTCAGGACGCCCAAGTGGCTCAGCAGGTCACCGTCTGCCTTCCCCTTGGGGTGTGATCCAGAGTCCTGGGATCAAGCCCCACATCGGGCTCCCTGCATGGAGCCTGCTTCTCCCTCTGCCTGTGTCTCTGCCTCTCTCTCTCTCTCTCTCTCTCTGTCTCTCATGAATAATTATATAAAATCTTAAAAAAAATTTCAGCTATTTCCATTCTTAGCCTGCAGAGTCTGAATGTTAACGTACTTCATTTGGCCCTTCAAATGACTTTGTTTCAGTAATGTGTTGATGACAGCTATTCGGTGATTCACATTTACTCTTTTTGCCTGGACTATTTAAATTATAATTGGCACTGACAGTCAGTGGTCACAGAGACCGTAGTTACACAATGTGTATTCTTAGCAACAGAAAAATAATGGGAAAAAGCAGAAACACCAGGGAAAGACTTAATACACTTTACTGAACATCTTTACAATATACATTTAATGTTACACTAATTATACTTTGTCTCAGCAGCAATAATCATCAATCTCATTACTCCTACTGGTAAGATGACAGTTAAAAACTATGGTAACAGTGGTGCCTGGATGGCTCAGCCTGTAGAACACAGGCAATTCTTGAGCTTGTGGTTGTGAGTTGGAACCTCACTTTGGGTGTAGATTATTAAAAACAAAAGAAAACAAAACAAAAAACAAAAAACCTCCAATAGTAACAGCAACCTCTGAACATGGCACCCTGTTTTGTGATAATGTAAATATGACTTATTTTTTTTGTTTTTGTTTATATGGTTTTGGGCAGTACTCACTAAGCACCTACACTGACTGTTCTGAATATTTTTTTCATAAAATAAACTTTCAACATTGCAATAGAAACTGTCAAGTTTTCTGTTTCCTTTCTTGTCAAATACATTTGGAATATGCCATCAATCATTTTAGCTCTAAATATTCAATTGTGCTTTGCTGCATCCATCAGCTATTGTAGATTCAAACTACTCCCTTCACTTTTAAGTGATTCGGGTACATTAAATGGACACAGCACATACACATAAGATTGAATTTTAGAATCCTATATCTCTTGGGGTGCTGGGTGGTTCAGTCAGTTAAGCTTTCTGACTTTGGCTCAGGTCATGATTCCCAGGACCTGCGATGTAGGCCTGTGTCAGGCTCCCTGCTCAGTCTGCTTCTCCCTCTGCCCCACCCCCTGCTTGTGCTCTCCCTCCCATCCCTCTTCAAATAAATAAATAAATAAATAAATAAATAAATAAATAAATAAATAAAATCTTTAAAAAATCCTTTGCCTCTTATTATAAAAGTAAAACAAGATGAACTGTAAAGATGAGCAGTGTTTTGGCCACAGTTAGGCCCCTTTATTCCAAACTAGTCACAACTCTACCAGTTTCATGGGAGGGGTACTAGAATATGCCACCCCAAGGTATGCCTTTCTGGTATTTGGATTATTTTGAACCAAAGGTCATTAAGAACCAGCAGATGCAGAAACAACTCTAAAAATAAGGCCTAAGTTTTCCTTTTGTAAAGGAAATTTACATTTGTACAGAAAATTCAATTTGTAGACTTGTCTCCCTTGGTTTGCCCCATGCATATAAGCATGTACATATTATTATATTCTTACATAAGACATGTATTGTTTATCTTATCTAACAAATATTTCCTACCGGGACATGCCTGAGTGCATGTCACTTAGTCCAATAAAGGATTAATCACCATACCTTGAGAAACCATCGACCCTTGTGCGAAGTATCCCTCTTCTCGCTCCGGGCCCATATTCATGTGGGGGTTTCTATACTGAAACTATACCTGGCATCTGGTTCTTACCTCAGGGCCATGCTCTTGCTCACTCCAATCCTACTAATTCTCTCCAATACCTGAAAGGAAGACCCTTAATGGCTGTTATCAGTGATGACAGCACCGGCTTGAATCTGTGTAATCAACCTTACTGATAAGACTTGTTTACCACACTTTTCTTGATCACCTCCCATAACTTGCCTCCTCCACCCAGAAGTCAAAAACCCATTTTCTTTGTTTAGCCAAAGATGGTATATAAGCCCGAGTTCTAACCTTCCCTTTGGGTGACTCATCACAGCATGCTCCCATATACATGCACATTGTATGTTGTAAATAAAATTCTCTATGTTTTTCCTCATTAATCTATTTTTTGACTGTCTAATTGACAGGGTCCCAACCACAGAATCTAAGCTGGGTACAGGAAAAGATATTTTTCCCTTTATCTACACATATTCCTAGTTGCTAAAATATACCTCCCTCCAACATTTGTCTTTACGTGTCTTTACCTACCTCAGTTACCTGACAACAATCCCAGTGAGAATTTACCTTTTCATAACTGGATTCAGAGTGAAGACAGATATACTTTGGCAGAAAAATTTTGCAGCTCCTTATAGCAAAGGAACAGATCTTTATTTTGATTCTAAATGCCTAACACAATACAGTAAATATGTTAATGACTATGGTAGAAGTCATCTAAAATGCTACTGCAGGATGTGCCACTTCATAACAATTTGGGGAATTATTAAAATAATATTTTACAACTAGCTATTGACATGGACATTTCTAAAATTAATTTCTTGTAGAGTGAGAGAAGATACTGTACTAAAGATTTTTTAATACAAGTCTAGTTATAAAAGCATTTCAGTGGGAGAATAGAAGATAGGTATTTCCAAAGACACCAGCTACAAGGCCATTTCAGAAGACCAGGGCCAGGGACTTAGTCCTGAATCAATCGTGGCTCTTAAAAATAAAAGAAGTTTTATAAAAAGATATGCCCTCTGCCACTTGCTTATAGATGCAGACACGAAGCAATCTACTGAACATTAAAGGAATTATTTACTTTAGCTAAAATAATAGGTGAGTTTATCTTACTATGTTTCCTTTTATTTAACACTTTTAAGGACCTAAAAGCTATTGTTGCACATACGAACATCATCCTTCGATTTCTGTCTTTACATGAAATTTTAAGTGAATATGACACTGTTGGACATTATAGGTTCACTGCCTCCTAATAATATGCTATTACTACATTTTGTTTCTGTGGAAGCATCATTAGGTTAATGTACAATTATATGAGATATGTAAGGGATATGGTTCAGTAACTACAATATTTCCAATTTCAATCCTTTGTATAGGCAAAATGAACAAAATGGCAGTAGTACAGGCTTAAGTTTAGATATATTCTGAAATGCAATGTCTTAAATGAAATAATTTAAACACAATAAGAAGTTAAAAACTATAACTTTTAGAAGTCTGGGAATATACCCAAAAAGATAATTGTCTCTATAACAGACCAACTTAGTGATCATGTAGTCAGAAAAATTTCCAAGGAAATATCACAATAAAAGGTTATTACTTCCATCTTTCTTCTTTTGCAGATCATTACTTTAAAATGAGCTATTCACTTTGAATTATGGGTTAGTCGTTGTTTCTTTTAATTGCATTCTGATGATGTAACGTTAAGAAAAATGAAAGGGACAATGATGAAGCAGGGAAAGGTAAAAGAAAAAAATATGCTTCCCCATTATCTGCTTTTGACTAAGGTCTTAATAAAGGTTAGTTATAATTAAATTAGAGCAGAGCCTTCCTTTTTTTTTTTTTTTTTTCCTATTCTTTCTTTCTTTCTTTTTTTAAAAAATAAACTCTATCCCCAAACATGGAGCTCAAGCTCAGGACCCCGAGGTCAAGACTTGCATGCTCCACTGACTGAGCCAGCCAGTTGCCCCCAAAACCCTTATTTTAAACAAAATATAAATAAAGATATAATTGAATTTAAAAACCTTATTTCAAAAAAAATTTAAATAAAAATAAAAAAAATAAAAATCCTTATTTCTCTTGCCTAAAAGTTTTCCCTCTCTCACATCCCTCTATTGCACTCATATACACAGCCTCAATTGTTGAGTATTAGTCTGCTTTTCATAATGTATTTTTAATTGTATAAATGTATTTTGTAATTGTATTTTTTAAGGACTGTTTTCAAAGACATGACAGAGCTTATGTCCTACTTAAAAGAAAATCTCATATGATCACACTCAAGCATTACTCAGGAGAATGAAGTCTCATAAGAAATTTTATTCTAATACCAAAGAATAGCTTTAAACCAATTTATACTCAGTCTCATCTGTAATCACTTAAGTCTTAAGCATTATACCCTCCAGCCCCTCTTTCATCTCCTGGTGATTCTATATAGCAACAGCAAGCTGTTTTCAGGAGGACAAAAGCTCATTTGAAGGGTTTCATAATTAATGCATGCCTTTGAGAGTTTATTTCACTCACAAAATGACAAGATTACTCAGTCCTTGGATATATATCAATCACTGCCATGAAATTTTACACTATTTGTGCGAAAGGAAAACAAAATCTGATTTGCTCATTGATTGAACTAAGATTTATTGAGCACCTACTATGTGTCAGGTAATGTTCTAGGCAAATGAGGAGAAAATGCACCTTGTAAGATTTGGAGCCCAATAGACCTAAGATTAAA
Source organism: Canis lupus dingo (assembly GCF_003254725.2). NCBI lineage: Eukaryota > Metazoa > Chordata > Mammalia > Carnivora > Canidae > Canis > Canis lupus. The sequence continues at coordinate 16,059,261 of NC_064261.1, forward strand.
TATTGGTTCTGCTGTTTATTAACTGAGTGTTTTAATAAAGAATTTGTCTGACCTTGGTCTCTGGTTCCTGGGAGCTAGCTTCCAAATCCTTAGAATTTCATGAATGATAGGAGCGTCATTGTTATTCATGACCAGCCCCTGGGCCCACACCTGGATAGTTTATGCTAACAAGGGCCTCAGAGAGTGTGTACTAGTGAGATGTCTCAGGATGGAGGCAGGCCATGGCAAAAAGACCAAGGATATGATTAGATGGTTGGGGCTTTGGGCCAAGTAATATCAGCCTGAACTGCAAGGGGAATGGATACAGAATTCAACCACCTGAAGAAAGCTTCAACCAATGCCATCTACATAATGAAACTTCAGTTAAAACCCAAGACACCAAAGCTCAAGTGAGCTTTTTGGGTTGGCATTATTCCCTGCAAATTTTGCCACACCTTGATGTCAGGAGGATACAAAATCCCTGATCAGTGATTTCTGTGAGTCTAGCAAACTATAGAAAATTAGGGTGGTTTTGGGAAACTGCTAAACTTGCAGGTGGTGTTAGAAGTCTTGGGGAGACTTGGTGATCTAGAGGTGTGCCCTTCACCCCAAATTTGGCTAATTCCAGGTACTAAGCAACCTTCTTTGTCAAACTGTTTATCTTTTTTAAGTCTTCATTTTCATATCTTTAAAACATAATAATACAAAAATTACTGGATAGTTGTAAAGACAAAATAGTATTGTATGTATTTATCGTATGTCTTGCACATGATAGATTCTTACTTATGCTTTATTATTATTGGCTAGGAATTTTATTATTTATTTATTTATTTTTAAAAGATTTTATTTATTTATTCATGAAAGACACAGAGAGAGAGAGAGGCAGAGACATAGGCAGAGGGAGAAGCAGACTCCCTAAGGAGAGCCTGATGTGGGACTCAATTCTAGGACTGGGGAGACTCCCTAAGGAGAGCCTGATGTGGGACTCAATTCTAGGACCGGGGGATCACCACCCAAACCAAAGGCTTAAGCACTGAACCACACAGGTGCTAGGAATTTTAAAAATGCATTATCTTATGAATGGAAGACTGTTATTTATTTTTTTTTTTTTTTGGAAGACTGTTAATAAAAAAATCTGTCCTAGAGCACAGAAGCAAAGGATGTATCAATTCCCATGCATCTGGTCTTTGACTTGTTTATCTTGTCTGTCAGATATGAGAACTCCATCTGTAAACATCACATCACCAGGGTCAGTGACTTGAATATCAGTAGGAGTCTTAGGCCTATGACTAGTTTTTTCAAAAAACAAAACAAAAAAACAAACAACAACAACAAAACCACATGAGAATTACAGGACAGATCTCCATTACAAATTTCTAAGATTTAACAAAAAGATAAATAACTCTGGAAAGTAGTAACTGAGAAACTACAGTGACATAATAAACTTAGTGAATCAGAAACAAAAGACTGCTCAGAACCTTGATTCGGACAGGACGTTTTTACTACTTTCAGCTCTGTGACACTGGAAGTGGCCCTTACCTATCTAAAAATGCCACCGTGATGCCTATTATTAGAGCTGAAGTGACTATTAAGTGAAGCGGTGCATACAAAAGAGCCTCAGAAATTCTATGTTTTATTTAGTGTGTGTAATCACTGATTTGGACGCATAATGATATTCTAATATAGAGGTAAAAACACTTTTGAGCAGTGAGATAGAAACCCATTTGCCTAACTCAATTAGGGTAAGAATATTAGGTAAATTGCCATTGAGAAGTAAATCCCTACAGTTGTGATTGATGTAACTTAAGGATGAATTCCAGAGTATCGGATTTGAAAAGAAAAAAAGATAAAAAAAAAAAACAGGCTGCAAGCCAGATGTGCCCCCAAAAATGTTCTAATTAGACTGCAGAGTTTAAAAAAAAATAAATCCTTTTTATTTTCAGCTAGATTTGACCCATATTCTCCAGTGGCCACTATTGACTTGAGAAAAATGGAGTCATTTCTCTCCCGTTTTCCAGCTGTTCCCAGCTCCCATTTCTTCATTTGCATCACCGACCTAATGCCTATAGGCACGTGTGCCTCTGACTCATTTCATGGAGTTGAGTAACTTTTAGAATCAGAGTGTTTATGAATGGTAAAAACCAAGATAGATGTGGATAAAGGACAGCAGAGCAGAGCAGGAGATCAAAAGACCTTTGTGAAGAACAACATGATTCCCAAGTCTGGGTAAGGCAAAGCAGGGAGGAGGAGGAATTACAGTTCAAGCACCCAGAAAGCCTTGCAACCTAATGCCTTAGTGGCCCCAGATCCACTGGGGGGATCTTTTTTTTTTTTTTTCCCAGATCCTTCTTATATCTGCAGAAGCATCCAATCACCACGAGTTTAGCCTGGCCTTCCAGGGGGAATTCCATGTAGAGGAAGTGGCAGCTGTGGTGAGCAGGTCTTGATTATCCCGGACCCAGGCAAGAGCTGTGACAGGTGACATTTCTGATTTTACACTGGTTAACACATCTGTCTGCAAAGACTCGTCCTCCAGTCTTCCTGAAATGCAGAAAATAATTCCTAACTTATTCTGATAATGGGTGCTGTGACAATCATGAAAACTTTGACAGTCGGAATGAGTACATTAACACCAAAAAGGCAGCCAGAACATGTACCTTTATATCCAGGACACCGAGCATCATTGAATTCCCCTTCCTACCTCAAAAATATGCTAGCCCTCTGAGGTCTTGGAAAATTATAAGCGGGAGCTTCTAATATGAGAGAGAAACAAAGACCTGAGTGTTGGTTGGGTGGCTGAGTACCTGTGAGTGCTCTTCAACCTGACTGGATCATCCTGGGGTCACTGGGGGAATGGAGTGAGTCACTGCAGTGGTCCTGCCTCTCTCTAGCTGCCGCCAGAGAAATGTGGGGCTGAACTCCCTGTGTGTGCATAGGCCTGGGTTGGCAAATAAGCAACTGCATATTTCCCTAGGTCCACAATATGATTTACAGCCTTCAGTTGGAGCCTTCAAGAACTCAAATTTTAAAATCCTATGTACTTTCATATAATCTCCCCGTATTTCTGAGGTAAGTGACACATATCCATAAGGCTAGATTATATTGTAAGAAAAAAAAAAAAAAAAAGAGAGAGCGGAAGCCAACATCTGAGTTCCTTCACGCATGCCTTTGTTAAATAAATCTTCCCAGAAATATCAGTTGGTAAACTCACATAAATTCAGTGACCATTTTAAGAATTACACACTTTAAGGAACTTAAAATTCCCTAAGAAAGAAAGAACGAGCATCTCTAAAATCTATGTAAGCTTTTTGTAATTAAATATCTAAGGAGCAACAAGTGCTATACATTTCCAGATAAGGAAAAGTCTGTAGTATTTTGCAGGCGTACCCTAGAGAAAGTGAAGCTTGAGTAATGGAGTACTTGGGTAGCAAAATGAAGCAAAAGTTGTGATAATGCAAGCCTTTGCTTCAAACTCCTTCAAGATTTCCCAGTACCAAATGGTAATGAACTTTTATTAAGACATACCAGACACTGAAAATAGGGTTCCAAACTAAATTCCAGCCTTATCTGTGACTGCTCCCTGGCTATGCCAGTCGTTCCAGATTGTTTCCATTACCCAGACATGACGTGTATTTGCAAACCTCCATGTCGTCTTTGGTGCTGCTCCTGCTGCTTTTCCCTACGTATGCTTCGGGAAGTCTAGCAGACTCTTCAGGATGCAGCTCATATGCCAGGAAATATGGGAACCTGTTCCTAGTTCCTACTCTTTAAAGAAAGTGTTAATTAGCTCCTTCTCTGTGCTCATGTTGAGCTGCAGCTGCAGAAGTTAGGGTTTGGGTCGGGGAGATTGGCACCCCAATCATCTCCATCAATAATCCCTAATTCTCATAAGAACAACCAATTTCTTTTAGTTTAATTTTACTAGCTATGCAATTGCACTGCATGTTGTCGCCACTGAGTCGTTTAGTACAACATAAGCATTAATAATATAATGCTTTCCTATCACATTAGTGGTAGTGTTTACTTCTCTCTTCCTTTTTACATTGAAAACTTTCCTAATTCAACAAATATTTTTGAATGCTTACTCTTGTGCCAGGCAGCACTCCTGAGGTAAGCAACTGCATATTCCCTAGGTCCACAATATGATCTACAGCCTTCAGTTGGAGCCCTTGAGAACTCAAATTTTAAAATCCTATGTACTTTCATACAATCTAAGTACAAAACCCTGGAGAATTGATTGCTTCCCAATAATTAACTTTTTTCTTTTCTGTGGTTGTCTTTATTATAATGTGTTTTTTTTTTTTTTTCTGGGTTGAAGACCCTGTCCTAGATAGACAACATTCTCAAAAGTCTAAGCACAAGAAAAATAACATTTCTTTGTCCTTAAAGGCTAATAATACATACAACCTGGCCTGCAAAATCTCTATAGCCTACCTGATTCCTGAAGTTCCTTCTTCAAGAAACTCTTCTAATTAGATGAAGTTATTTCAAAGTTCTTCGCCATTCAACATGATTAAAAATAATTTCTGGGATCCCTGGGTGGCGCAGCGGTTTGGCACCTGCCTTTGGCCCAGGGCGCGATCCTGGAGACCCGGGATCGAATCCCACATCGGGCTCCCAGTGCATGGAGCCTGCTTCTCCCTCTGCCTATGTCTCTGCCTCTCTCTCTCTCTGTGTGACTATTATAAATAAATAAAAATTAAAATAATAATAATAATAATAATAATTTCTAACTTGATAATATAGTACAGAAAATTAGGAGAAAAAAGCAAGTATCGAAGTTAAGTTGAGATTTCCTGAGAGCCTTGGGATTTAAAACAATTCTAGCAGAACAGGGAAAAACATGAGAGAGTTAATTCCATAGGGAAAATAGCATGGACTTTAAGAAAAATATTTTCTAACTCAATGGAAAAATAACATGAATTCAGAACATAATTTAAAACTAGAGAATATAGGACTAATTTTAGCAAGCACTACACATTTCAAAACACACTTCTTTGCTGATCATCTAAAATATTCTAATTTGTGTAGACATAAAATGAATCTTTGACTATGATTTTTTTTTAGGTTTGGATTACACAATCCCAATCAGTAACAAGAAATCATCGTTGATTAAGACTGACAGAAATAGAAGTTTGAATTATATATGTATAATATATGAGCTGTCATCAACTTTTACCAAGTGAATGCTAAATCACTCAGAATATTTCAGAGCAGATTTTTTTTTTTTTTACATATGGTATATCATTTGCAATAAACAAACTCATATACAAATTTTCCCTGATGGTATGTGTGTGAAAACGATCTCAATGATCCTAAAATTATTTTGCTAGAAAGGAAACTAAATACAAGAAATAGACAAATTGGCAGAAGCCTATATGTTCAGACCAACCAAACCTGGCTTTGGACAAGCAAGAATTTTAGTTAAAATTTCAAAATATAAATGAAATTGTTGCTGCTCTATTTCTTCCAGCTATGCTGACTCATTTCATCAAATGTAGTTTGGAGGTTATCCTAGGATTCTTCATTTCTTATCCTGACTGTCGCTTCATTTCCTCACTACACTACTCTTAGGGGGGAAAAATGCCCAGATCATTAGAACATTACAAAAAAATAAAATCTGAATATTTTGCATTATAAATCTAGGATATCAACCTTTAAAACTTATTTAAGATTCTAATTGAAAGTTTCCATTATTAAAGTTTTTGCGTCAAACTTACATTCTAGGTCAACTTTAAAAAAATAATAATGTACTTAAGCCATGTGATCTATTAATAAGTATGAACTTGTTAATGACTCAGCTACTCAAACACATTTCAAGGGGCTAACTTGGTATACTTCAAAGAATAAGAATCTTAGAAACAAAAAGACCTGAGTTTCACTCCTGCCTCTACCAATTACTAGCCGTGATTAGTCACACAAATTATAAGTACTCATACAACTGAGATTTTAGTGCTAAAATGGAAGTAAAATCAGTTTTTGTAATTACAAGAAACACTATAAAGCAAAAGGCACATTAGGATCATTAACATAATTGGCACGCAATTAATATAGGCTATTCTTCCCTTCTATAAAGAAAGATTTGTATAAGTTGTTTAATTTTTAAGTAGAGGGATCCCTGGGTGGTGCAGCGGTTTAGCGCCTGCCTTTGGCCCAGGGCGCGATCCTGGAGACCCGGGATCGAATCCCACGTCGGGCTCCCGGTACATGGAGCCTGCTTCTCCTTCTGCCTGTGTCTCTGCCTCTCTCTCTCTCTCTGTGACTATCATAAATAAATAAAAATAAAAATAAAACATTTAATTTTTAAGTAGACTATTTTGGTATCCTATCATCCAAATTTCAAGTTGGAAATGAATGGATTTAAATTTTAAATTGCTTTAAAAAACCCACACAAAAGGAAATAAAACTCAACACACACATACACTTATTCAGTCTACCTTCAGTTTTTGCATTAGGACATTAGTCGCATAGTCCAAAGACATTGATATTTGCAAATAACTTTTAAAATTCTCATTTAAAATTTCCTTCACAGTATTTTCTCTTGAAATTGTTCAATAGTATTATTTTCTCTTGAAATTGTTCAATAGTATTAAATATTCCCATTTTGTAAGAAGAATTTTTTTAACAAGAAATAGCCATAAGTAATTCAGAAAACAAAACAAAACAAAACAAAAAAACAGGAGAGAATTTGATGAAAAATAAGCCATACTAATTTTGTTAAATATAAGGTATCTAAAATAACATAGTTGAGTTGTATGGCGTATAAATTCACTTCACTTACTAACAAGATTGATAAATCTATTTTTTTAACCATATGAAATTATACTAGATGTATTTGCTTTTACAATAGGATAGATCTAATGATGTGAAGTTTATTTAACACATTATATAGTTTCCTTAAAAACATCTGGGGATATGTTATATACGTACTAATTGGAGAGATGTAAACAATCCATGCCTCAGTTTGACATTTAAGCTTTTATTGAGAGACTCTTCAAGTCTCTGAACACCCCCTAATTTTGAGTATATGCCTAACTATGGTTGTAGCCAAGTAAAAACAGATGATAGAGGAGGTAAAACACAGTTGTTGGGACCATATTGGGGAAAATTTTCCTTGTAAATGTAAGAGGGAATTATTTGCAGTCTCTTTCAACAAGTATTTATGGAGCATCTGCTCAGTGTTCAGAACTGTGCTATTTGGCACTATATCTTTTTCTAAACTTGGATATTCCAGTTAAAAATCTTTAACTGTCAGGGAGAAATATTTAGTCTTTCTTTGGGATTGTCAAGTCATTGCCAAATTGCTTTAAATGGTATTTGAACTTAAGGACAGTTTCATTTCTCCTAAGTTTGAGTAAACTTCTATTTTAAAAAGTAGCCAATTATCAACTTTTAGAACCTCTTTCTACACAACTTATAAATCATAAACTATGGCAAATAAGTCATGAGCAAGATTTCGGTGGAATAATTTTTATAAATGTTCTATTACATATTTGTTTAGATAGAATGGACAGAAGCTTCATCCTCCTAGTACACACTTAACACCTTGAACAAAAAACCTTGTACATAAATAAAGGCATTCAATAAATATTTCTTGAATTGATCTGAACTTACCATCAAATCAGAATGAGTTTGAAATAAATGTCAAATGTAAGAAAGTCATATACTGTCTTCTACATGAGTATTTAAAGTCTAGAAGACAGAGGGAATAATAGAAACACCAACCATATCTAGGGTACTGAGTATATGATAGAAAGGATTATGTAAATACACAAAAATGAAGATAGTTTTATTTCCATTTGCTGTAGGAATCCTTCAAGAAAATTCTTCCTTCTTCATCTGACTGTGTCTTTTTTTTTTAATATTTTATTTATTTATTCCTGAGAGAAAGAGAGAGAGAGAGAGAGAGGCAGAGACACAGGCAGAGGGAGAAGCAGGCTCCATTCAGGGAGCCCAATGTGGGACTCGATCCCCAGACTCCAGGATCATGCCCTGGGCCGAAGGCAGGCGCAAAAACTGCTGAGCCACCCAGGGATCCCCTGACTGTGTCTTTACAACATATTTATTATATGTATCCCTATGGTTTGGGAAATCATGGGTTTCCTTTCTTTCTTTCTTTTTTTCTTTCTTTTTTTCTTTCTTTTTTTCTTTCTTCTCTCTCTTTCTTTCTTTCTTTCTTTCTTTCTTTCTTTCTTTCTTTCTTTCTTTCTTCTTTCTTCCTTTTCTTTTACTTTGCTTTTTATGAGACATGTCCTCAACTTGTGCTTTTAAGACAAAAAGGAACGGAAAGGAAGAAAAGGAGGAAGAAAGGTAGGAAAAATAAAAAAGTCACATTAACTCTGGATGGACTATGTAACTTCTTATTTATTCAACAACCTAAAACAAGGGAATAAATTTCAAATCTTATATTGATGCCAGCTTGGATATATAATAAAGTCCAATACCTAAGGCAAGAAAAGGATATTATTTTATTGGTCAGCCGATCACTAAACTTAGTAAGTGGCACTAAATTTAAGGGACACACAAAAGATGATTAGGTAATTTAATGTATTGAAAAAATAAACACACAATTGGCCATTACTTGACCTCTACTATCAAGGAGAAAGGATTATCTTTTACCATGTGCCACAGCTTGATTCACATAGAGATTAAGCTCTCATGAAATCAACTTTGCTTTTGAGGATTTAATCACACAATGGTATGAGACACATTCTGTCTCACTACTTCAAAATGAAGGGAACACTGTTATTTCTGTTCCATATAATGGAGATGGGACCAAAATACAAAGACCAACAAGTCAAATAATATTTCTGTTTTTAAAAAGATAGCACATTAAAAAGCACTATAATGTCATTTCTTCCCCCTTTGGTTAGAACACAACTTAAAATAGTTATATCTGAATTTAGAAAGGGGTAGTGAACACTATAAAACTAAATCCTTGTGTTCAGTGAAGAGGACTGAATCCTTCAAGATTCAGTCTTTTTGAAAAGCATTCATGAGTAGCAAATATCCATTTTTTCTACTACAATACATGTGACATAATATTCACAAAAAGTATAAAGTAATCCAATGAATATTTTGAGATTTTTTAATGGAACAGTTAAAGTATTTTGTTGAGCACTACAATAATCAGTTCTCACTATTGGTAACCAATTGTCAATGTAATTGATATATGAACAGTTGTAGCATAAATAAGATAAGATGTAAATTATACTTCATTCTATGTTTCTATTGCTTATTCATTTATTCTCAAGAAAGAAGATCTATCTTTTATATATTTTAATATACATAATATATTTTATATATTTTCATATATATTTTATATATATTTAAAGACTCTATTTATTTGTTTGTTTGTTTATTTTTTTTAACAGAGACAAAGAGAGAGAGCACAAGTAGGCAGGGTGGCAGACAGAGGGAGAGAGAGAAGCAGGGTCCTCCTTGAGTAGAGAACCTGATGTGGGGCTCAGTGTCAGGACCCCAGGATCATGACTTGAGTCAAAGACAAACACCCAACCAACTGAGCCACTCAAGAAAGAACATTAAAATGAAAGTAAAAGTGACATTATTTTGGGGGGAAGCCTTATGCTGTTCTTAAATAGCACCTGGAAATAATTTAATTTCTATTGATAACATTACTTGTGACACACTTCACAGAAGATACTAACATGCAAGAGCACTATGACATAAAGGGAGCATTGAAGGTCAATGCATCTGTCATAAATATTTTTAATTAGATAAAAAAAGGTTTTCATTACATACATAAATAACATTCAGCTGGGAGAAAAATGTCATTCTGATTGTTGAAATTAGTTGGTCTACCTTAAGAAATTTTGATCATTGTATTTTAGGATACTAGTCAAACGTTTATCTGGGGCACTTGGGTGGCTCCCTGGTTGAGCATCTGCCTTCACTCAGGTTGTGATCATGGGGTCCTGGGATCTAGTCCCATATCAGGCTTCCTGCGAGGAGTCTACTTCTCCCTCTGCCTATGTCTTTGCCTCTCTCTGTGTGTCTCTCATGAATAAATATAATCTTAAAAAAAATTATCTGGAAGAAAATTCTATACCATACTGGTCCATATTAGCATAGATTAGCCTGAAACTGATTTTAAATTTTTTAAGCATAAAGAAACAGATTTAACTTTTGGTTTTGCGCCATCAAATACCATTTCTAATACTGAGGTTTCCGGTTTTGTTACCTAGGCTAATATTGGGTTAAATCAGTTATCTTTGGATAGTAGGATTATGTTTGATTCTTATTTTATCCATCATATTTTTTCAGAGCTTTCCAAATTTTCTTCAAGGAATATAAATATTTATTACATAAAGTGTATATTAAAATAGACTTCTATGTGTATACACCTACTTAGAGGTATATGTATATATGTGACTATACCTATTTACATATATATTGTGATCAGATGAAACACTAAACAAGACCTTTTTTTAACGATTCTATTTATTTATTAATGAAAGACACACAGAGAAAGGCAAAGACATAGGCAGAGGGAGAAGCAAGATCCCTAAAGGAAGCCCGATGTGGGACTTAATCCCAGGACTCCGGGATCATCACCTGAGCCAAAGGCAGATGCTCAGCCACTGAGCTACCCAGGCAACCCTCACAAGATCATTTTAAAAATATTTGTTGAATGCTGATAATTATTCTTACATTTGTTGAAGTGAAATAAGCACTTTTCCTTCTTGCTTAAAGATTGAGGCTTATTGATATTAGTGAATCTATTAAATACAATATATGATCAAAGAATAAGACCAGGAAAAACTGAACAGCAATCCAATCTTTTATATCTAGATGAATGAAAGCAATATATTTCTATTTAGGTACTTGTAATATTGCAGTTAGGAACAATTTATGAATCTTTAGATATAATATGAATTTGAGAAGTGTCAAATAAAAAACTAATAAATATATTTACACTATACAATAATTATCATAATATATAAAATATAGTTTGATTTAACTATTTATAATTAATAAATATTTAATTATATATATTTATTGCATATAAAAAGAAATATTTCAAAATATAAATAAGTGATTAATAAATAAATGATATATAATATAAATATAAATAATAAGACTGCTTAAAAATCAGGAAGATGGGACATTTGGGTGGCTTAGTGATTGAGTGTCTGTGTTTGGCTCAGGTCATGATCCTAGAGTCTTGGGATCAAGTCCCACATCAGGCTCCCTGCAGAGAGCCTGTTTCTCCCTCTGCCTATATCTCTGCCTCTCTCTTTCTGTCTCTCATGAGCAAATAAATAAAATCTTTAAAAAAATAACCAGGGAGGCATCAGTTCTGAAAGTAAGAGAAGTAAATAACAATTATCTTGATCAAATAACATACTTATTTTACTTGGTAAGTATTCCTACAGAGTAACCTGTTAGGAGCTACATTCTTTTCTGCTTAATAGACTGCACACAGTAAAAATACACTTGCTTGAATAAATTTTTTATCTAAAGGCTTAAAACATAATTAGACTAAGGCACTCCACATTATCCACCATTGTACTTCATAGGTAATGCTGATTCCAGTTGGCATTCAGTAGGCAGGCAGAAAATTGTGGCAATTATTGAAAATTATTGGGTTTTAAACACAGTGTACTCAACTCTCTCCTCTCATCCTCCCAACCTCATGCAAATTCTTTTTATTAGGAAAATAATAAATTATGCTGCTTCAGCACCAAGGAAGCTACATTTTGAAAAATAATGATTTACATTTTTTATTGCTATTTGTTCTACACAAAGAATACACATGCACTTGGGTGTTTTGTTTTGTTTTTGTTTTTTTTTTTCAGTATGAATCATGGTTTTCACTTTTCATCAATTTTCCTATGCTTAACGTACTTTCTATTTGACTACCCTTACAAAAGGTTCCAGCTCAGTCCTATCTCCTTCCAAAAGCTTTTCTAATTTCACTAAAATAACTTCATATTTTTCTCTATCACATTTTCACAGTATTTTTGCGGCCCCATCAAGTCCTTAAAGTTTGCCTACTAATACAGTTATGTGTCTGTTAAGTCCCCCAATGAACCTGTGGGCTCCCAATGAAACTGAAGCATATTCACCTCTGTTTTCAACACCACCTTCCCCAATCACCAGCACATTACTGAAATTCTCTGAAGAGACAAAGATACCTTAAACTTTATGACTTTTAAAACAAATATACCTTTCTCTCATTAATTCCATAAGAAGAATTTGTCTTTCTTGTTATTTGTTTTCTTTGAGTCAGATAGAAGGATCTATGGTTAGATTAATAAAACGTTGAACTCAAAGAATATTAAACTAGCATTCAGCTGTAGGTAAACTTTTATCCTTTTTCTTATTTTTGAGGACTAATTGTCTTTTAAATGACTTGGCATGTCATTTCAAAAAAATAATAATTCTAAGCAAATGTCTATCTATTAAATTTGACTAATCACAATAACATGATATTTGAAATGTGGCACAAACCATAACAAGAAAGTAACAATAAACTACTCTTTTGGGTGAAATTAGATTTTAAAGTTCAGAAAATTAAAAACAGAAAAATAATCCTGTGTTACAGAGATACAGAATTATTTTTTTCACAAATACCATATGTTTATAATAGATTATTAATCCTAGAGAATATATTTTCCAATTTATGTCACTCTCTGAGAAATGGATAATTAAACTATTGATAATTTATCAAAGATTTTCATTACCAATATCAAGTCCTTATCTAGTGTAATAATTTACTAAACCCAACTTTTAGAGAATCTTACTGATGCTATCTTGAAGTAGAAGAAAATCTATTTTCTCTAAGTGAGCCTTTGAAATGGAGTAACATAAGGAACAGAAAACATTAAAATTATTTGTGAAACAAAGACTTGAACTTATGTCTAAAAAGATTTCTTTCTAAATTACTTACTAATGACTCCATAATTATGCATCACATTAGTAAGACAATTGCCAGCTTTGTTCTGAGGCTATATGGGTTCAGAAATATTATGAAATAAGTTAACCATGTGTGCCTTTAGTATTTTGAATATTCAGGTTGGTGCCTACAATGTGTCAGGCCTTGTGCTTCGCACTGTATCACGAAGACAAATAAGACTTGAATTTTGTCCTAGGGAACATCACAATGTTAGCTAACAATATATAAATTGGTGTTTCATAGCTAAAATTATGTCTACTAAATTAATTAATTTTACCCTAAATATACTGAGAACTTCAGACTCAGTCTTTATAATCTTGCAAACAATAGCTTCTCTAAGTAATAACAATGAGCAAAAGAGAAAGGATAGCAATTTACCTTGAAATAGCTGCAATTTCAAAAAAGGAGATGGTAGAGATAAAGTTCCATCTATTTATTCAATATAAACTGAATCTGAACCTTTGCAATAAAAAATTTCAGGTAGAATTATGGTTTGTGACATATATCATATTACAATGTTTCCAGAAGATTCTATTTCTTGATTGGATTTCATACCTTCTGAATCATATTGCTTTTGCATGAAAAGAATCTGTCAGGAATGGATATGCCATTTTGCAAACATATATATTACTGGGGCTAATTAGGTTAGATATTATAAGCCAGGCCTCATGGATCCTGATGCCAATTAAACTAATGTCCACTCCATTGAAGCGAAGTGTTACTAGATAATCTGAATGTAGCTTAATGATTTTCGTTATGTCAAATTGAGTTATTTCCATATTTGAAAAACATATAATTCTTAAACCCAAAATGGATTTTTCCTGGAGAAGTTTGTATTAAGCAAAAGTGGAAGACATTATCAGATAGAGGTTGCTAATTCACTACTTAGAGAAGCATAAGCTTCACTTTTATCTGCACAACTGGAGCATGACAGATTAATGTCTGCATAAAATAATTTGCAATAGACCTTGGTGAAAAGGCATAGTGGGTATGAATTTTTTGTTAAAACATGGAGTTCTAAACAAATGCTTTTTTCTAAAACTTGAAAAACCTCATATGTGATGGGTATATATGTACAATTACTATATCCATCTCCGTAAGTTTAACCCAAACTGAATAGAAGCTTTCTGTCATTACTAACATGACTTAATTATACAGAATTTACTATGTAATAGCTGTTCTATATCAAATTTTATTTGAGATATTATTTACTTATTCATGAGAGAAGTAGAAATGTAGGCAGAGGGAGAAGCAATCTCCCCTCAGGGAGCTTGATGTGGAATTCAATCCCAAGACCCCATGATCACAACCTGAGCTAAAGCAGATGCTCAACCACTGACTCACCCAGGATCCTTATATCAAATGTTTTTAAAAAACACGCAGGCAGACCACAACTATGAACATTTATATTTGATGGATAATTCCTTATGTGCATATCCATCATTCAGTTTGAACTCTCTTGCATCAGAGTTGTTATTACTTCTGGAAATTGTAAACCCCATCAGCGCTCAACTAGTGTCTGACACAAGTTGCAGTATATAGCAGTGTCCGCTATGAAATATGTGCTCAATGGGTATATACAAATAATCTATTTTTGAAGTCTTGCTTTAAAAATAAGTTAAACAATCTAAAAATGAATTTTACTCTAGTAGGATTTTTGTTTTCTTTGATGCTTGGTAATGGACATTAAAGTACTCTGTATACACGTTACAATAGTAGCGATCAATATTAAACATATCTCCTACAAATCACAATTGAGGGTGTCTGATTACTCTGGGAAAAAAATGGTGATGTGGGACATAAGTCAATAAACTATTTAATATCTATTACTAGGACGCAATATTTTTAATTTAGCATGTGATTTAAGTAGTCTGACTCACATGATTTTATTTTCAAAGTAGAAAGCTAGAAGTACTCACACTGATCCCTTTGTTGCTTAAGAATGTAATCCTCATGGTCTGGTTAAGACTCTTCTATATATATAAAATAAATCATGGCACTGAAGGCCCTTCATATTAAAGGCAAGATAAAATATGCATCTCTATATTTAACTACTGAAGCAGGAAAGAAGGAAACAATTTTTTACTGGCTAGGCTATCAGATGTTGATAAGTGTCAAGAAGAAAAATAGTATGCAAAAGTGTCATCAATAAAACAATGACAGACATGAAAACAAGATGTGTAATTTTTATTTATTTTGCAGTCTGAAACCCTTGACATGTTAGCATTTAAGATGTTTTTCAAATATTACAAAGATAATAATGTAAGAAAGGGAATTCTTTGTAATGAAATTTTTATTTAATTCTGGTTTAACATGTCCTTTCCAGACCTGATTGGTCTGTAATTATCAGTTAGTCATCTAATGAAAAATTGTTCATTCTGCATAAATAACAAAGAATCTAAGTTATCACCCTTACATTTTATAGAAGGAGTGTTTCATTATTGTTTTCTAATGTGAATTAACCCCTTGACTAATTTAATAGTCCTTTAATTTCTAACTACTAGGAGAAAAATCCACAAGTCTGACTTAAGATTTCTATCCCCAATTATGCTACTTAATTTCTGTATTCTTTAATATTAAGCCATCATCACAATATCATTGAGATACTGTAACCCAAATCATAGTTTACTCAAAGTATTATAAATACATTCTGATTAGAATGGTCATTTATAATATTTTTTAGCAGTAACTCCAGGAAATGTTCAAGAAATATGATTCAAAGGCATTTTTCTGGGTAAAGGTCCTGATAAATGGAGAGATGTAAATTACTCATTAAGATAAAAATACACTTATTGATCCATCTTAATTTCTTATTGGAAAGAGGAAAAACGTATGAATCAGTACATCCTTAGCTTTGAAGTCAGCATTTCAAGGATGTATGTTTTATTGAGCCTTGTTCCTAGGAATAGATTCAAAAGTTAGAAGTGAAAAAGGGAACAAGAGGTTCCAATTATTATTTCAAAAGGGAAATAATTAGTAAATTTTGATCATGGATTATGACTACATGAACTATGTTAACTAAACTGCCTACATTTTACAACTTTTCAAAGTATGTTACTGTTGATGGTTGCCTTTTTAAAAGAAAATGATCTACAGACTTGCCTTTGTGAGAGAAAGGGATGCTATCTCAGTGGGGAGAACACCAAAGAAAAAGTTAGATATAAAAAACTTTTCAGGGAAGGTTAAAAGCCTCCTGAGTCTGCAAGGAAACAGAGTGGAGAATCTAAGAGCTGGTCTGAGTCTTAGGGGTCACCTTAGGACACATAATAGAAAAGATCCTGTGACTCCCCTGTAAGCCCATGTTTTGTGGTTCTATTACTGGCAAATTTAGTCTCTATTTCAACAAATTCAGTCTCTATTTTATAGCAAGTAAGCCATTTATTTATTCATGAAACAGATAACTAATGAGCCATAACTCTCGGTCAGATGCCAGCGATTTACTTATGAACAAGATAGACATGATCTTTTCTCTCATGGTTCATTGACTCTAGTGAGAACAACAGACAATTAAATCAGCAATTATCAAAATGTATGGAAAGTATTATGACAGAAATAAATAAGAAAGGATGTCTACAATTTCCTAGGTCAGAAAGAACTTCCCAGAAATGTCAGATTTAAACTAGAATTTAAATTTATGAATAAGAATTAGCTAACAAAAGAAAGGAGGATGTTAGAGAAAGAGAAGCAGCCAGAGGAGAAAATTCTAAGGATAAAGAAGAGTATATGCCAAGATTTGGAGAGGGGAAGGAAGATGTTTTCATTCAAGAAAATAAAAGAAGTTCAGCATTTATAAAAATCTAGGTAAGGGTAAGTGAGTGAAAGGTATTGCTAAGAGTTTTGGCTTAGTTCTGAGGAAAATGAGAAGTCATTAATAAGCTTTTTTTTTTTTTTTCCTTAGAAGTAATCTCATCACATATTTTTTGTAAAGAATATGTCTAGCTACCTAGTGCTGTGTAACAAATTACCACAAATTTAGCAGTTTAAAACAATGCACATCATTATCTTGAAGTTCTGTGGCTCAGAAACCTAGTCATGGCTTAGATGGGTCCTCTGCTTAGGGTCTCACAAGGCTTCAAAGTATCTCCCACGGCTGGGTTTTTATCAGAAACTTGGCTGGGGAAAGCTTTCCTGGGTTGATTGTTGCCAGAATTCATTTCTTTGGGACTATGGGATACATGGCGGCTTCTTCAAAGCCAGGAGTAACAGAGAGTGTGAGTTGTGAGTCTGAAGGATATTCTTACACAATGTAACACAATCCCAGCAGTGACACTTTATCATACTTGCCATATTCTATTGGTTAAAAGCAAGTCACAGAGCCCACCCACACTCAAGGGGTGAGGACTATGCAAGGTGTGACCATCAGGAGGTGGAAATCTTGAGCCTTAAGATCTGTCTATCCTAATCTCACTCAGTTGCAGGGAGAAAATAGTGGCACAGAGTTGAGATGTATCGTTGATACTAACCTACATAAGACAGGGAAGGTGGAAAAAGTTTGCCAGATTCCAGATATTTCTACGATGTAGAATGGGTAAACTATAATAATTGAATTTGGGGATTGACAAATAGGTAAGAATCTAGGATGATGCCCAGAGTACAAATCTGGACAACTAGGTAGGTTCTGATCATGGAGATATGAAATGTAAGGGGAGGAGTAGGTTTCGAAATCTTTATAATGAGTTTCGTTTTTAATATTTTTAATTTTAGTTTTTGACATTGTGAATTTGAGATAACAGTAGGACATCTGAGAAGTAAAGTCTATAGGCATTTGGAAATATAAAAATAATAAAGAAGGGGGAACAATTTAATTTTTTGTTGAAAAAAAACCTAGTCGTAGTTGCATACACTTTCTAAAAGAGTGGCAATAACTTATCTCCAAAAGAGAAGATTCTTCTAACAAGCAAATGTCTTGGTCTTAGTAATCAGTTAAGAAAGATCAGGACCATTAGATATAGCCATATATTAGATGACGCCCCAGTTAGATGACTAATAATAATAGGAAATTTGGAGCTGCCTGCTGGACCTAGGGAAAGAAGTGAAGTCCTGGCATAGAAGACAAGAAAAAGATCCAGAAACAATTGAATCCTGACAACATAGCTAGGGGTTAGAGTCCATGAGAAATTCCATAAGAAAAAGTACATTTACAGGATCTGTAATATGCTTTTTTGAATTTTAATTACTTTAACTGATTTGCTTTTCCTCAAAATTTTTTTTAAAAAAAGCATGTTTTATGTTAGACTTATTTCTCCACTGCTTTATGTTGGAAATGGTGGAAAGGGCTTTATCTTTCATACATAGGAAAAAAATATCAAAACCCACAAATAAGTGACAACCAAGAATTTATAACAATGCGGATTGAACAAAATATGTGTACTCTAAAGACAATTTATGTCCTTCCATCTGGGATAAAAGGGATAGTTTTGCAGCTTTGGTCTAGAATGTGAAATGGGATTTGAAGGATAGGTTATTTTTGCTGTTACAGAATAAGTTGACCTAATAATGTAGAGGACTGAGTATATGAAAGAATCAGATACTTATATACATGTAATCAATGCCACATGCAACACAACTGCCGCCTGCTCAATAATTTTTTCCACCTTTATTAAGGTATAATTGACAATGATATCATGTAAGTTTAAAATATTACGGGGATCCCTGGGTGGCGCAGCGGTTTGGCGCCTGCCTTTGGCCCGGGGCGCGATTCTGGAGACCCGGGATCGAATCCCACGTCGGGCTCCCGGTGCGTGGAGCCTGCTTCTCCCTCTGCCTGTGTCTCTGCCTCTCTCTCTCTCTCTCTATGTGACTATCATAAAAAAATAAAATTTTAAAAAAATAAAATAAAATATTACGTGTGTTGATTTGATACATTTATACCTTGCAAACTAATTACCACAGTAGCATTAGTTAACATCTCCAATATCTTGCATAATTACCCTTTTTTTTTTAATTTTGGTAAGAACATTTAAAATCTACTTTTTTAAAATTTTTTTTTAGCAATTCGGAACTCTGTAATACAGTATTGTTGATTATAACCACGATGCCGTACATTAAATCCCTGGAATTTATTAATCTTTTAACTGGAAGTTTGTAGCTTTTGATCAGCCTCTTCCCATTTTCCCCACTTCACCTCAGGCCCTGGCAACCACCATTCCACTCTCCAATTCTGCAAGTCAAGCTTTTTTAGATTCCACATCTCAGTGGCAGCATGTTTGTCTTTCTCTGTCCAACTTATTTCACTTAGCACAGAGCCCTCAAGCTCCATCCATGTTGTTGCAAATGGCAGGATTTCCTCCTTTTTGGTGGCTATATGATATTCCATTGTGTGTGTATATGCCACATGTTTATCTACTCACCCATTGATGGGCACTTAGGTTGTTTCTACGTCTTAGCTGTTGGGAATAATGCTGCAATGAACTTGGGAGTGAAAACATTTCTTCAAGGTCCTCATTTTATTCCCTTTGAATATCTACCCAGAAGAGAGATTGCTAGATCATATGGTAGTTTTTTATTTTTAGTTTTTTGAGGGACCCCCATGCCATTTTCCATAATGACTATACCAGTTTGCATTCCCACCAACAGTGCAGAAAAGGGTTCTCTTTTCTCTACATTCTCACCAATGATTATGATAACAATAGCTTTTTAATAATAGCTCTAATAAGGGCGAGATGCTATCTCACTGTGGATTTGATTTGCATTTCCCTGCTAAGTGATGTTGAGCACATTTTTTTACCTTTTTTATGTATCCACTAGCCATTTGTATGGAAAAATACATTTCCATTTTCTTTGGAAAAATATCTATTCAGTTCCTCTGCCCATTTTTAAACTGGATTGTTTGGAATCTAATTTGTTTAAGTATTGAATTGCATGAGTTCCTCATATATTTTGGATTTTAGCCCCTTATCAGGAACATTATTTCAAATGTTTTCTATCATTTTGTAGGTTTTCTTTCCATTTTGTTGATTGTTTCTTTTGCTGTGCAAAAGTTTTTCATCTGCTATAGTCTCACTGTTTATTTGCTTTTATTGTTTGTACTCTTGATGTCATATTTAAAAGATAATTTCCAAGTCCAAGGGCAAGGAACTTCTTCCCTATGTTTTTCAAGGAGTTTTATGCTATGGCTTTATGCTTAAATCTTTAATCCATTTCAAATTATTATTTTTTTAAAATATTTTATTTATTTATTCATGAGGGACACAGAGAGAGAGGCAGAGACACAGGCAGAGAGAGAAGCAGGCTCCATGCAGGGAGCTGGACGTGGGACTCGATCCTGGGACTCCAGGATCATGCCCTGGGCCAAGGCAGGCACTAAACCGCTGAACCACCCAGGGATCCCCTCCATTTCAAATTAATATTTGTGAGTAGTATAAGATAGGAGTCTAATTTCACTTTTCTGCATGTGATTATACAGTTTTCTCAACTAAAAATAATTGCTTAAAGGAAATACATTGAACGACGAAAGTGAACACATATATAAAATTGTTATATAAAATAAAATTGAGCATTGAAATTTAAAAATATGTGTTGGTGAATTTGACTACTATCAATAATAAAACAGAAAATAAACATTTATACAAAGATTGAATTAGAGTATGTTTCTTCATTCATAATATTAAAAATGTCTGTTCCCTTGCTAACCATCTCTTCACTTCCTACTACCATCTAATGTTTTCCTCCCTCACTTTCTTTTTCCTTCTTTTTCACCTCCTGGGAAATCTAGTGCTTCAAGCAGAAAGCAAAACTAGGTTTTTTTTGGTAGTCAAGACATGAATATAAAGGCCATGATATCTGGCTTCCTCTACTCAGGGACATTATATTCATATTTAGACCTTGGTCTGAGTAAGTAAACCAACCCTGAGTATAGGATAATGATATATTATCAAACAGGTCAAGACCAAAAGCAAAAACATTAGTAAACTTCTGGCCATGACAAATGAGCCTTCCCTTGTATTGCCAATGCCAACATAGAGTTTAATGCTCATGCTTTATAAAAATTGGTCAATTACTTGCCGAACAAGAGTTTTGTTTTGTTTTACCCTACATATTTATCATAATTATAATAATGCATAGTCTGAGGCTTTATTCTATTTTCATGCCCTTTGCAAAATTGAGCTTAAATATGGTACCTTTAAAACTAGTATTCACTGGGGAAAAAAAAACAACAACTAGTATTCACTGAAGTTCATTAACTATTTCAGTCTTTGTAGACTTACTTTATAAATTCAGCATTGTCTTTAATAGCATTCAGTTTCAGGGCACCTTACTTGTTTACATCCCAAATTAGTAATAAAATTATGAGCCAAACTTTCAAACTCTTTGTGTCAAATTAGAATTCATTAATAATTGTAATTCATTAGATCCAGGTCCAAATCACTGGTCTACTGAACTTATATTGGTATTATCTTTTATTCTCCTAATATCATGATAAGAAAACTAACATATTCCAACTGTTTTAACTTGTGATAAATGTGTGTACAGTTAACATAAAGTAGAATATATTGACAAGATCTCCAAAGTCAGTGGTTGAAATGAATCTGGTAATGACAAGCAAACTAACAACCAGCCTGCTGTGTTGGTACGAAAATACTGATAGTAAAAAATCCTGCCATGTGTCAGCAAGAATGAAAGAACATTCTTACGAGCAAATTATATTTATAGATAATTTCAATAAGATTAATGTCAAACTAATTTCAAAATGTATGGTAAAATGAAAAGTTAAGAATATATAATTGCAGTAGGGTTTATTTACATGGTTAAGGCTCTGTGAAAGAGGAAGTTAGACACTGAGCTAGAATGAACAGTTTATGACTTACCAGAGAACATGTATGTGCACCACAGAAATTAAATCTTTGCATAATTTCCAATAGCCTTTCAGAGGCTATGTTTCACAAGTCAAACACATGATCCGTTCATTCTTACAATAGTTTCCTGTTAAAGAAATCATGGTCTCCCCTCTTATGTCTTCAGTTTCTCTTCTCTCTTTAATACTGTTCCTAAGTTAACTTACAGACGTATGTATAATATTTAAAATATTTAGTCAGTTGACTAACTAGTTGCAGATTTACTCTAAAAACCCATTGATTGAAATGAGACATCAAAAGCAGCATAAAGGAAAAGAAATGTAAATAAAGAGTTCTAATATACAAACAGAAATACAGTAGAAGCCAAATTACACTAAAAGACTAATAATAAACAGAAATGTAAATGCCAATAATTCATTCTAACTGTTCAAAAGCTCCCCACTCAAAACATCTGACGCACCCTTCATATGGCACTAAAGTGACAGTGCCATATGGAAACTAGAATGACAACTTAGCAACGTGCTATGTGCTCAGAGTTAGATAGATGGTGCACTTATTAGCAAAGCTTAGTGAGCTCTGAGAAAGAAAAAAATGCAAAGCATTCTTTTGCTTTCTTCATGTGCAAGTGCTTTTGAAGAGTATTGAAACATTTGTAATACAACCCATTTCTCTCAGAAAGGAAGAAAGTTCCAAAAGCTCACAAATAATAGGATACAAGGATAGCAATAGTTCATCTGTCACCTATGCTCTGAAATATTCACATCTTAGTGAGCCTGGCTTAATGATACTGCAGAGAAATAGACTCTAGGTCAGTTAGCAAAATAATAGTGGACTAGGTCTGGCTTTTGTGGATAATTAAAAAAAAAAAAGTATGAAATGCCATGCATTTAAAAAAAAGCCATTGAGGGGCACCTGGGTGGTCAGTCAGTTAAGCAGCTGCCTTAGGCTCAGGTCATGATGCCAGGGTTCTGGGATCCAGTCCCAAATCCTCATTTCTGCTCAGCAGGGAGCCTGCTTCTCCCTTTCCCTCTGCCGTTCCCTCTGCTTGTTCTCTCTCTCTCTCTCTCTCTCTCTCTCTCTCTCTGTCAAATAAATAAATAAATAAATAAAATCTTAAAAAATAGAAGGTGTTGAAAAGATTATCCATCAGGGATTTTAGTTTTCTTGGCTTTCTTTACAAGTCTCGATCTTAAAACCAGGATTTTGTGACTTAATTCAATATACTGAGAAATCTGACTGGACGCGCATCTAAGGAGAGTGAAGTAGGCTTCATGGCTGGGCATTCTTTCTTTCCCAAAGGCTCTGAGGAGCTGGTTGGTGCACTCCATTTTTTCCATTTGCTATGTGGTTTTAAGTGTGTGGATGGACCCACACCTGCATCCAATTTGAGTCATACAAACACATGGCTTATCTGGCGGAAGAAGTAAGAGAAACTGGAATGCATAAAAGGGTTTTTCTCTTCTCAGTGATGCCAGTTTCCTATTTTCCTTGTCTTGTGTTTTTTGGGACTAAAGAATACTTAAGATTACAAGGCAGACAAGTTTGTTGTTGTTGTTGTTTTTGCAAGTCCAACTAAAATCTGAAAATAATGATGATAATTTATATTTACATAACTGATATCCATCTTCCTAAATCTTTAAATGTTAAATGAGTCAGATTCTAAAATAGACTTACATGGTAGGTATACACTAGCTCTTATTTTATAGTAGGTGAACTAATGCATATAAATAGGTTAAATGTTATGCCAGGAGATTTATAGATATAGATGATATAGATATAGATATAGATATAGATATAGATATAGATATAGATATTTATATATATAAATAGTTATAAATTGTTATATATATATATATAAATTGTTATTTTTCAATATTTCAGAGGTCAACTTGGGGAATGCTAAAAATTGAGTATTCTTAAAAATGTTCAATATGTCATTTTCTAACAAACAAAAAAGCTCTTCATTTGCTAATGAAGAGAAGTCAATATTTGGAAAATATATGCCTATAAACTGGAAGATGAAAACTATAGATAGATAAGATAATAATTTTGTGAAATGTGGTTAATACCCTCTTGTTAGCATTATTGATCAGAGTTCATATTTAATTCATTGTAATTCAACTCAACATGTTTTTGGAATGTCAAGCTCTGAATCCTGTATTTGACATAAAAAATGTGAGCCTTGTATACATACGCATATACATGTATAAAAATACACATATATGTATATACATATGGACATATATGATGTATATATGTATTGTGAGCATACATATATTATAAATGTGTGTATATTATATATATACATATATATGTGTGTGTATATTATATATATACATATATATATACATATATATATGAAGTTGACCCTTAAACCATGTAGGGCAGGGGTAGGGGTGCTGACCCTCTGAGCAGTGAAAAATTCATGTATAACTTTTGACTCGCTCAAAACTTACTACTAACAGCCTATTGTTGACCAAAAGCCTTCCCAATAATATATACAATCAACAGATATTTTATATGTTACATTCATTATATACTTCATTCTTATAATAAAGTAAGCTGGATAAAGGAAAATGTTATAAAGAAAATATATTTATAGGCTGTATTTATTGAAAAAAATCTGTGTATAAGTAGTCTTGTGCAGTCCTAACCAATGTTGTTCAAGGGTCAACCATATATATATTTCTATATATTTCTCCCTTTCATTCTCACATAGCAAGTGTGAGCCTTCAAGAAACAGTTGTTTCTATAGAAAATGTCAAGTATTTAATAGATTTTGTGACTTCTATATGGCTCTGTTTTAGAGAATCTTTAAATTCTAGGACCTGAATTCTCTCATGGTATCACTGTATAATTGGCATATGTCTGTGATTAAAATATTTTTCTTATGTTAAACTGTAAAATAAAATTGCCTATGAATTTTTTTCACATCTAACTTCCTCATCATTTTAGTAAAAGGTAACCAAAATTGTCATCTGTTTAAATTACCAATATAAAAATCATTATCATATCTTTTGGAAAAAGAGACAATACTGACTTAGCCTAAGAATAGTCTAATAATATGGAGACAGTAAAATCTACTGTTAGCCTCTTGAAGGGAACATCATGAGGTCATCCTGGCTTGAGTTCCTTCTGAATATCATCACATATAACACAGTAGTCAAATTCTGTTTCCTCTACTATGAAAGGGACACACTTTTCAAATCCCTCCAAATCCACATTACCTTCCCAAATCAGCAAAAATTTAGGAAGTCTCTAATCAGATTATTCTAAATATTATAAGGATGGAAAATAAATATAGTTATGTTCTCAATTTTCCATTGTTATTGAGGAAGCAAAGCATACACGCATGAAATGTTTAAAGAACATCATATAGCGCCATTAACATTTTCATTTTTTTAAGGTTTTATTTATGTATTTAAGAGAGAGAGAGAGAGAGAGAGAGAGCATGAGTCGGGGGTGGGGGGAAGGGCCAAGGAAGTGGGATAAGCAGACTCCCCACTGAGCAGGGAGACTGACCCAACTGGGGCTGGATCCCAGGACCCTGAGATCATGACCTGAGCCAAGTGCAGACACTTAATCCACTGAGCCACCCAGGCACCCCCCATTAACATTTTTAAATTCAACAAGTGTGGTGAGGAAATATATAACTATCAGTAATGGGGAAAAATTAGAATAAACTGGAAGTTGCTGGGAAATTCTAAGTCATCTTTGGCTAAACATTTGAGAGATAGCTTTATTTTTCCATCTCACCACAGCCCGAATTCCTTCACTTCTGAATTATGACATTAATTATTACTTTCCTTTTGTCCTATAAAATCTATCATGAACTCCGGAAAGCTTGAGTTTCCTCCCAACATTTCTCTGCTTAAAAGCCTGATCTAGCTATTCATGCATCTAAGTTACTTTTTCTCACTAAAGCAAAGCTAACAAAACCCACAATTTTTGGAGATGGCCTAAACTTACAAAAACAGTTCCATTTCTAACAACGATGTCACCATTATACTCTTGGCCTTATCAATGGTGTATGTTATCCAGCCACATTAAAATAAAGAAGGAGGGGCACCTGGGTGGCTCAGTGGTTAAGCATCTGTCTTGGGCTCAGGTAGTGATCCTGGGGTCCTGAGATCAAGTCCCACATCAGGCTCCCTGCAGGGAGCCTGCTTCTCCCTCTGCCTATGTCTCTGCCTCCCTCTCTGTGTCTCTCATGAATAAATAAATAAAATCTTTAAAAATAAAATAAAGAAGGAATATTAGTAAGAAATGTGCCCCCCTCCACCCCCAGTAGAACTGGCAAGGGAAAGAAGGGACAATTAGCTAAGCATCAATATCTCACTGGACATGGGACTAATGACATTTGCTGAGATAGCTCTCCATCACAGCTTTATTGTTAGTCTCGGGGCTGAATCAGTGAAAGATTTCCCTCTAATGTGTTTCGACCCTTGTACAGTGAAAAGGGTTTCAATCATACGAAGAAAAATGTTTCTTTTGATCAAAAACTAGATGCAAGTTGATCTAAAATTGGAAAGGGTGCAAAACTGTACTCATGTAATGTGAATGAGAATCATAACAATCTGTAAGGTGACAGGATAGACCCTAGAGGAGGTACAAAGCTGAGTAATCAGACTCAGATCTCTGTCCATGTTGCAGTAAGGAGTTACAATGATAACATAATAATTCTAATTTCAGCTGCAATATGATAAATAGTACTGGGGCATAAAAGTGTTCAAGAGAAGTAATGGGAAAATATTCACTCTTGCTTTAGGAAGAGTGAAGGTGTCTGTGTTAATTGTCTCCCCTCTACCCTGCTGGTGAGGGAGGGATTCCCGCCCACGGGTTATGGAGATAGCCAAACACACAACCCCTACAGATAAGATAGATGGCAGTTGATTAGTGACATACACTCACAGACTGGGGGAGGGGACCGCACAACAGAATGGGTCACACAGGAGTTACACTTAGGTTCAGTAAACCCAGGGGCTGTGGGAAGCGGGTTTTATAGTATCAAGAGGGTGGGATGCTCCGTGGACCTTACAGGAGGATGTGATTGGCTTGTTTGAATCATCTCAGGAACTGGCAGGTAACCGAAAGCAGCTACTCAAGGATACATGGGCACCAGGCCTGGGTGCACTGATAAGGAAGGCTGTTTGGCTGGAGGACCTTATCTGCAGAAGCAGAGTGGGGAGGAAACCTTGTAGTCACGCCATTTGAGGCTCTTTCGATTTCACCAGATGGGAAGGCAGCCCATAATACTGGGCTTTCATGTGAGGCCACAGGCCACAATCTCGGGGGTAGAATCAAAGGAGGCTGCATCCAGGGGATTACTCTTGAATTCTTAAGTTAGACCTTGTGGATGGACAGTAATTCAACAAGCAGGGATGGGAGAAGCTAAGAAACTACCTCAGGCCAATGCATGGAAAATGGATAGAGCTGGAAATCTTCAAGAAAGTTAATTTTTTATGAAAGCACATCTCATCCTTGTGCAAGAGGCCCTGATAATATTGTGTATTCTTCTAATTTTAGGAGCTATGCTGCTTAGACACAGATCTCTTTTTTATTAAATACGCAGCATAAGATAGTAGGAGACAAAAATCATATGACTTTATGCCAACATTTGAGCTACAATGCAAGCCCATGAAGGCAAGATAATTTGCCTGGGCAGTGTGAAATGAATATTAATGTCTGACTTACACTATGTTAAAAATTCTTTCAGCCATGTGCATATCTTCTAACCAAGCCCTACATCTTTATGATAATGGCAACTAACTTTGTGGATTAGACCTAGAAGCATAAAAAGTTAGCCCTGGAGACTCTGTTTATTCTAATCACCCTTTTACCAAAAGATTTGATTTGCAGACCATTCTAGTAGCAGGGAATGCACAGCTTTGAGAGACAATTCACTTCATTCTTAGGTGCCACATTTGTCCTATGTTGAACTAGCACATTTCTTTTTACAACTTCATCTGTTGGTTCAAAGGTACTTTCTCAATCAACATAGGCTGTCCTATACGTGACTGAGAAAATGAAAAATGGCTCTGGCAGCTGACAGCTAAACCATGATGTTCCTGACAGAACATAAACATGATCACAGGATAGAAACCACATAAACAATGACCAAACAATGCCTGCTGTGACTGTGATGGGACAAGACAGAGACAGTGCTCAGGGCACATGTCTGAAATAAGATAGAAACAAAGACTCTGCAACCACAAGATTAACTAAACATACCCTTCTTTTTACTAATGTAAGTGATTACTGCTTATTTGTCAAAGACAACTCTAAATGCACTTTGGTACACTCCCCCTTTCTAGATAAAATTTACCAAGATCTCTAATTACGAAGATGTCCCTACTTCCAGGCAGCACCCAACACAGAACAGACACAACTTCCTTTACCTCTCTGTAGAATCAGCAGTATAACCTCTAATCCTATAATATGCCCCTTCCCACTGCCTCTGAGCATGAAATCCCACAGTCCCTATGATGTACCTTCTTTCCTGCTATAGAAACTTCCTTGACTACAGGTGTATTCCTGGTGGTCCTTGACAGTACATTATACTATTTGACTCCATGTAGAGAGAATGTAGAGCATTAACAGCAATCTTGGCACATTGCTAGGAGTCAAAGAGACTTGGGTTCTAACTCAATTAATTAGATGGGCTACCTTGGATAGATCACCAAACCTCTCTAAGCCTCAGTTTTTATAGATGCAAAATGAGAAGGTTAGACTAGGTGGATGAGTTTTGATCTTTGAGGTTTTGAAATGTCAGTGACCATGAGTCACTAAAGGGATTCTTGAGTCCATATTGACATAGGAATTTCTACAGTCCATGCAATCATTGTGTATTAAAAATACAACTACTCTTCAATGAGGACATCTTAAACATTTAGACTGCAAAAGGAATCTTGATACACTGGTAGTGAAAAACCAATGGACTCTTCTTGAGAGTTTATATAATTGTAACCTTCCCAGTGAACACTGTTGCAGTGATATATATCCATCAAAAATTCTCAAAATCACCTTGGAAAATGAAGGGAATATGGAAAAGCTTAGAGAGTTTCTTAGTGGGGTGGAAGAAGTGCCACTAGGAGTCTCAAAACCTATTATAAAGCTTAAAGCATCCTGAGAACAAATGACACAAAGCCCATAGGAGTCTGAGACCCTGCCATAGTGCACACTGTTTGCAACTCCACTTGTTTCCCAGGCATGCTTGGGAATAAGAATCCCGAGACTAATGGGTTGATGAGTTCTGTGATTAAATGCAAAATTCTACCTTGGAGCTAAGAAATGGAAGTCTCCCTCAGAGGAGTTACTTCAGAATTGTAATGAGTTGCAATTTGTTATAGGCATTTGTTAAATCATTAAAATTTAGAATTCTAAAAATCCCCATTTTAGCCTTGAATTAACCTCTACGTACAATACTCTATTTTTTCCTCCAGATTCTTAAGCTTTCACCCATCATTTATTGTGGACTATATTATGAACCTAAAAATTGTCTCCTGAATACAGTTTTTGTGCTATATTTAGCAGAAAGATGTTTCTTGTTCTCTCTCTATAGATATTCCTCAATGAGTGCAGTCTTCACTCATTGACACTATGAATAGTCTTTCTTCAAAAACACAGCATCAGAGAATAGCATCCCTATTCTGTTAGGGAAAATGGAAATTTATTTGATTTATGTGAAAATATAAAGAGAATTTGAATATAAGTGTCTGTGCTTTAGACCATTATGAATTTATCCTTATTATTGTCAGTCATTGCAATGCTTCTGCAATGCAATCTATGCTGGCCATAACGTTGATTTGATTAAAAACAAAACATCTAGGATTTCAACTGTTTAAATGGAAATTATTATGCTGGGATTAAAAGAAATATGTTCATTTACTGGTTTCATAAAAATTCAAGAGATAGGACTGAGGCTAAGCCTATTTCTACACTGAGCAAAGTTATTATTAATGATAACAAATTACCATTGTAATCACAGCAAGAATTAATGAATTGATATTTGCAAAGTATTCTGAATCTTTAGGAAAAATATTAAAATAGAATTTATTGAATATTTCAAAAACCAAATTATTAGCTTACTAGATCATATATCATATGTAGGTATGTTTATTATATACAGATGTATAAGAGCAGATCTGTGTGTATGTATGTGTGTTTATGTATGTTGCAACCTGACAAGAAGCCTACCAGAAATAGCAACTTAAACATTATATATATATATATATATATATATTATAAATATCATATGTAATATAATTACATATAAATTGGTCTTACTCGGGGATCCCTGGGTGGCGCAGCGGTTTGGTGCCTGCCTTTGGCCCAGGGCGCCATCCTGGAGACCCGGGATCGAATCCCACATCGGGCTCCCGGTGCATGGAGCCTGCTTCTCCCTCTGCCTGTGTCTCTGCCTCTCTCTCTCTCTCTCTGTGACTATCATAAATAAATAAAAATTAAAAAATAAATAAATAAATAAATAAATAAATAAATTGGTCTTACTCTTAGTGAGACTATGCCCAGCACTATTCATGGAATTTATTAGATGAATGAATAAATAATCCCCCTGGCTAACGTGTTTCTTTTCCTTCAACTTCACATTTGTAGAAAAGTTTATATGCGCTAAATTTCTTAAACTCTAGGCAAATTTCACTTTCCTCATTATTTCACTGAAACTGTTTTCATTCACTATCCACATTCCAGTTACCAAATTCAAAAGCCTCCTTTACCATTATTCATCACACTGTATCCCCTAGGATAGCTGGAGTAATTTACCATTATCTTCTTTAAAAAAAAAAAAAAAAACTCTTGTCCCTCAATCATGATACCTATTCTCATTGCCTCATAAAATTTATAGACTTTGCAATTCTTTTCTCTTAGCTTTCTCTCTTCTGAATGTAACATTTTCTCACTCATGTGTTTTCATTTCTTCCACTTTTTATCTTCTTTCCCTTAAAAGGGCGTCTTCCATGATCTCATATCCTGAAAACTTCAGATCTATTTCTGCAACAACAATCTACATTGGAATCTTTGTCCGTTTCCCATTGTTTGCCCAACCTATCATTTGGATAATCTTGTGGAGTTTCAAATTTGATTTATCCAGCCTAAATTCATCACCTTTACTCTAAAACTTGTTCTTTTGTGACTTACATTCTTTTGTCAATGGCACCATAATCACCATAACTACATTCAGGCTTAAAACTACAATGTTAGACCACAAAACCAAATATCCAATCTATTATCTTCATAAAGACCCATGGCACAAAACATGATCTATTACAACAGCTTTATGGTCCACTCCCAATCTCCGTCTCACACTAATAGATGAGCAATCTTGCTGCTGCCCACTCTAACCAGCCTCCCCAACCACTCAAAAGTGTTCGGTGGCTTACATTATCACTGAGTAATATACAATCTGCATTGTTGGTCTTCCTTGACATGATCATAAACTGTTGGGTTTTTTTTTTTAATTTCCGGTATTGCTCACTACTACTATCTTTCAAATACCTTACATAATGACTTAAGGAGACCGCTCAGTGAACTTTAAATATGTTCCATTCTTTTCTATCTCTGTGCATTCTTTCATAAGGAGTTTATTACTATGGGTAGAGCTAAAATTGGAAGAAAGTACCTTGTATGTTTTAGGCAGAAATTCGAAAAAATGTAAAACAGCTGAAACTTATTATCCCTTCTCTCAATGCATCTAATAATTTCATTCTATGCTAGATTAATTATATGTATATTGTATTAGCTTGCATTAAAAGGCATGCTGTAGAACAAATGACAACGGACTTGCCAGCATAAAATAGCACAAATTTAATAGCTCACAGCTTCTGTAGGTCAGAATCAAGTGCACCATGGATGGATTCCCTATTCAGGGTCTCAGCAGGCTGAAATCAAGGTGTGGGTTTGGGCTATGGCTCTCATCTGAAGGTTCAAGTCCTCTTCCAAGCTCACTGTGTTTTGGCAGATTCATTTCCTTGTGGTTGTAGAAATGAAGACCATATTTTTCCTTTTAGCTATTGACCATGGACCACTCCCTTTTCCCAGATGTCTCTTGCAGTTTCTTGCCATGGGACTGCCATAGCCCATCACAACATGGATGTTTGCTTTATCTTCTTGGGCCATCTAAAATGTATCTTGTCTTTTTTCCAATGCAGCCAGTTAGAACTTCCTGCTTTTAAAGACTTCATGTGATCAGCTCAAGCTTGCACAAATAACCTCTCTATAATAAAATCAGCTGATTTGGGACCTAAATTATATCTACAAAATCAATTCATAGCAGTACCTATTTAGTGTTTAATTGAGTAGCTAGGAGAAGGTTTGTAAACACCAAGAATCGTAGGGAGCCATTTAGAATTTGTCACCACGTATGCCCACATATTTTTTCTTTTTTTTTTAAATTTTTTATTCATTTATGATAGTCACACAGAGAGAGAGAGAGAGAGAGAGAGGCAGAGACACAGGCAGAGGGAGAAGCAGGCTCCATACAGGGAGCCCGACGTGGGATTCGATCCCGGGTCTCCAGGATCGCGCCCTGGGCCAAAGGCAGGCGCCAAACCGCTGCGCCACCCAGGGATCCCGCCCACATATTTTTTCAATGCTGTTGACAACAGTTTACTATTAGAAGCCAATAGTCCTTCAAAAGCAGTCAAATCTCTTGAATATTTGCTAGAAAAGGGATAGCAACAAAAATTGTTGACTTTGGCTGTATATTCTCCAAATTTCAAGTACCAAGATTAACACTAAATCCGGTAATTGAAGTCAAATGTGGATGTATATGCTTCTACTAACTTTTTTTGGTAGATCATTGCTATATGATATTCAAAAGCAAATCACTTTGGGAGCCATGCTGAGGATCTTTAATGATTGAAACTGCCAATTGACAACACCTGCTGTTAAATTGTCTAGGCCAACTTCTCTCTTTTCTTTTCTATGGAACAGACTTTGGGATCAAAGTCAAGAATTCAAGCAGCTTCATTTCTTTGTGGACAATATTGGACTCACTTCCAGGCACAGCCTTCTGTGCAGAATTTGAATAGCACTTTTAGTCGGGTTGAAATATGTGTTAAGCTTGGTTAACAAAATAACAGATATAAACTATATCCCCTTATCTTTAGTCAAACTTCTCCAGAATGTCAACATATCAGAGCTTGTCAGAGAAGCCAATACCAAATTAGTTGCCTTGTGAATTCCTAGAATGCAAGGAACTGATCCAAAACATTTAAATCTTCAATGCTTTAACCAATTCTAATAATAAATGAATGTTCAATTGAAATATTACATTTAAATAAGGATTTCCAACACTATGCTTAGCTCCTTAAAGAAATAGCTTTTTCAAGGTTAAATTCTATACACTCTACATGAGAAACCACTCTATGAAGAACATTTGTGCATTTTCTCAAACCTACATTGAAGTATCTCATTTGCAATATTTGTTGGTTTACTTTACATCAGTAGCCATCTTTCTCTGTTAATCGCCATATGAAATATAGCTTTGGTGACCGTTCAGGTCAGTTCAACAAACATGTATTTAGGGATTAAAATCTAAGATACTAGGCCAGGCCAGAGGCATGCTAACCTGAAAGAATAATTAATTATCCACCTTAAAAGAGTTTAAAGATACATAAATATTTCTTTTTACAAGAACATTAAGAGAATATTAGTAATCTGACTCATTGCTCCTTCCCCTTCCCTCTTTAATTGCTAAGAAACACAGAACTAAATTTTGTGTTCTCTCCCAGCAACAAATTTTGTAGTTTGTTTCTCTAAATAAATGGTCTCTGATTTTCTGGTTTTTAATTTTAAAAAGTTTTTACTATTTGTTCCTTTAAAAAAAAAATTCATTTATTTATTTGAGAGAGAGAATGAATGTGAGAGAGAGAGAGGGAGCATAAGCAGGGGGAAGCAGACTCACAGATGAGCAGGGAGCAGGAACCCCAGCATCATGACCTGAGCCTAATTGGACTCTAATTGGCAGATGCTAATTAGACAGAACCACCCAAGCACCCTTTACTATTTATTCTTACTGTGAGCTGTTTAATTTTTTTTTTTTTTTTGCAAGTAGGTGACATTTTTCAAAAGTACCTAAACATTTGAAATACTTAATATTTATAGTAATATTTTTTCCAAATTGTTTATCAAATCATTTTTATTTTTTATTTTTTCAAATCATTTTTAGACATTAGAAACATTCAGAAATATTATCGCATAGAATAAAGGACCTTTTATAAAAATTCAGACAATTTTATAGTTTCTAAAGAAACCTTATTATAAAAAATTATTTTCATTTTAAATAGTAGTGGAAGATCAAACAGATTCATGTTGAGTTTTCTTTTATGATACAATTAGGATATGAAAACTCATAAAAATTAAATAACTGCTCAGGAATACACTATGTGTCTTCTAAAATGGCATTTTATGTAAAAATGAAAGGGAGAAGAAGTTGACATTTATTGTACTGTTTCTATAGACTAGATACTGAACTGAGCATTTTACTTATTTCATTTTATTTAATAACTCTGTAGGTGATGAGACAGGAGAGTAACATTTGCCTTCTACATGCCAACTACTCAGCTATGCATTTATGTCATGATTTATAATCAGAAATATATATTTGGCCTCTGACTATTCCTGGCACTTAGCTCCTAAAACCCTTATAATTTTCTTTTTTTTTTAATTTAAATTCAATTAGCCAACATATAGTACATCATTAGTTTCAGATGTAGTGTTCAATAATTTATCAGTTGCTGCTAAAAGAAAAGCATTTTACAAAGTACATCATCCTTTCTTGATCAAAACTCTTCACAGTATAAGGATAGAGGGAAAATATCTCAATATCATAAAAGCCATATACAAAAGCCCATAGCAAATATCTTTCTCAATAAGGAAAAACTGAGAGCCTTTCTGCTAAGGATGTCCACTATCATCACTGCTGTTCAGCATAGTACTAGAAGTCCTAGCTTCAGCAACCAGACAACAAAAAGAAATAAAAGGCCTCTGAATTGGCAAATAAGAAGTCAAACTCTCATTCTTCACAGATGGCATGATACTATATGGAAAACCCAAAAGATTCCACCCCCAAATTGCTAGAACTCATACAGGAATTCAGCAAAGTGGCAGGATATAAAAATCAATGCACAGAAATCAGTTGCATTTTTATACACTAACAATGAGACAAAATAAAGAGAAATTAAGGAGTCAATTCCATTTTACAATCACACCCAAACCTATACCTAGGAATAAACCTAACCAAAAAGACAAAGGATCTGTACTCAGAAAATCATAGAACGCTCATGAAAGAAATTGAGGAAGACATGAAGAAATGGGAAAATGTTACATGCTCTTGGATTGGAAGTATAAATACTGTTAAAATGTCTATGCTACCTAGAGCAATCTGTACATTCAATGTAATCCCTATCAAAATACCATGGACTTTCTTCACAGTTGGAACAAATAATCCTAAAATTTGTATAGAACCAGAAAGACCCCAAAAAGCCATAGGAACACTGAAAACTAAAACTAAAACTAAAATTGGTGGCATCACAATCCCAGACTTCAAGCTCTATTACAAAGCTGTAATCATCAAGACAGTATGGTACTGGCACAAATACAGACACATAGATCAATGGGATATGTGGAACAGAATGGGAACAGAATAGAGAACCCAGAAGTGGGCCCTCAATGCTAGAGTCAACTAATCTTTGACAAAGCAGGAAAGAATATCCAATAGAAAAAAGACAGTCTCTTCAACAAATGGTGTCAGGAAAATTGGACAGCAACATGCAGAAGAATGAAACTAGACCATTTCCTCACATCATGCACAAAAATAAACTCAAAACAGATGAAAGACCTAAATGTGAGACAGGAATCCATCAAAATCCTAGAGAACACAGGCAGCAACCTTTGTGACCTTGGCCACAGCAACTTCTTACTAGACACATCTCCAAAGGCAAGGAAAACAAAGGCAAAAATGAACTATTGGGACTTCATCAAAATAAAAAGCTTCTGCACAGCAAAGGAAACAGTCAACAAAACCAAAGAACAACCGACAGAATAGGAGAAGATATTTGCAAATGTCTTTTAAGATAAAGGGCTAGTATCCAAAATCTGTAAGGAACATATCAAACCAAAGAACAAATAATCCAATCAAGAAATGGGCAGAGGATGTGAACAGACATTTCTCCAAAGAAAACATACAAATGACCGACAAACACATACAAAAATGCTCAACATTGGGACACCTGGGTGGCTCAGTTGTTGAGTGTCTGCCTTCAGTTCAGGACATGATCTCAGAGTCTTGGGATTGAGTCTCCCATTGGGATCCCTGCAAAGAGCCTGCTTCTCCCTCCGCCTGTGTCTCTGCATCTCTCTCTCTCTCTCTCTCTCTCTCTGTCTGTCTCTCATGAATAAATAAATAAAATTAAAAAAAAAAAAACTCAACATCACTTGGCACCAGGGAAATACAAATCAAAACCACAATGAGATACCACCTCACACTAGTCAAAATGGCTAAAATTAACAAGTCAGGAAATAACAGATGTTGGCGATGATGTGGAGAAAGGGGAACCCTCTACATTGTTGGTGGAAATGCAAGCTGGTGCAGCTGCTCTGGATAGCAGTATGGAGGTTCCTCAAACAGTTAAAAACAGAGCTATGCTATGACCCAGCAATGGCACTACTGGGTATTTACCCCAAAGATACAAATGTAGTAATACAAAGGAGCACCTGTACCCCAATGTTTATAGCAGCAATGTCTACAATGCCAAAATATGGAAAGAATGGAGATGTCTGCCAACAGATGAATGGATAATGATGTGGTTTATATATATATACAATGGAATGCTACTCAGCCATCAAAAAATGAAATCTTCCTATTTGCAGCAATGTGGATGGAACTAAAGGATATTATGCTAAGCAAAATAAGTCAATCAGAGATATACAAATTACACATATGGACTCATTCATATGTGGAATTTAAGAAACAAAACAAGATCAGGAGAAGAAGAGGAAAAATAAAACAAGAAGAAATCAGAGAGGGAGACAAACCGTAAAAGACTGTTAATCATAGGAAATAAACTAAGAGTTACTGGAGGGGAGGGGGGGGGAGGATGGAGTGACTCGGTGATGGTCATCAAGCAGGGCATGTGATGTAGTGAGCACTGGGTATTATGTAAGACTGATGAATCACTAACCTCTACCTCTGAAATCAATAATACATTATATGTTAATTAATTGCATTTAAATAAACATTTTTAAAAAATAATTTATCAGTTGTGCATAACACCCAGTACTCCTCATATCATGTGCCTTCCTTAATGCCTATCACCCAGTTACCATATCGCCCCCACCCACCAGCCCTTCAGCAACCCTTAGTTTGTTTCCCAGAGTTAAGAGTCTCTCGTGGTTTGTCCCCCTCTCTGATTTCTTCTAATTCAGTTTTTCTTCCCCTCCCCTATGATCCTCTGCTCTGTTTCTTATATTCCACATATGAGTGAAACCACATGATAATTGTCTTCCTCCAATTGACTTAATTCACTCAGCATAATACCCTCCTGTTCCATCCATGTCGATATAAATGGTAGGTATTCATCTTTTCTGATAGCTGAGTAACCCTTATAATTTTCTACATAAGAAGCAGGAGGGCGTCTTTTGTTTTAATATTTAGTTTTGTTTCCAGTTCCCAAAATAGCTCCAGAACACAAAGGTAAAATGAGTGACTTTTTGTTTGTTCATAACAGGCCCCTTTCAACTACACTAGAGTTTATGTTAATGAGGTAACTTTTGGAAAGCCTCTAAGGATGGAGGCTGAGTGCCAACGGGGCCACCCACATGATTAGAGGGTTGGAACTTTCAGCTCCACTTTCATTCCCCCAAACATATTTGAATACTTGCAGTATTTTATATTTAAGTAATCCCATAAGTTAATTCACACCATTTCATAGATGAAAAAGATGAACCTTGAGAAAGAAACTAGGTGAAGGTTATACAGATATAAGTATTGGAACTGCAGTGTGAAGCCAGGTGCAGTAAGGAGACTTCTGGGATGATCTCCAGTGATCCACATCATATATAATGCCATCGCCCTAAGTAAGAGAAGGACCTATAACTGAATTTTAACCAATAATGCGCAAAGGTGATAATAAATCACTTAGGTGATTTTTCTTGTCTATATGGCAAAGATGAAAAGTTTGGACAGTTATAACTAGGGTCCCTAATCAGTTGACTTTAAGTTAATTATAAGGGAGACAACCCTGGATGGACCTGACCTCATCAGAGGAACCCTTTAAAGAGAACCTAGAAGTAAGAGACAGGCAGAAACAGCAACAGGTAAGCCCTGGTTAGTATTCAAGAAGCAAATGCCATATGTGGAACTTCAGTCTTACAAAACCACGAGTAATAAAATTCTGCCAAAACCCCATAAGCTGGAAGAGGACCTTGAGCTGAGGATGAGCTTTCAGCCCGATCCATGTATTGACCTCAGATTATGAAACCTAGGTACTTTGGGAGGCTCCTGACAAAGATTTTCCTCCTTTATCAAAGAGAAAATGTGAGAAGTAACATTTGCTTCTTCCTGTCTTCAATGTGGTTGTGTGAGGATCCAGTTGTTTGGAAGTACACCGCCAGACTGTCACTATGAAGGGAAAGTTAAGACTGGCAGAGAAACTAACCCACAGCCCTGCCCTGTCATCCCTGAGCTGCTACACAACAGCACAATGTGTGCTAAGCAACACATTGAATTATGAGCAAACATCCCTACATAATTATTGAATTATGAGCAAACATCCCTACAATGTTACCTCTGATGATAATAGACACCATAGATACTAGTTGGTAAATGTACTTGCAGCTGAAAACATGCATATTAGTCAAAATTCTCCAGAAAAATAGAACCAATAGAATGTGTGTGTATATATAAGAAGGAAATTTAAGAAGTTGGCAGATGAGCTTTTATAGTCTTGGTGAATGCCAAATCTGATGGGGGAGGCCGTCAGGCTGCAGACTCTGGGAAGAGGTACAGTTCCAGTCCAGAGGCAGTCTGCTGTAGGACTAGGAAAAGCTGAAGGTGTAGCTGTAGCCAAGGGCAGTCTGCTAGAGAATTCTCTCTTGTTCAGGAGAGGTTATCCTTTTTGTTTCAGGCTTTCAACTAATTGGATGAAATCCACCGACATTATGGATGGCAATCTGTTTCACTCCAAGTTTGTCTATTTAAATGTAAATCTCATCCAAAAACCCCTCATGAAAACATCTGAAAAATGATATTTGACCAAATATCTGAGTACTACTTCCCAGACAAGTTGATGCATAAAATTAATCATCACAGCATCCTGATAGGAGAAAAAAATGTGTCTCATATGTTTCATCCTGATGATACCTGCATACTGCATGGGAAAATAAAATTCAGCTTTAACAATAATAATTTTCATTTATTAAGTGCTGATTTTGTGCCAAGCATGATGACAGATATTTTAACCAATTATTGTATTTAATCTGCATATCAAACTTGTAAGGAATTATTATTGTTGTTGTTATTATTTTGGTATTTAGTTAACAACTATTTAGGGCTTAGAATATCAGGCATGGTTTGACCACTACACACAAAGCAGTTAACAAGAGAAAGTCCCTACCCTAAGAAATTTATATTCTAGTGAAATAGGACCAATAGGAGACCAGTTAACAAACAAGTGGTAAGTGCTAAGAAGAAATTAAAGCAGGTAAGGGAAAAAGAGTGAGGGAAGAGGTAATTTATTTTAATAATATTTTTAAAATATTATTTATTCTCAATAATATTTTAATTTATTTCTATATCTGGGATTTTACCAGATACAGAAATGACACAAGGGAGTGAGTTATGCAAATATCTGGGAGAAAATGGAACACATGAAGAGAAGAGGAAGGGCTCCAAAGTGAGAATGAGCTCAAAGCTTTCAAGGAACATGAAGAAATGTGAAGAGAGCCAGGAATTATTAGAATGGATTGAGCCAGGGTGACTGACTTAGGAGATGATGATAGATGTACCCCTAACTAGATCATACATGAACACACTCACTGGAAAGTTTTGTGGGATTTTTTAAAGATTGTATTTATTTATTTGAGAAAAACAGAAGGGAGAGAATGAGAGCACAAGCAGGGGGAGGAGCAGAGGGAGAGGAACAAACAGACTTGGACAAGCCCAGAGTCCGACAGAGGGCTCAATCCCATGACCCTGAGATCATGACGTGGGCCAAAGTCAAAAGTCAGACATTTAACCAACTGAGACACCCAAGCAACCCTGGAAAGTTTTGAAAAGGAATTTGATTAACGAATGGTTTTAAAAGCTCACTCTGTTCCTTAAGTGGAACCAGCCTAGAAGGGGGCAAGAGTGGGAGCAGCGAGGCCACCAGGGGCTAGTGCAATGATGCAGGGATTGAGGTGGTAAAGGTGGCGGTGGGAGGACGATTGTTACACACCCCCTTTGCTGGATTAAGGAACTAGGCTTGAGGAGTTTCAGAAAATGACACAAGGTGACATAGCTAGTGAGTGGAATAGATATTCGGAAACAAATCATCCCAGATTTCAATACTCGTGCTATTTCTGTGTATTGTTTTCTTGCTAAAAGATAAAGAATTAGTGAAATTTCTATTGTACAAGATTAGTGATGGTTAGGGGATGTTGTGCTCTATGTTAGTACACTTTGAGGAGGAAATGACAGCAAAAACTTGACAAAACAAAAATTCAAAGGGAAAAGTACCCAACCAGTAAAGGATCTCTCTTCAAAGCAAAATGGAATAGAAGGAAACTGACAGTTTTAGATCATTCTACAGATCCACTCAGTAGGAGAATAATACTGTTTTGTTTTCTCTTGGCAAAGATCACTGAAATGACTTCATTTAAGGAAAAGTTTACATCTAGGTGGAGAAGGTATAATTGTTTCACATTTAAACTATCACAATGTGTAAATAGAACATTGCCGATCACCTTGTAAAACACACGGAGCTTGATTTCATACTCTTCCCCCTTCTACCTTATGATAGACAGATAGTTTCCAAACTTTCTGAATACTATCTACAATGACAGATACCTTTTATATTATAACCTACTAAAGACACACACGCATACACACACACACATGCTACTGAAACAAACATTTCAAAAAATGCTGATTGCAAAGCACTAAAGTGATTTGAAGTCTCCTGGTAGGTCAATATTCCAGAGTTTCAAAAGCAACGGAGGTAGAAAACAGACTGGAGGAAAATTGTAAATATTTAGTTTCGGCTCCTATTCATGTCTTTCTCAATTTAGGCGCAGGGTTATTTCACACAGTTGTTCTAAGGCCAACCCAGAGCCCAAGGGCAACCGAGTCTACAGTCATGAAAGCAGAAGCCGGCTATGAGGCACTCTCCTTGACCTTTTTGACCTCTTAAAACTTCCCCGATTGCCAACACACAGCCATGTGTGGGTGTGACACATTAGGGATCACTGACTGAAATCTAAGATGGATAGAGGCTGATCTTGCTGTGGTGGCCCTTGCCCCATCTGTCCTCCAGGCTGGCAAGGTGCCCACTGGTTAGCAGTTAAGAGAATGGGCTCTGGAACCAGATGTCAAGCACAGCCCTCCTTTCACACTGATTGTGTAAGCTTCGGAGGAATGCTTAGCTTTGTGCTTCAGTTTACTTAGTTTTGTAATAACCCTAATAGGATCTCACTCAGGGCGCTGGCATAGTAAATGAGTTGATGTAAACAAAGGGCTCTCAG
The DNA here is from genome assembly GCF_003254725.2 of Canis lupus dingo. Taxonomy (NCBI): domain Eukaryota; kingdom Metazoa; phylum Chordata; class Mammalia; order Carnivora; family Canidae; genus Canis; species Canis lupus. The sequence continues at coordinate 16,100,694 of NC_064261.1, forward strand.
CTCAGGGCTTGGCACAAATTGAGCATCCATTTGATAATTGCTATAATAATAATTACTATTATTATTATCATGAGTGTCAGGGCAAGGCATGAAGTCAGGGGGAAAGGGGACAGACTAGAGTGACTGGAACACATTTCCTTACTCTCTACTCCCAACTTTAGGGACTTATCAGAACCAAGTAAATGTGAAGAAGAGGAGAGTTGAAATCTCAGAATTTATCAGTCTGACACCTTCACAGATACAGAAAATGACCCAGAGGGGCTCAGAGACTTCTCAACTCACACAATGGTCTTGAAACAGGGTTAGGACTACATTTCAGTTTTTATGATTCTTAAGTAATTACTCCTTTCATTTCATGACATTGTCATTCCTGGCAAGGATTCGTAAGCAATTGTCTCACAAAAATTTTGACTTCTGAAACCATATGCCAATTAGTATTTTAATGCAAAGAGCTAAATATGAACAACAGTAAATATTTTAAAAGATGAGGGGACTCTGGATTTTCAGGTGTTTAAATGGTTCAGCTTATTTGTGACAGTTTTATGTATTTTTAATAACTTATCAATAATATTTATAAACACAAGCTGTCATATTCCCTATGATTCATATATATGATAGGACCTACATAATATTTGTGCTTATTTTTTAACATTACTTCGGAAAATTTGTACATTTTGTATGTGGTGATTTTGAAAATGACTTTCCAAAGTTAAGGTAATTGTACCTGGTAAAAATGCCTAAAAAGAATACACACACACACAGAGGAGGTAACTGAATAGTCTCTGAGATTAAATTGCTTATTGTTTGTCATGTAAGAAAAAGTTGGAGAACTGGTTCTGTGTATCCCACTAAATATTCATGTTTCACATCATATCAGCAGCTGGTAAGGTAATGTGGTGGTGGTAGTAATTTCTAGAGGGTCAGCAATACCAATGCTCAAAAATGTAGTTAAATCTTTCATCAAGTCATTAGTAGAGTGAATGGTTTTCTAAGTGTATGTTCGTACATAACTATATAAATACACAGAGAATTTACACATATTGAGAGAGGGATAGAGAGAGAATGAAAAAGAGAAAGAGAGAAGGCAAACAAGCACTAAGATATTTTAAATTTTGGCTCCACTGTATACAGAGTCAAGAGTAACAAGTATCATTTTAATATTCAATGGAATAGTGGATATTTTTGCTAATAGTGGCAACCAGAAATAAGAGAATACTTTTTTAAAATTATAATGATGAGGATTTTAGTCCCGAGTAGAGTGGTTTATTCATTCTTTCCTAACTAAATTCAAAACTTCAAAAATAAATTTTCAAAATACATAGTCATATGTATTGATGAGCCTACTTGATAACATATGTTTCTGAATACAGATATAAGCAAACAAAATATCAAGACTTTTAAGAGCGTAGAGGCTATTTGTAGTCAATTCATTGAAACATTACCCCTCACTGGACTCTGACCCTGAATCAGAAGCACCTTGACTAATACCACACTTAAAGAGAGAATCAGGGCTTTTTTACTTAGAGTAAGATACCTATCAACTCGCTATCACCTAGGAAAGAAAAAGACTGATGCACACAAATTTCCAAGCAACCAAATTTAAAAGCTCTAAGAAAGGTTTCCTATTTTTCTAATAGAAGTTAGGGCAACGGGATTTGAATCGATTTAGTTTACATGTTAGTAATTATGAGTTATAATTTAATATAGACTTTTTTCACCATGACATTTATTTAATGGATACTCTTTGACCTTTTGATATTGTGTTGTTAGAGGGTTATATTTAGTGAACACGACAAAAACATGCTCTTTGGGTTGGGACTGAGGGGTCTACAGAAATGGATATCTTTTTTTTTCCCTGAAAGGGGCATCTTTTTGGAATTTGTCCACCGGACAAAAGCGCTTTCTGAAATCCATTGCTAGCAGTGTCCCTAATTATGCCGTGAGGCTTTTTGTCTAAATGTCTGGCTAAATATAAGGGAATGAGATGGAAGCTTAGAATTACATTGTAATTTCAGTTTGTGTTTCTGCTAAGCATCTGCAAATTGGATACCTCACGTACCTCTTCAAATCTTCCCAGCTCCACCTCATTCCAGCCCCTGCTGCAGCAACCAGCCTCAAAGTTCAACAAGCTCTGAACATCTCCTTGCAGGAGCAACCTCAACATTGCACCACATACCTCTTGCTTTCTGTCCTGAGGTTTTAAACGCTTTGGCATGGAATAAGTCACCACTCATGGACTCACAACTTCAGTGTGAGGGAACTCTTGCACATACAGACCATCCTTTGCCAATGGAAGGAGGAACAGATGGGCAGATCTTTATTTCTGAGATGTGATTCATAAGACTCTGTAGAAGGGCCTGTGACACTGGGCACCATTTGTTACAGCGGTGGCCAACTCATTATATCCCTTTATTGCCTGTCATTATCTTTCTAGATTTGCTCTTTCCCCTACCCATCCCTTGATCCTACTCCGCAGTATCACTTCCCAAAACATCACTGCATGAAAGCCTTTGTTTCAGGCTTTGCTTCTGGTAGAACTTTAGCTAACACTCACTCCTTCTGTGATCACATATCCTTGATGGGACATCAAAGAGGACAGTTGATAGAAAGTGCCAATATATACATACAGAGAATAATATAAGTGTGCATGTGTCTGTGTGATATCCCAGCATTAAAAGAAATTCTAAATACTTTTATCAAATGGTCGCTATTTATTCTCTTACACACTACATACTTTGGATTGGGAAGTTGGAGTCATGTCCTCTTGCTTCCCATAGTCAAGACCATGCTTTATTCTGCTCTCCTGTTGTAAAAAATCGCTCTCATAAGTGGCCCAAGGCATTCAGCTCTCCTACTCTCACACCTGCTCACTCATCCCTCATCCCTGTAACTCACCCCATGGCAAAGTACTAAAACCTAGCACGTCTCTTTGCCTTTGTCTTTCTTTAAATACCTGATTTCAGGCAGATGTATTTATCAATTGAAATGTTACAGTTTTAAAAAACAAAATAAAATGTCATAGTGTTTGTTATCTTAATACAAGGGTGATATATTCTTATTAAATATGATTTAGAGATTATAAGTAGGAAAGTTGACAATAAATCAAAATTTAACAATAAATGCAAGCTTACAGTACAACCAATGCTATCTTTTTGGTAATTACACTTCTTGATTTTTATGCACATATCTTTTTTCCTATGGCAGGTGCACTTTGGAAATGCTGTTTTATAACTGTTTTTAAACAACTAAAGACATCATTAACTTTCTGAGAAAATAAATATCTTTCTGTAGTATTTTCTGACCGTATGGTTCCTCTTTATCATTCAACACACTTTTTTTACAGTTGCTTGTTTTTCAAACTCTAAGTATTAAAGATATAATAAGACAGTCTCTGTCACTCTAGGGTTTATAATGCAATGGGAGAAAAACAAATATAAACAAAGATTATATATGCTTAGCACTAAGAAGAACACAGTGCTAAGAGCGTATAGAATATAACCTACTCCGAGGTCGAGAAAGAGAAGTCATGTGTTATAACAAACTTCCTTTAATCAAATGCTTAAACATTCACATTATTTCCAATGTTTCATTTATTATTAAAAACCACTTTCATCTTTCTAGCTGAATCTTTGCATAATGTCAGGATGACTGATTTAAAACAAATTATTAGAAGAAGAATTGAGGAGTCAAAATGCATGTGCCATTTTAAGGATTCTCATTTATTTTTATACATCCTCCAGAAAGGTTATGTCAAGTACCAGCAGATAGTGAATGACAAACTGTGCTGGTGCTTGAGGATGTTTTCCTTCATCCTCATAATAAGGGGTGTTTTCTCAGTCTCTCTCTCTCTCTCTCTCTCCCCCCCCCCCATAAACAATTGCCAATTGCCTCCTAAGAAGTTACACTTAAAAAACAAAAGCAAGAGGTTTTTTTTTAGTTAATTAATTTATTTAGAGAGATTAAAAGTGAGTTGGGGGAGGGGCATACGGAGAGGGAGATAGAATCCCAAGTGGACTCTGTGCTGAGCAAGGAACCCATCAAGGGGCTCAATCTCAGGATCCTGAGACCATGACCAGAGCTGAATTCAAGAGTCAAATGCTGGGGGCACCTGGATGGCTCAGTGGTTGAGCATCTACCTTCTTCGGCTCAGGTCATAATCCCAGGACCTTGGGGTCGAGTCCCACATCAGGCTCCCCCTGGGAAGCCTGCTTCTCCCTCTGCCTCTGTCTCTGCTTCTCTCTCTCACTCTGTGTCTCTCATGAATAAATAAATAAAATCTTAAAAAAAAAAAAGAAGAGTTGGATGCTTAACCAACTGAGCTACCCAGGTGCCCCAAGGGAAACAGTTTTAAACCAATTTGTCCAGGGTTTATTAAACTTGCCTAAAATAAGAATCATCTAGGGGGCTTGTAATAATCCAAATTTCTGGTCCTCCAATAAAAGTCTTTAAGGAAACTTGTTTTTTTTTTTTTTTTAAGTGCCAAGTTATTCTTTTTACAAGGCTGAAAAGGAAAAAGCCAACATTATCCATGGAAATAACTGTTAAAATGCTTAAAGAATACCAAGGCATGGCTCGTGCACTGCTCTGCTATCAGAGAAACCAAGAATAATATTTATGTGCCGTCTTAAGGTCATCAGTGAAGCAAGTTTACTGTTCTGCAAGAAAGGTAAGGTTTCCCGGGTCTAATACTTAAAGACTGCGAAACTATTGCTTCAAGGACCTGCTTTGTCTAAACTTTGTGAGTGACATTTATTAGAAATTTCAAGAAAAAGCAGGTCAAACTGCTATCAATGTTTCTTTTGTTTATTTTACTTTCTTTAACACAAATTAATGGGTGACAGTACATCAAATTAGCGAAGCAATCAATGAAGTTTTTTTCTCACTCTCTGAATCTTTGAGCAGGAAGTGGTCTGTGCTCCGCAAGGCAATATGTATTCAACATTTACGAAAAAAAAAAAAAAAAAAAACATTTACGAAGCATGCGCCATTTCCCCAATGGACCAGATCTGACACTGAATTGAAATATAAAGAGGTGAGCTTATAGCTCCCTGCAACAGAAAGTCTCTAATCTGGTAACAGATTTATTTAAGAAAGTTATGAGATGATAATACACTGTAGTGGAAACATATAACATATGCAAAGTACTATAGGATTATTGGCAGAATTTAGATAAAGACATGACTGCACTTAGATTACTTAAGATAAAAAGAAGCTGAGTTTAGTGTAAATTTCTACATACACATCTTTTTTTAATTTGCAAATTCATTGAGTCTATTGGCATTTTTGAGTAACATTTCTAAAGAAAAAATGTAAAATCATAAAGCCAAAGTGATCATTTCCTTTATGCAGACAAATGGAGCTCCCCTACGGAAATGGTATTCTTGGTGGCACTTTGCTCTGACCAAGCAATGAGCATTAAATTACGTATTTAGCAAACTCTCTTGGCAGTGAGAAGGAAAGAGCGCCAGAATGAACTAGAATGCGGACAACGTATTATTTAATACTTGTAGATAAATGTCGGTATGCTCACTGCTGTTTTAAAATGTGTGTGTAATTAAGTATCTTTAATGAGGTTAGATGTGATCTTCTGTCCTCAGAGCAGAACTTTCTTTAGTCTGTAAATCTCTCATGCAGCACCACTACCTAAATCAGTTCATTAAGCTAATCAGATGCTTGCAGTTCATCTATGTGAATTATACTTGCACTTGGCAGATGATGTACTTAGCACTTGTCGATTGTGCTAACCCAGAATATGAAAGAAAACGTTACATAAAACATGTTGTTCCTTCTTCCACATAATAAATCCACAAAATAAATTGTCTATCTACAGAATGCCTAAGAATATTGGCTTTGCGGTATCAGTGAGACAACTTGCGCATCTGAAGCAATAGGACCTTAACTAAAATGTGATCCTCTACATTCATGCTAAGTTTTCAAATATTTTAACATCATGGTCATAGGTGCCTACACAGCCCATTTTTGTCTTTCTTTGAAAATTATTCAGCACAGTTCCCAGTAGCCCTTATCAGTCACAACTTCAGGAAACCTTCAGAAAAACATTCCAAGAACGAATTCAAAAAAGCAGAGTGTTTTAGTGTGTTTCAAAAAGAAATTTATGAAGAAACAAGAACACTTTAGAATGGGCAAGCTTTCTTCTGTTTGTACAACTCCCAGTGAGTTGGCTAATCTTGTTTTAACAGAGACCAATAATGGTGCTTTCACTGCCTCCTCTCGTAAACCAGGCCAGGTCTATACCACCATCCAAACTAAATGGTTTTGTAAATAGACAGTGAGTTGGAAATAATATGAAAGATTCAAGCCAGAGGATTTGGGGGCTCCATGTAAATATTTGACTACCAGAATATTCCAAATGAAGCAAATGCTTGGGCAGCCCTCCACCTTGCTGGAACTAAATCTGGCAAAGGCTGCCTTTGTCCTGGCAAATAGCATGCAGTAAAAAGAGACTACTCCCTCAAATACTTGTACAGGAGCATATCACCACCAGGAATACATGACCAAACACAGATTTGTGAAAATGCGTATATCACTATAACTACACAAAAGTTTTTATAAACATTTTCAATAGAAAGTCACTGGAAACCCAAGAGAATTCCTAGCTGATAGGAAGGTTTAGAGGAGAAAGAGGTGGGGCAGGAAGAGATGGTGGGAACTTTGGGACATGGGGAGATAACTAATAAACATTTTCATGGGCCTGTTGCCAAAGAATTTGGGAATTACTACTACACTAACAAAACCTTTTGGAAAGTTTCTACGTGAAATTCATATTTATTTCTGAATACTGTGGTTGAGTTGGCAGGAAAAGACTCAACTGAGAAATTGATTTACCAAACATTCATCTTATTTATAAAAGACTTCAGCAGGAATGTGCCTTAAAGTTATGGATTTAGAAATTTTCGCAATATGCAATCTAAACAATGACATTTAAACGGATAATGAGACCTTTCCTTTAATACTTTTACCTAATCATCAGTACTAACCTTATAATTAAAGGACTCATTGTAAGCCTGGAATGTGCATTCCCTATTTTTGATGGTTGTATCATTTATCCAATGCTAAATCCAGACATTGTCTCAACATCGCAGTTGACTAATTCAGTAGTCGCTACATTTTTCCATCCAGATTATCAGAACATTAACATCAAACAAAAACCCAAGGGGATGGAGGCTGTGTGTTCGCGAGCCCTAAGATAATTCTCAAAAGACTGGGAATTTCTTTCTGAAATCAAAAGTCACACCTTGAAAACAAAATTCTCCTTTAGTTTTACTCTCACTGAATTGCTTTCTTCCTTGACCACACGTCCGAGGGAAACCACCATACTTCCTACATGCTCTGTTGCCTAACTCTAAGCCATTGTACTTCTGCAGAACTTCCTCTCTCACCTTTAAACCATATCCCATGAGATTCAATTCATTTTCATCTGCACTAAACAGAGGATGATTTGGTATTTTCTGCTATCTATAAAGGTTTAACCTATTTTAGTAGATACCAAAAGGAAAGGTAAGAAAAGGACACATAATGATAAGAAACAAGCTAAATGCATAGGACGATACTAAATGCTGTAGAGGTTCACAGAGGAGATTATATCCAATCCATGTAAAATTTGGGCTAAAATAAGACTTTGTGGATGAAAGGAGACTTGAATTGGACTTAAATATGGATAGATCCCCCAAATTAGAGAGAGAATCGTTTAAATCACAAAAGAGTAGCACTTCCTTCCCTCCCTAGTTGAAAAATCCTCCCCATAAACCTCAGAATTCCATGTAAACCTGACAACAATGGAATACAAGGTCCTGCATCATCCAGGCTCTGGCTGCCTCTCTGTCCTTCACCTCACCACAACCTCACTTTAAGCCCATGCTTTTGTGATGCAGAACCTATCTTAAAACTTTCTCTTTGTCAAACACATGTATTTCTTGGACTTTAAGAGCAAAAAGTTGAATTAATTATACTTCTCAGTTCATGCTGCATTATCATCATGGGTCCAAACAATGTTCCTCTCCTGATGTAGGTATTTATTCATTAACTGTTAGCCCCTCACTCACTCTTGTCCCTACCTCTACCATATGCAACTATTGCAACTCTTCATCCTGTTTAATGGGATTGTCTTTATTTGTATGTTTTTACCAAATGTGCATAGCATGAGCACGGGTACTTTCAAATATATGTAAATATATATTTAATATGTATATATACAAAGAATATGTATATTCTTTCAAGTTCTCATTTCTTACTTTTCACTAAATGCATATTTAAGATCCATCTACGTTGCTCTGACTTCACGTAATCCATTATATCTAGTGGTTATATATAGTCCAGGGTGTGTGTCCACTGTCCCAATGCTGGCCATTTGAGATGCCTATAAGAACGTGTGATCACAACCACACACGTATACACTCATACTCACATATCCATACTTGTACACATTCACACCCATACAAACACACACATACACAAATACTTTCACACACACACTATCATACAATACACATTTACCTCACACATGTACAGATGCTACAATGACAATGCTCCTAAACACCCCACCATAAATATGTAAGAACTTTGAAATAAGGACTCTGGACTAGAACTGCTAAGTTATAAGACATGCTTATACTTAATTTTTCCACAGAGTGCTGAATCATTCTCTCAAATGGCCGAGGGTGCCCATGTCTACACAGCTCTGCCAGCACTTGGCATTATTCAGCTTTCTAATGCTTCCAGTCTAATAATGTAGGAGATGCCTTTAATGAAACAACTCCTCAACACTTAGACTGAATTGTATTTTTCTGAGGAGGGAGGCAGTCTGGCTAGCCTATACCAGCCTGCAAAATGGTAGAGGCCATTTAAATCCAAAGGCACTAAAGCATATTTGAAGAATAAAGATTTCAAGAGAGCAAGGCTTCTAGTTATGGAATGAATAAGTCATGGAAATAAAAGAGCACCACAGAGGGAATATAGTCAATGATATTGGAATAGCGTTGTATGGTAACAGATGGTATCTACACTTAACACTGGGCATAACACAACATATACAGAAGTTGAATCACTATGTTGTACACCTGGAACTGGTATAACATTGTGTGCCAACTCTCCCCTCAAATAATTGAAAAAAAAAAACAAAAAAAAGGCCAGGAGTGAAAAAGAGATTACCCAAATGTATTAAACTAAGAACTGGCTAAGGTGACATATATGTGACTCTAATTCCAATTCTATGCTCATTTTCACTTATTAGAAGGCAACATATTTATACCTTGGGTCAAGAGTCACAATATATATATTTTTTACATATTTCACTCTCTTGGTGACAGATAATAGCCCTCAAGGTCCTTGAGGTTTCTCGCTAATTTATAAGACATCTCCAATAAGCAGAGGTATACTTTTCACAGTATCATAAACGGGAAACACAAGTCAGGGCAAACAGTTAGGAAGCTGTTCTTCTGTATCCATCAGATGAGCCTCTCAGCATGAGGTTTCGGCCTCAGCAGCTCCATCTGGCTCAGCAGGTTCTAAACGCCTGCTCTGGTTCTCCAAGCTTCACAACACAAGGGCTAAACAGCAGCACAGACTACTGACTCACATATGTCAGGATTGCCCAAGGAATTCTTTGTTTGCTTTGTTCTGACCTTTTCAAAGTCTTTATTAATTTATACATCTGAAAAGTAGTCTTTGAAGTATTTTGTAATAAATAATTTAATCCTTTTGTCATTGACTTCTAGTTTGCTCATTCCAAAAGGAATTTTAAGTGTCAAATAGTTTATTACTTTTTATTTCAATGACACATCTAATCTTATGTCCTTTGCCTACGAGCTGGACATTTTTTTCCCTAATGCTTTGTGTTCCTTCTTAGAATAAAGGTCACGTGTACTTCTGTGTGGCTCACAGTGAAGCAGCACATCACATACTTGGGAGTATCCCTTATGTTACCCATACAGATCAGCTTTTCTCAAAGATCTTTGATTTTATCCTTTGTAAAGCTATATATAATTCTCTTTACACTCCAGCCCTGTGAAGCAGAGAATGTCTAAATCTGGGCGGCTTAATTAGAAAGAAGCAGGCACACATATGGCTAACAGGCTTCGAAATCAGAAGCTTTGGTTTGGAACTATTCTCCTGTGACCACCACTCAGCGATTTGAAGGAGTTGATAAAGATTCTTGGATTCTCTTCTCTATAACGTACAGCAATACACTTGTATTTTAATATGAATGTCTATTATTATTTATTGAACACTTTTTTATAGAGCCAGCTATGTACAAGGTACTATTTGTGTTTTATAAAGCACCCGAATCCTCAATAAATTCTATTAAGCAGGCACTAGTATTATCTACACTTTACTTTAGCACTTTTTTCACTATATGTAGCATCCTTATTATTGTGTGTGTCACAGAGAAAGCTTACTGTGTGAATAGGAAGAGAGATGCTACTCTACAAATATCCAGATCATATGATGTGGCTCTCTTCACTTTCTCAATTAAGAAGTTTGATTCCAACAATCTCCAAGATGTGTCTCATGGATTATACAGAGCAAATTGGACCAACTCCCGTACCCCTCACTTCCCCTGCCTCTCTTTCTAATTGCCACTGTCTCTCACTTCTTTGAACCACAAATGCCAGGACATAACAAAGTATTGTAGTATAAATTAAAAGCACTTCTTCAAATTTCATCTCAGGGAAAACTGGCCAAATCTAGTAATCATGGCACTAAAGCATATTTGCCATTCAATTATTTGGAATCAAAACTGAAAAGTCACTTTTCCACCCCTGAAAAAGATAATCATATACCATTTACTTTTTTAAATTAACGAGAACATGCCAATAAATCTTCATGAAACACTCATCACATGTACATTACCCTGCTAGGAACTGGTAATACTGGGATGAATAAGGCAATACTTAGCCTCTGAAATGTAATATACAGAAAACAGAAAAATTAATACCTGGTGGAAATGCTATAAACAAGGTAAACCGAGGTTTATTTTTTGGAGCTTATTTGGATTAAAAGCATCAGATGCAGAGCTTAATTTAATATTTTAATAGTTTTAAAATGACACAATGATCATAAGATTTTATTTTGATTAAGGATGTATACCCACAGACTGTCTCTCAAGTCTTGTATACATGAAAATAAAACGGGCTTGTAGATTTACATTGCTTGCCAAAGTCAAGTTAAAGACGTTTTACAAAACAACTTCAGTAACCAAGTTAACACATTTCAACAATTAATTAAAATAAAAATTCTGTGGGAAATCATCCAATTTTAGGCCTAGAAAATACATTGGAAACAATGCATTTTGGGTATGTTTCTGATAGATTTATGTTGTGATTTTGTGCCTATTTAAATTCCCAGATGATTCTTCAGTGTAACAATATCTCTAAAACAGGAATAATGTAGTGATGTCATGGTAAGGACTAGAAAGGCTTTCAAAACATAGATAACAAACATGTTTTTCTGTCTAACCATACATTCACAGTTACAGAGTCATATCTAATGGAGGAAAATCTTTATTAGCCCTATGACCTCAGCCTACCATGCTCACAGCTGGTTATTACTCATTCTTCAAATCCAGCCTTAAAATCTCTTTGGAAAGACCTTCCCTGATCACTCAATCTAAAGTAAGTCCTGTATTTTCTCAAATAAATCATTCTATACTTTTCTGGTATGGTACTGTATCAGTTAGTTCAGATTGCCATAACAAAATACCATAGTTTGGATGGCTTAACAGAAATTTATCTTCTCACAATCTTGGAGGCTGAAAGTTAGAAATCAGAGAGTCAGTATGGCCTAGTTCTGGTGAGGACTCTCTTCCTCACTCACAGATTTTTGTCTTCTCTCTGTCCTCTCATAGAGAAGAAAGAGCTCTGGTATCTCTTTCTCTTATAAGGACACCGGTTTTATCAGTCATCCTTCTGACCTCATTTGATCAACTCTTTAGAAGCTCTATCTCCAAGATAGTCATGAAGGGGGTGGGATTTAGGACTTCAACATATGAATCTGAGGGGCATGATTCAGTCCAGAGCAAGCACTTACAACAATTTCACATCATTTAATAGTTTGTTCACTTATTTGATGACTTTCTCCCCAAATTATAAATTGTATAAACTCAATTAATTAAAAACTTTAGGGATCAGAGATGCATTTGCTTTGGGCACCACTGAAGGTCCAGTGCTCAGCATAGTACCTGGCACAAAACATTCTAGTTGAATCTTGAATGAATAAATTAATGTGGCCATGACCTGAATCTTCACACAAAACTTCTGAAATCAATCTATTGATGCAAAATATTCTCTTCAATACCTTCAGGACTTATATTCCAACACACTTTTATGCATACATTAATCTTCCACATTTAAACCTCGTAAAACAATATAATGCAAATTACTGTCAATTGATCATTCAAGCACTGCCTTTGGGGGGTTATTTTATAATGCCATCCTTATTAATGTCCAGCTTAAATCATTTTCATGTGAAAGATGTTCTAAAAAAAGAAGTATAGACAAAGAAATAATAGCTGATAAAATGCATCTTCAATCAAAGGACAAAAACTCATGTTTTAAAAATCTCAAAATAATTTTTACAAAGAGGAACATGGAAAATCAACTGCAATAATTAAATTAATATCTCAGTAAAAATAAACCCTCTAATTTGCTCAGATTGCTCAGCCTCAGAACGGAGGAATGATCTAAGCAGTCTCTGAAGAGGGGGATTTGTGGCATTGATTATACCTAGTACTGGTTTAATGAAACACTGTAGTGGCCACTTTCCCCTCCTTCTACTCTAAAATTTTAATCTAATGTGTTTTGAAGTTCAATAGTGAACTTTTATTCAGTTTCACCAATAAGTGCAAAGCTCCTTTTTCCCCCATATTTATCTCAGAAAGCATGCATTTCTTATGCTGAGAAGAATATCTATTGCAAGACTGTGAGACATTCCGATATAATGGCAATAGTACTAAGTTCATCCTTAGTATTTCCATGTCTTTGAACTAAATCTGTTATTTTAATGTTACTCTTTCTTTTCAAGCTTTTATTAAATTCCAGTTAGTTAACATACAGTGTAATATTAGTTTCAAGTATAGCATTTAGTGATTCATCACTTACATGTGTCATCCAGTGCTCATCATGACAAGTGCTCTTCTTAATCCCCATCACCCATTTAGCCCATCATCCTACCCACCACCCCTCCGGTAAACCTGTTTGTTCTCTATAGTTAAGAGTCTCAATATTACTCTTTTTATGCATATAAAAAATGAGGATAGCAATACATTATTAGAATTAAATGAGGAAATTAACATGAAGAACTTTTTTTTAACTGCAAAAAAATTTTATAAAGTTAGATGATTATTGTAATCATCTTTACCAAAACTTCACAATTTAAAGCACTAGCTTAACGAATTTGTGCTCATAGATTTGTATGATGCATTAGTGGTGGAACTATGATTTTCCACTTTTTAAAAAAATATATTTTATTTACTTATTCATGAGAGATGCAGAGAGAGGCAGAGACAGAAGCAGGCTCCCGATGCAGAACTCAACCCCAAGATCCTGGGATCAGGACCTGAGCCAAAGGCAGACACTCAACCACTGAGCCACCCAGGTGCCCCTGATTTTCTACTTTTAATGTTCTTTCCTTTATGACACTCCCAGTCTCTTGACACCTGTCAATCTCTCTGCTTCAGGTGAATTGGGGCCACTAACTAGATTGTTGAGCTTGAAGAAAGAAATCTGGCCCACGTGATTTACCCCCTCCTTCCTCTTATTTATTTATTTATTTATTATTATTATTATTTTTTTTTTGGTAGTTAGCACTATAGAAAATCCTGCATTTCTTTTTTTTTTTTTTTTTTAATTTATGATAGTCATACAGAGAGAGATAGAGGCAGAGACACAGGCAGAGGGAGAAGCAGGCTCCATGCACCGGGAGCCCGACGTGGGATTCGATCCCGGGTCTCCAGGATCGCGCCCTGGGCCAAAGGCAGGCGCCAAACCGCTGCGTCACCCAGGGATCCCAAATCCTGCATTTCTTCTACTGTGTTCTCCCAGGGGTAGGTTCGGCAACTGATGAAGGATGCCTGCCCAATGCACGATGATGAGTGACAGTATGCTTAATAGCCAGCATCCAACAAGGCCACCAACAATGTCTCCTAGTATTCTTGCTATTGTGTAGTCCCCTCCTACATTGAATCTGGCTGACATAAAAACCAGTAATATAATGCAGAAACAACTGTATATATAACTCCTAAGGTAAAGCTGTAAAATAAATTGTGACTTCTCACTTGTTCTTTCTTGGGTTACTCCCTTTGGGGAAAGCCCGCTGCCAATGTCATAAAGACCTTCAAACAGTCCAGGGGAAAGAAACCGAGGCCTCCTGCCAACAGCCCGTATCAACTTGTCAGTGATATGATGGAGTTCTCTTGGAAGCAGACCCTATAACCCCAATCAAGCTTCCAACCATAGCCCAAGCCAACAACTTGACTGCAACCTCATAGCTAGGACCATCCAGCTAAGCCACTTCTGGATTTCTCATCTGTAGAAAATGTGATATAATAAGTGTTTATTGTTGTTTAAGCTGCTACATCGTGAGATATTTTTTACATGGCAATAGATGATTAATATAAGAGATTAACTGCTCTTAAACCTTACATCTGTTAACACGTATGAACTACATTCTCCAATATTGGATTGAAATATCACAGGTAAAGTTTTACCTTCTAAACACTAAATCTTTCATCTTTTGTTGTCATTTTGTTTTATTTATTTTTTATTGGTGTTCAATTTACTAACATACAGAATAACCCCCAGTGCCCGTCACCCATTCACTCCCACCTCCCGCCCTCCTCCCCTTCTACCACCCCTAGTTCGTTTTCTTTTGTTGTCATTACTTCAGAACTTCAGAAGTTTGATTCTAGTTCCTGAGTCCTCTCAAACATCCTATTATGCCTCGTATTTTACAATGTATCCATCTACTCAACAAGCACTCTATTAAACATCTACTAATTTTAAGCACTGTGCAAAAGCTTTTAATACCAAAAGGATTAGAACTTGAATAAGAACTTTCACTGAATTTGAAATTTCCATAGTCTCATAAAAAAAAAAGGCAGAACTACCAAAAACTACTAAATAATATCTTAGAATGTCAAATTTCAATTAACTTGTTACTGAAGTCCAAAGGCAGGAAGTGAAGATTTCAGGTGGCATAAACTGATTTGCTGTATTAATTAGAATTGCGTTCTACATGGAGACAGCATATGTGATGAAGCCCATCCTCATGCGTTGCCTCATTGATGATAATCCTAATTGAAGAACAAAGCACAGTGGTTGACAGCAGAGACTCCTGAGCCAACAACTGTCTCAATTTCTGTCTTGGATCTGCTTTTTGAGACTTGTGTGATCTTGGGCTACTTACTTAAAATTTACTGTACCTGCTTCAACTGTCAAAGGGGTTATTTGAGGATTAAATGAGCTCATAGAAGTTAAGTATTTAGAACAGTGCCTAGCACTATATTCTTGTTTGTATTATGATCAGGATGTATAAAATCATTCAATTATGCTGACATGGTTAGTCTCAACCTCCTCAACCTCTGATTCACTCTGAGTCAAGCTAGTCATGGATGTTATTTTCATCTGTTGGTCAAAAGATATGTTAGAGATGTTATCTAACATTCCAAGAGTATCAAGAGATAAATTGGCCCTTTCTACAACAGATTAACTCAGCCGTTGGAATTTCTTGTGCCCACTTTTTCTGGCAAATCAACCAGAATTAGCTTCCTAAAGTCATCTTATGAGAAAGAATTAATTATTTTTCACCTGTTTAAACTATTTACAAATCCGGACAAAAATGCAAAAGAGACAAATTGATTGTCTTTTAAAATAAAGAATAAATCAGATAATGCTTTATTCATATTATAATTCAAATTATTCAATAATTTCTTCTTTTTATAATTGTTCTAAATTATTACATATTCTTTACTGAAATAAAGCACTAGATTTTTTTTTTACCATTTAGCACTTTATTTTTTATTATTTTTAAATAATAAATTTATTTTTTATTGTTGTTCAATTTACCAACATACAGAATAACACCCAGTGCTCATCCTGTCAAGTGCCCCCCTCAGTGCCCACTACCTAGTCACCCCCACCCCCGCCCTCCTCCCCTTCCACCACCCCTAGTTCGTTTCCCAGAGTTAGGAGTCTCTCATGTTCCGTCTCTCTTTCTGATATTTCCCACCCATTTTTTCTCCCTTCCCCTCTATTCTCTTTCACTATTATTTATACTCCCCAAATGAATGAGACCATATAATGTTTGTCCTTCTCCGATTGACTCATTTCACTCAGCATAATACCCTCCAGTTCCATCCACGTTGAAGCAAATGGTGGGTATTTGTCATTTCTAATGGCTGACGAATATTCCAGTGTATACATAAACCACATCTTCTTTATCCATTCATCTTTCGATGGACACCGAGGCTCCTTCCACAGTTTGGCTATTGTGGACATTGCAAGCACTAGATTTTTTAAAGATTGATTGCTTGATTGACTGACTTGAGAGAAAGAGCACTTTTGTTCATGGACTACATCTGACCTGCCTCCTGCTTTTGTGACATGTCACTGGAACATAGCCACAACTATTCATCTTAAGTATTGCCCATGCCAGCTTCACACTCTGCATCAGGTTAAGTAGTTGTGACCAAGATTGTGTGGGCAGCAAATCCTAAAACACTAAATACCTGGCTTCTCACAGAAAATGTTTGCTGACCCCTGTTGTAGACGACAGCATCAAAATGAAAAAAATGAACAGGGGTATAATAAAAGAAAGTGCTTAATAATGCCCCACTCCTGGATAATTAGTTTTTGAAAAGGGAATTCTTATTAAGTAGAAAACTTATGTAATAGTTTTATCTGTGTTATCTCATTTTAAAACCATGTACATAAAATATTAATTTATAAATCCATTACCTTCTCTACTATGTTGCAAGTGCCTCAGTAAATACTTGTGTTATCTAGGTGGAGTGGGTAACACCTTATCCATATATGTATGCCAATGTATAAGAGCTAGACAATAGGAATTACTCTTGGAGAAGAGCATGTTCCAGTAGAGTTCAGAAAGAAGGTAACGGTAGCTACACAGGCAGACAAACTGAGAAAGAGGTTGCCAGTAAAAATTGGCTAATAGTCATGAGAAAGAGGTAGGGTATTGAAAAAGACAAACCACTCAGATCACACTTTTTCTGAGTTTACTCTGAATTTACTGGATATGTTAATACTTGAAAGCACTGCATGTAATAGCTGCAAATTATTAAAATTAGTTAAAATTTTAAGTGCTGATGGCTGTTTTTAGTTACTGTAGGGAAAACTCTGGTTAGCTCCATTGTCTTGAGAAGAAGGAAGCTGATGAATCTTAAGAAATCTTCAGCGTGAAACTTGAAAAAGCATATTAATACAGCTCAATAAACCATGATCATGAGCAGTTTTTGCAGAAACATGACCATGAATACTGAGATGAATAAGATCTTGATTTTTAATATATTTGAATCATATTTTTCTGATAATAAAGCTTATCAATAAAAATAAGAAATGAATATGAGCAAGAAAGAATCTCTCCTCCCAGAAGTATCACTGTTAACGTTGTGGTATATTCTTTTTCAAGTATTTTTCTAGTAATTTTTTGCTCACAGAGATGGAATCACATCATGCAATCAATTTTGCATCTCACTTTATCCTCTTATCATCTTGTGAAATAAGCAGTCTGTGTGTTTTTGTTTCAAAGTCTTTAATGCCATTTGTTAACACAATATTTCATCATCTCAATAAACTGCAATTTAGTTATTCTCCTGTTCTGGACATTTAGGCTGCTTCCAGTTTTTTGCAGTTATAAATTATACAACTTGATGACGAACATCTTTATGTCTGAATCTTTAATGACATTTAGAACTACTTTCTTAAGACAGAGTTCTGGAAGTAGGATTGTAAGACAAAAGGTTATGAATAATTTTTAAGCATCATTGTCCTTCATGCCAAAAAGGTTTCCTGAAGCTGCTGGGTCATGTTGCATGAGCTCCTCACAGCAGTGGAGGTGAGTGGATAGACAGCACTTTGGTGTGAATGAAACCAAGTTCAGAGAAGGAAATAGAGGAATCACATTCACTGACAAATTTTTGCCCAAAGGGAAAGGTCAGAAAGGGAGAAAGTGAAGTGCCACCTTTTGCAGAAAGAACAAGTTTTACAAAAGGGTTATAAAAGTGAAAGCCTATTGAGCCTTTTCCCAGGTCAGATGGGGAAGTCATCTGGTTTTCCTCTGCTCACTCACAAATCTGGGCAACCCCTTCTGTCCACTTCTCCTAAGACAGAGAAAGGGCTGAGCAGTGGCACCAGCCCATTGTCCTGGGGACAGATGGGTCTGCCCACCACCATCCAAAAGGCAGACACATGATAGGTGGAAGAGACCATAAAGATGATTGGATCCCACATCTCACTTTATCAGATTGAAGCAGAGAAAAATGAAGTGACTGCCAACGAGTCACTCACATCTACTTTGTGGCAAATTTTGGACTAATACTCATACCTCTCTCTACCTTCAATGACAAAAAAAAAAAAAAAATTGCTGTACTTCATTTGAAAGCACAAAATTGTATACATGATTCCTTGTACCCATTTCCCTCATTAAGTTTTGAGGTTGCGGCTGATGTTGAACAGTTTAGTGCTTAAAAGGTGTTTTTAAAAATCTGATAAAAAGTTCAGAATTTCCAAACTGATTGGTATACATTACTAGGCGAATAGTTTCTCATTACTTTGCTAATTTTTTGGGCGCTCTTAAAGGAAGTTAATTAAACTGAAGTCTCCAACCTGATTCATTCTTAAAATGAATTTTTTTAATTACAGTATATAGACAATGGAATATTACCTGGCTATTAAAAAAAAATGAGGGATCCCTGGGTGGCACAGGGGTTTGGTGCCTGCCTTTGGCCCAGGGCGCGATCCTGGAGACCCGGGATCGAATCCCACGTCGGGCTCCCGGTGCATGGAGCCTGCTTCTCCCTCTGCCTATGTCTCTGCCTCTCTCTCTCTCTGTGACTATCATAAATAAATAAAAAAATTAAAAAAAATTAAAAAGAAAATGAAATGTTGTGCCATTTGAAACAACATGGATGGAGCTAGAGAGTATTATTCCAGATGAAATAAGTCAGACAGAGAAAGACAAATACTATATGATTTCACTCATATGTGGAATTTAAGAAACAAATCAAATGAGCAAAAGGAGAAAAAGAAAAGAGAGACAAACCAAGAAACAGAGTCTTAACTACAGAGAGAGCATGCTGATAGTTACCTGAGGAGGGTGGAGGGATGGATGAACCGGGTGATGGGGATTAGGAGGACACTTGGGATGATCACCAAGTTTTGTATGGAAGTATGAAATCACTATATTGTACACCTGAAATTAATATTATACTTTATGTTAACTAACTAAAATTTAAATAAAATATTTTACAAAATCTTAGTGTATAGAAATAAAAAGGCTTAACAATAGTTAATAGTGTAGAGGCTGCATGCTTGGTTACAGCTTAGGTTAAGTGTCACTTTAGGCTCAGGAGTAGTTTCTTTTTTTTTTTTTTACTTTTTTAAAATTTTTTAAATAAATTTATTTTTTATTGGTGTCCAATTTGTCAACATACAGAATAACACCCAGTGCTCATCCCTTCAAGTGCCCTTTCAGTGCCCACCACCCAGTCACCCCCACCCCCCACCCACCTCCCCTTCCACCACCCCTAGTTCGTTTCCCAGAGTTAGGAGTCTCTCATGTTCTGTCTCCCTTTCTGATATTTCCCACTTATTTTTTCTCCTTTCCCCTTTATTCCCTTCCACTATTTTTTATATTCCCCAAATGGCTGAGACCATATGTTTGTCTTTCTCCGATCGACTCATTTCACTCAGCATAATATCCTCCAGTTCCATCCACGTTGAAGCAAATGGTGGGTATTTGTCGTTTCTAATGGCTGAGTAATATTCCATTGTATACATAGACCACATCTTCTTTATCCATTCATCTTTCGACGGACACCGAGGCTCCTTCCACAGTTTGGCTATCGTGGCCATTGCTGCTATAAACATCGGGGTGCAGGTGTCCCGGCGTTTCATTGCATTTGTATCTTTGGGGTAAATCCCCAACAGTGCAATTGCTGGGCCGTAGGGCAGGTCTATTTTTAACTCTTTGAGGATCCTCCACACAGTTTTCCAGAGTGGCTGCACCAGTTCACATTCCCACCAACAGTGCAAGAGGGGTACAGGAGTAGTTTCTTGTACTGTTGTTCCATGAGTCGTTGGTCTTTTGTTGGTTACCTCAAACCTTTCCACATCTTTGTAACAGTAGCTTTACTAAACCTTCTTAACTTGAAAAAGAAATAACAAAACTAATATAATATTTGAAAGATATAATAGTATGTTATTCTAAATGCAAACATTAGCCATTAATTCTTTACAAAGGCTTGCCTAAGGAAGATAGATTTAATAAATATGTATTTTAATTTCAGAAGTCTTGAATCAGTATTGCAAATATAAAGCAGCTACTCTCTAAGATGCATAATTTTGTTATTTCATACTGTCATCTGAATTTTGAACCTGCTTACATTATATGTTTATGTTTAAATTGGCAATAATCATAATATTTATAGCAGATATATATTTATATTTTGCAAGTCTAGCATTTGTTTTCCTTTGTGCTTTTTGCCTACAGTTATAAAGTACCATTAGGTAGGGTCTTTGTAACAGACTTGTGGTTATAGGTATGAAAATACATGAAACGGCAACATTTTCTATTTCAAAATAATGGAACTGTGTATTAAAACAGCAAAATATTTACACCAAAGATCTGCATGTTATACTGAACATAAAACATGAAATAAGTAAAATAATCATTTTTTACCTTAATAGAATCTAGCAAAGTATTTTCAAAATGCATACATAGTAAATATTTTAAGACATACCTTTTAAAAAACCTTAGTACAACCTGAAAACTTACATTATCATTTTTTGACAATTTAACCTAACCACAATATCTTTCATATTGTGATTTTTAACTTTAAGAAAATAAGAGTATTTCTTCAACTATTTTACTAAATAAAGATGACGAACACAGTGCTGAGTTTTTATATTCCTATTGTTTTCATCTCAGTTGAATCAAGAAAATATCTGCATGGTTTTACATCTTAAAAATTAATTCATAACTTGAAACTCCTGTAATAAAGACCCCCAAACCTGTGGGTCAATTTTGTACAAATTGTTTCAGAAAATAGATAAGGAAGCATTTCCCAAATAATTTTATAAAATCTGGATCATCCTGATACCAAAACTAGACAAATATATTAAGACAAAATTTACAAATATTCTTCAAGAACAAAATATTTGCCCAAAGAAATAAAAAAAAAATGTATAGATATATATCGCATCATGAATAGAAAGGATTTATCCCCAAAATATAAGGTTAGTTTAACTTTCAAAATTTAATCAATGTATTTTACCACATTATAAATATTAAAAGTGATTTGATTCTTCCAATAGATTCAGGAAAAACAAGTGGGAAAAAAATTGAACACTTATGACAAAAATATTTCAGTGACATTGCAGCAGAATGATACATCTATAACTGAACAAAATTGTCTATGAAAAAAATCTACTGTGAACATTATATTTATTGTTTAAAGACTCTATGTTTCTTCCTCTAAGATTGAGAATAAGCTATGGATATCTGAACTTATCACTTCTATTCAAGGTTGTTAGATAGAAGATGATTACAGTAAAAATCCCAGCAAGTTGTTTTTTGAATATCAACAAAATGATTCTAAAGTTTATATGGAGAAAGAAAAGACCCAGAATAGTCAACAAAACTTGGACAAAGTTGGAAAAACTGGAGGACTGACACTATCCCAATTTACTCTAAAGCTAAGATCAAGACTGCAGTATTAGCCAAAAAAAACAAACAAATTAGTAGAAACAGAGTAAAGAACCCAGAAATGACCTACATAAGCATAGTCAACTGATCTTTGACAAATGATCAAAGGGGAAAAGATAGTTTTTTTCAAAAAATGGTTCTGGAACAACTGGACATCAAATGCCCCCCCCCCCCAAAAAAAAAAATTCTAGACAAAGACCCGATACCTTTCACAAAAATTAACTCAAAATGGGTCACAGGCCTAAATGTAAAATACAAAACTATAGAACGCCTAGAAGAGGAGTTGATAACTTTGGGTATGGCAATCACTTCTAAGCTTCAACACTAAAGGCATGATTCTCAAACGGGAAGCTTTATTTCATTAAAATTATTTCATTAAAAACTGCTCTCTGAAAAAAAAATGCCAAGAGAATGAAAAGACAAATCACAGACTAGGAGAAAATATTTTCACAAGACTCATCCGATAAAGGACTGTCAAACAAAATATACAAAGAACTCTTAAAATTAAACAGCAATGAGAACTAACAACTCAATTTAAAACCGAACTAGAGACTTTGACAGAAACCTTACCAAAGAAGATAGAACAAATAGCAAATAAACATGTGAAAAGATGCTCTGCATCAAATGCCATCAGGGAAATCTAAATTGAAACAATGAGGTACTGCCACATACCTATTAGAATGCTCAAAACCTGAAACATTGACAACATCAGATGCTGATGAGAAGGTGGAGCAACAGGAATACATACTCACTGCTTCTGGGAATGCAAAATAGTACAGAAATTTTGCAAGACAATTTGGAGGGTTTTTTAAATAAACCAAGCATATTTTTTCTATAAGATCCAACAATCACACCCCTAGATATTTACTCAAATTTGTTGAAAACTTATGACCACATAAAAACCTGCACATGGATGTTTGTGGCAGCTTTATTTATAATTGCCAAAAGTTGGAAGAAACCAAGATGTCCTTCAGTAGGTGAATGGATAAATGGATAAATAAACTGTGATACATCCAGATATTATTCAGTGCTAAAAAGAAATGAGCTATCAAGCCATGAAAAGACCAGAGGAAACACAGATGCACATTACTAAGTGAAAGAAACCAATATAAAAAGCTCTATGGTTCTTTAAAAGGCAAAACTATGGAAGTAGCAAAAAAAAAAAAATTAGTGATCACCATGGGGTGGGATGGGAAGGATGAATAGGTAGGTTGTAGTGAAGTTTAAGGAGAGTGAAACTAGTCTGTATGTTACTATAATGATGGGTACATCTCATTATATATATTTCCAAATCCATAGACTGTATCACACACACCAAGAGTGAACTCTAACGTAAACTCTGACTAGGTGATTGTGATGTGCCAAGACAGATTCTATCAGTTGTGACAAATGTGTCCCTGTGGTGGGGGATTTTGATAATGAAGAAGAACATGCTCGCATAGAAGGAAGGGTTATGTGTGAAATCTCTCTACCTCCCTGTCAAATTTGCTGTGAACCTAAATCTCCTCTAAAAAACAGACTTGTAAAAAAATAATTTGAAATAATAAAATATTAAATCAAATTGTTTGCCTGAGGCAGGGGTATTATTGCATGTTGAGGGGTATAACAAATTTCCAAGTGATAGAAATGTTTTATATTTTGATTGTGCTGAGGGTTACATGAGTATATACATCCGTAAGTGTGCTTTGTGCATTTTATAATATGCAAATAATATTTAATTAAAGCTGATTTTTTAAGTAAAAAAAAAAATGTAATTGCCAAAACAAGGAAGAATATAGCCCTCTGTGAGATAAGAAAGGTAGATGCTAAAAAAAAAAAAAAAAAAAAGGTAGATGCTCTTTGAATGAAAGGTGTAAAATAGAAAATTAAATTAAAATAGAAAATTAAAATGCTTTATGCTGTGGAAGTTGCCTGTGCCAAGAGGATAGACTGGTGAAAAAGCAGGACATTTTCTCCTAATACCAACCATGTTTTTGATATTTTTTTTACCATGTTTTCCGTATTATAGCTCTCTTCTCAGAAATAGGCAATATTACTCAAAAATAAATAAGGATTGAGCTTTAGAAGGGGAGTGTGCGATGGAGAGTCCTAAAGCTTACAATTATCAGCTCCATGTTAAGTCCACCTGGTGTTTATATTTCTCGTGTGTTGAAATAAGAATTCCATAAAGTTATATTCTGTGAAATCTAATTTAATGAAATCTACCTTGTTCAGGCTTTTATGTAAAATGTGCTTATGGCCCCACTTATGGTACACTGAGAATGATCTCAAATAGTGATTTTGTTTAATTTTATTTGCAAATGAAAAAAGAGTTAAAGAGATGGAGAAAGGAGAAGTTTGCTCAAGCAAATTTGCAGTGTTGTACCCTGCGAATTAAAAAGAGAAATCAATGGGAACTGATTTGTGATTTTCTTTTCCTTTTCTAAACATATTACATCATTTATTTAACCCCTCTGCTAACCCTGTTTAAAGTTTTTCCTTGATGTGATGCACAAAGGACTTAAGTTTTCTCTCTTCTAATCCAGAGAATAAAAGTTCTCAACATGAAATAATTGAAATATTTTTTATGAAGTTCTAAACTATAGTGAGATAAGCATTATTTTTATACAACAGGATCATCCTTATATTAAGGCATTTCTCTCATGGCATGGAAATCGTGTGCAGCAAAATGGGAGCTAGAGAAAAATAAGAGAATATAAACCATTGTTTCAGCTTCTACTATGAGTTCAAGTCAACTAAAAAAGGGAGTAAAAGGATATCTCAGTGGCATATCTCTTATAATAAAGTAAAAAAAAAAGTTATTGGAAACTAGGAATTGAGTAAGGGTTTTTATTTTTTTTGATGAATTGAGTAAGTTTGAGTATGAACTGATGTTTTATAGCACAGATGTTGAAAATAAAATGCTGAACTATGTTGAATAATATATATATGCCGTGTGAAAAGGAATCATTGATTATAATTACTACTAAACCTTAAAGCAGTTATATTAAACTTGAAAAGTAAGCCAAATCGTTCTCTTGGAAAAGTGGATGGTAATCCACATTATAATCTTAGATGGTTCCCACGTACCTCAAAGTATATTCCCCACTCTCTTTCCTGCCTTTTCCAAACAACCTGAATATCTGAAAAATCCTTGTATTGGATTGCCAACGTTGATGTATTTGAAAGGAGGTTGACCCAGAAACTCAAAGTAACTGTTTTGTTTTCATCTTTCCTTTGCAAAACAAAACAAAACAGACAAACAAAAACAAATGGACAGATTTTACTGAGGTAGAGAGAAACAGAATATAGTAACCCTGAGGATACTATATGGCTCTTGATTTTTAGCACATTGGCAGAAACATATTTAACAATTCAATGTTATTCTTACTGTTGACACCCAGACCTTAAAGAAATTAATTATAAAGCAAATAGTTTACAACACTAGCTTAAAAGTATGTCTGGTCTGGTCTGGCCTAGAATAGGAAGATAAGATTGTAGACATCAGAGCAGCCGAGGAAGTTGCCTGTGCCAAGAGGAAGGAGAGTCATGAAGAGCAAATGGACCCACGTCATGTATTTATCTCTGAGTGACTGTGCTAAGCGTTTGTGGATGACATCACTTTAAATGTGTTTTTGAATTTTTAGTTGTGTTTACAGAGTGTGGACCATACTTACCCTGATTTTTTTTTTCTTTAGGAAACAAAGAATGCTTATTGACTACATAGAAAAGAGAGTTCAAATGAAAGAAAAAATGATTTTTTTTAAATAAAAAAATATTTTTTTATTATCTTATTAGGAAAACAAAAGTAAGAGATCTTCCAAAGGAGTCAAGAAAAGGTAATGGGAATTAAGCCACAATATGTTTAAAATGTGATTATAACTGAAAAACTGGGCCCTGCATCCATTTTCTTATCCAGAGAGCTTCCTGTGAAGAGTGGCTCTCATTGTTTTATTTTCTGATCCACTGATTTAATTAAATGCATCTGCCAAGCTAAAGGGAACTTTAAAATTATAAATGCACAGAATGGTGAAAAATGCACTTGCTCATCAAGCACATTCTCCCATTTTCCCCCACATGGTAGGCTTATGAAAAGAAACTACATCTGGGTGATTCATCTTCTAAAGTCTTACTGAGAAATTATCTTTTCTTCTTTTTACACAATACAAACACACATTTCATAAGAAAATATGTAATAGCATATTCCTTTGGCATCTACTCTGCTTGAAACTGTGACGACAGCTTAGCACCATATGAAACGGGTCACTGAAACAGATCTTACAAGACACCCTTGCTCCACAGTCCAGCAGAATTACTAGGTTTTAATTTTTCCTGAGTCAACACAGTTTACTGACCCCTACATTTTTATTAGCTAAATGGGATTTTTTTTAAAAGACTGATAGTCTGTCTTTAAAAAAAAAAAAAAAAAAAAAAAAGTCTTTACTTGTAGCAATTAGCGTTGCAATGTGCCCTGAAGAGGCCAAGTCCTGACCTATGGTGTGTCACTCTTGCCTTTAGGAGAGTCCAGCAGGACGGATGCTTTATGCTGTGGAAAATGCAAACCTATAATCAGAGAGCCAATGTTAAGGGTCACCAAAGAAAACAAAAACCATTGCCTCATTGTACATATCAAAACTATTTTTTCCTCAAATAATATTAATTTGAGGAGAAATGAATGGCCCAATTCTGTAAGCCACGTCCTTATAAAATTGATGAGTACATTTCTCTTTACAATATGAGAACATTGATAGATTCTTTAAAAATAGTTATTTTAACATGATTTCTTTCCAAACTAGTTTATTCAAACATGCTTAAAAGCACCATGAAGGATCTCATTAGTCAAAATCACTCCATAAAATTATAGTTATGATTTTCATTGCAGGCATCTCTTCCCTCAGTGAGAATTTTTAAGGTATTTTGGGTTATTATTGAAAACCTCTTCCTCCGTAGCAGAGAGGAGTTGGCTCACATACAAGTAAAATAACAGCTGGCTTTTGCATAGAAGTAAGGAAGGGTTGTTGCTACAATTCTGCCTTATAAGTTATAATTCTACACTAAAATGTTTCACCAGAAGGACCTGCCCGTCATATCTTTCCTAGGGCAGTGAACCACATACTTGATTTGATTGGTTTCTGTAGTTAAACTCGAGTAAAACCAAGAAAAGAGCCTTCTGCACAGATGTTCAACGTAAATGTGTGCAATATATTGGTACACAAAAATTTCCTTATCCTGCACCTCCTTATGCCTTATATTTAGAAGGATTCCTAAGAAATCTTGGATGGGTCTTAGACACTTCTTCCTCCGATATATTTGAGAAAATGTAAATCTACTAATGAGGAAAATATTGAAGTTACATGGGTAAAAGATGGGAGACGATGTAGTGAGGATAGTGATGTAGTGAGGGTCCTGAAACTAGTAGAAGAACTGGCTTTACAAAGAGAGAAGAATACCTATTTCCATTCCGTAGTGGATGGAGATAAATCCTGACACACTGGTGAGTGAATCTGTATGGGGACGAAGGGTGGTACAGAAAAGGGAAAAAAAGGGAGTTGACATGGCATCTTTCTGACAGCTTTTATATTTTCCATGAAATAAGAAGTTAGCTTATTTTTTTAATTTTTTCAGCTTTATCACAGTATAATTGGCAAAATTATATATGCTTGAAGGTGATGTTTTGATGTAGGTATACATTGCAAAATGATTAGCACAGCCAAGCTAATTGACATATCCATCATCTCAGGTAATGACCATTTGTGTGTGAGTGTGTGTGGTGAGAATACTTAAGATCTACTCTCTTGACTCCTAACTCTGGGAAACAAACAAGGGGTGGTAGAAAGGGAGGTGGGCAGGGGGTGGGGGTGACTGGGTGATGGACACTGAGGGGATGAGCATTGGGTGTTATTCTATATGTTGGCAAATTGAACACCAATAAAAATAAATTTAAAAAATAATAATAAATAAATAGTCTACTTATCAAATAAATAATCTACTTATCAAATAAATAATCTAATAATCAACTTCAAATACACAATACATTATTCAACTATAGTCACCATGCTGTACATTAAGTCTTCAGAACTTTATTTACCTTATAACTCTAAGTTTGTACTCTTTGACTGACATCTCTCCCCATCCCCCATCACCCATCTCTGGTAATGATCTTTCTACTGTCTTTTTCTATGAGTTTGACATTTGTTAGATTCCACAAGGAAGTGGTATCATGTAATATTTGTCTTCCTCTGTCTGTGTTACTTCAATTAGTATAACGTTCTCCGGATTCATTCATGTTGAAACAAATGAGCAGATGTCAGGATTTGCTTCTTTTTTAAGGCTGAATAATATTCTAGCATATGGTATGCACACGTATTTTTACCCATTCAACTATCAATAGACATTAAATTATTTTCCATATCTTGGCTATTATGAATAATGCTGCGATGATATGGAGTACAGATATCCCTTTAGGATAGTGACTTCATTTCCTTTCAATATATACCCAGAAGTGGGATTGCTGGATCATACAGTAGTTCTACCTTTAATTTACTGAAGAAAATTCCATACTGTTTTCCATAATGGCTATACCAATTTACATTCCCACCAAAAGTGTAAAAGGATTCTTTTTTTTATCCACATTCTTGCCAACTGAAAATGAAAGAAGATGAAGTAATAGAATGACTTAAGAAGAGTGGAAAAGATTTTAAAGAGACTAAAAATAGGTTGGGACATAATTTTGAAGTGTCATAAATAACAGTTGTAAAGACTGAATTTCTATAGCAAAGAGTGAGTCATTTAATTTGAGGTCTGAATATTAACCGTGGGATTGGCAATTAAAAAGTCATTGATGCTCTTGACAACCATTTCAGTAAGGGTGAAAGTTGAATTGTTATAGATTTAGGAGTATCAGAGTGGAAAAAATGGGAGTACAGAGGTAAATTCAGAAAGTGAGACCCCAAACTATGCAAACTGTTTGATTCATAATTTCTACTTCTGGAAATATATTCTGAAATCTCATTCAGTCTGCCCTGAAATTTAGACCCATGGAGTATCATTAACCAAATGGAAAAAGAAAACTAATTTTACTAATCTATGCAAGGATAATATGATCCAGCAACCGTAGGACTGCTTGGTAAAATCTCAACAGGAGAAAATGAACTCACCTCAGGCTGAAATGAAGCCTCCTATCCTTATAACTGAATACGTTTCAGGACTCGAATGTTTAGCATTGCATGAAGCAATGGGCTCTAGGGAGAGTTAGAAAGGGGAAGAGAGCATGATCAAGATAGAACCAGCAAGACACAAAGAGACGAGGGCGGGGGAGGAAGAGGGCCTTTTGTCAGACAGGCTGACATGGAAAACTTAAAGAATGATCAACCTGGCCTCTAGAATACAGGGAATCATGGAAGTACAATTGTATCCAATGTGGCTAAGGACTATAAGCTCCAGGAAGACAAGAATTACACTTTTTTTTTTTTTAAGCCACTATAACCCTAGCACAAATGCCTGACACAATGAATACCCACTGAATGAGTGAATTAAACAAAGAAAGAAACAAACAAAAACTACCCTGAAGTAAAGGCAGGGCTGAGAAACAATAATGATGCATGTGTACACTTAAGGCAATTATTTTCAATTGCCCTTCATTATGAGTATGACAGTCCCTATTCTGATTGGCCAATGACCATATTTTAGAGGTTGATAAATATTTTTAGTTTTTCCCCTGAGTACGGGTTTTAGTGGGAAGTTAAGCTTAGAGAGAGAAAAATGTGTCCTTGTCATCAGCAATATGACCTTTTTTAAGTAACATTAATTATCAAGTATGTTGTACAATGATTTTTATGCTAAATTTTCATGTTTTTAACCCTATTATCACCTGCTCTTTCCCAATCTTCTGAAAACAATATTGTTTATAACTTTGAAATACAAATTTCAATTAAAGGTGAATACTGGATATAAATAATATTGAGAGCTGTTTTTGTAAATTCATTTACATTTAGAAATATTCATGATCTATGTTATTCAAGATCCATGTTGTTTAAGACGCGTGTTATTCTAGCCAATTTATCCCCTTTGCTACCTTCTGTGTTAGATTTTTCTTCAAAGAATGCTTTGATATGGTCTCCATAACTTGTAGAGGAGGGGATCTAAATTCATACAATATCTTCATTTATTCAACATATTTGTTGAGCACTTACTATGTCCAGCACTGCTAAATATAGAGGATACAACAGTGGCAAATGCCAACATGTTCTCGTGAGTCTAATATGGAAGAATGATGTTAATCAGATAATTACATTACTGATTCTATGGTAACATTGATGGAATGGGAACATGTCTTAAACTTCTGCCTCAAGGAAGGCTGACAGTGGAAAATAACAAGCAATCTGGTATATAAGAGTAGAGCTAGAGACAAGAAAAGAACTGTGTGGAGGTAAAATCTTTGCAAAGTCCCTTTAATGGAATGAGTTGCAATGCTTATCTTAATTGGTGCTCACAACTTTTTTGTGGCTTATGGGAATGGTGCCCTTGGAGTTACTCATTGGCTACCTTTCATAGCTGATGATGGCTCTTCAGGCTGAACTGAAAATAATTGACCATAGTACAAAGAGAGGTTGGAAAGACAGACAGGAGCTAACCTATGTTGAGTTTAGAAATCATTTTAAATATTATTATTTCAGAACTTTAAATTGTGACAACACACGGATTTAGAAAGATCATTCTAAATGTGGTGTGGAGAACAGAATAGAGGTGGTACAGAGTGAAATCAGGGAGAGCAGGTAAGCAGTTAGGGCAGTTGTGCAGTTGAGAGATTATGATGACAACGAAGGTAGAAATAGCCTTGTGAAATCATAAGGAGAGAATCACTCTTAAACTTTGTTCAGTTGCCCTTCCAATATAATGTTTAATCTCCTCCATAAATCACTACCGGTTGCTATGTACTTCTCTTCTTGAACACCTTCCAATGTTGATCTAAAATAAAGTTATATGTAGGTTATTATAATAGAGCAATAAAGTGCCCAGACTGGATTCAGACTATTTGGTTTCAAATCCACTGGCACCTTGCATAATTATAGGGAAGTTCCTTAACCCATCCATGCCTCCTTTTTCTCTTTGGTAAAAGAGTGAAAATAGTATCCACTTCAGAGAATTGTTGGGATGATTAACTAAAATTATGTACGTTTAGGATCTAGTACAATTCCTAGCAATAAAAGCTCAGGAATTAAATTTTATATTCATAAGTGATGAAGTTTGATTTGTAAAAAACTAAAGTGAATAGCTGAATCATTTCAGCATCATATTATTTCATTATTTTTGGATAAAGTGAATATTTTACAGTGTACTCTATAAGATCCTTTATTTTAAGAGACTAAAACCAATATACATTCTTTCATTAAAAACCATGTTGTGTGTATATATATATATATATGTATATATAGTTTATATTTTTATTCTAGAGTCTCTGCCAAAAAAAAGTTGACTCTAGGATATATTTGGTTGCCAGAGAATCTGCCTTAACTTTGGATATTTAATAACCTTAATATATCCTTAAAAGTTAATTGTATTAATTGTATTTAAAATTCTGACTTATGACTCCAAAATAGAATGGGAAATAAATATAAATTTAACTATCATGGAGAAATAAAGTTTATCACTTGAGAATATTAAGATTTATAGAGTATATGAACCATGTAAAATTACTTAAGACTATTTCTGGTCTATAAGGTGGAATCCACAGATACAATGTTGTCTAATTCGACTTGTGGCATAAAATATATTTACCTTTAATTGAAGTATAATAATTTTTACTACTATGATGTCATTTTTGTTAAGTGCATTAAAATGTACTTATCATTCCAGGGGCACACACCCTTTCATCTTTTTCTTTAGTAGATATAAATTTTAAGGTTATTGGGATAATGAAAATTATGATAATCATTATTTAAAAAGCCAATTCAATTATCCTCATCATTGAAAATGGACAAAAACATCTTTTAAAGTGTCACATTTAGAAAAAGAGAGTGTGAAAAAAAGAAAGTACAAAATGTGTGGGTGTGTTTTTTTATTTTCACAAAACAATAAATTTAGGCTTAATCTAACATTCTGTATTTAGTGTTGATTACTAATTTGGCTTTTTCTTACTAAGGAAATAAAAAGTCTAGCTATATTATTATTAATTCATGTCATACTTTTTATTCATGACTATTCATTTGTAATGAACAAAGATACTATTTAGTGCTCTTTTTACACTTCAAGGGATGATTTAATAATTACCAACAATGGAGTATATGACTTAAAATTTAAGAAATCGGTGGCTTCCTGTCCTATAATGCAAATTAATTTATTCTTCATTTTTTTCACAAGAATTTATCATGTGCCTATTGAATGACTTTGTGAAATATGTTCCACTAAGTTCTCTCTCTCTTTTTTTTAAGATTTTATTTATTCATGAGCGACAAAGAGAGAGAGAGAGAGAGGCAGAGACACAAGCAGAGAGAGAAGCAGGCTCCATGCAGGGAGCCTGGCGTGGGACTCGATCCTGGGACTCCAGGATCATGCCCTGGGCTGAAGGCGGCACTAAACCACTGAGCCACCCAGGTATCCCTCCACTAGGTTCTAAAAGGACATATTTTTAAAAATCTATATCCCCAAAGAATCGAATGATAAAGTAGACAAACATAATGCACTGCTTTAAGGGAATATGCATAACACAGATAATGTGGAGACAGAAGAAAAAATAGCTAAAATAGTTGGAGGAAATCAAGAAAGGTTCCATGAAGAAAATTAAAGCTAAAGTTTATGTAGGAGTTTTTCTGGTGATCGGAAGTTGTGAGAAGGAAGTATTCTAAATAGAATGCTTCCAAAAGTATGGAAGTATAAAGAGCTCAAACAATTCAGTATGCGCAAAGTGTATATGCAGGGAAAAGTCAAGAGATAACTTAGATTGCTAGGTAGGTGCCATATCATCAAGGGCTATACAAAAGAGCTTAGCTCCTGCCTAGATAGGTTCAGAGCAGCCCATGGGGGAAAATAAACAAAGGAGCATGATGATCAGGGGGGGTTTTGCATTCAAAATACTACTTCTACAACAGTAAAGAAGATGAATTACAGCAGACCGCAGGCGGAGACTGGAGGTTGAAAAGGAGAAAGCAGATATAGGAAATATTTAGGAAAAAATAGAATTAAATATAAAGAGTGAAGCAAAGGAAGAAGTGTGAGGTGATTCTTAGGTTTTTGACTTGGGCAACCAACTGGATAATGTAGCCAAACAGTAAGAGGGAATCCAGGAGGAGGAACAGATTTGTGTGGGATTGGAAGATATGTTCATTCGAATTAAAATGAAAATATCATGTCGTGGGTATATTAAGTGAAGTTGCTTTTTATAAAAGTGGCTCTGTGGCTCTGAATTAGTCATAGTACATTTATTTATTCAGCATTCTTGTTGAAGAATAACAATGCCAAGGGAGGGTAATGGGTGAGGGTGGACGGTAATGACTAGTAATGGATGTGCATCGTCCCTGACCTTCAGGAACTTATAATTGAGCAGCAGAGTAGCAGTAAATTACACAAATAGTTTGTATCAAAAAGTATTACCATGAGAACTCAGATAAGACAGCAATCCCATGTAGTAGCAAGTCTTAGTAAGTATACTTCTTTTTAAAAAACAGAATTTAAGTTAGATATCTGAAAGAAAGAAAAGGATTTTGATGGAAAATGTGGGGAGGGCATTCCAAGAGGAGAGAAGAGAGTGGGCAGAGAGGGCAAACCATATAGAAACACCATGTAGTTACCTAGCTTGACCGGCTTGGCAATTTATTTAAAATAGTAAAGAGCAGTAATGTTGTAAAACTATCATTTGACCTCAAAAGAAGACAGAAAATCATGACTCGACTTAGTAGTAATGGGAATCTACTGAGAGTTTCTGAGGAGGAAAAGGAATGGCCTACAAAAGCTATTCTAAGATTAATTTTCAAGCTGGTCTAGTGGGGAAATCATTTAAAGGGTTAATCAGGGCTTACCTAGGAAAAGATCAGCTGGTATGGAGGGAAAGAAGACAATAGGAAAACCAATCCATGGGATTTATCGAATTTTTAGAATTGATAGAACTGAAATCAATAATGTCATTGAAGTTTTAAACCAGTGTTAATGGATGTATCAGTGACATTAAAATTGGGAAGACAGATTCTTATTTTAGGAGAAAATAATGAAAGGCTGTGGATGAATGCCACGAGGCATTCAAATGGTGTTGCCTGGAAGCCTTTCGCAAACAAAAAACTAAAAGTCAAAAAAGAAGTTAGGCCTGGATTTATAGATTTGCAGGCTGATAAAAATCAGTAATATAGGATCTTCATTGTAAAAATGAAGATTCAGCCGTTTTGATGTATTCTGAGTCATCTATTTATAATGCTTGTCCTACTTCTGGTGACTGAACTCTGTAGGTGCAGAGGTATCTCTGCATACCAAGCACCTAGAACATAATTTGGACTCATCGTTGAATGTTTGTTCAGGCTTTTTTGGTTGCAAGGAGCAAAGTCACTTAAATAAGCTCCAGTAATGGATGTTTAATATAAGACTCAGTAAGAGAGATGAGGCTTACATAGAAATATATGAAAAAGACCCAAAATAGAATCAGTACAGGTAGGGGTTGGAACTAGGGTCAAGGCACCGATAGGGACCTCAGAAGTGAGAATTTATGGTTCTTCCCTTCAGAGACAGGCAAAGAATATAATCCCACTACTTTCCCATTCCTCCTATTTGATCTGTTCTCTTGTTTTGACTACAAACTGATGTTATAATTCTTTTTTTCTCTACCTTATATTTCAAGATTATTGAGTTTCTGTGTTTTTATATTTCTGCTTTAACATGACTCATCATGATTCTTATCGGAATTCATGGTCTCTCTGTCTCTCTGTATCCTTTCATGTATAGCTCCTGCTGTACCTGCCGATTTTCTCTGTAGATCTTTTTTTTTTTTAAGATTTTATTTATTTATTCATGAGAGACACAGAGAGAGAGAGAGAGAGAGAGGCAGAGACATAGGCAGAGGGAGAAGCAGCCTCCTTGCAGGGAGACCAATGTTGGACTCGATCCCGGGACTCCAGGCTTCCCAGGGGGAGCCTAATGCGGGACTGGATCCCAGGACCCCAGGATCATGACAGAGCCAAAGGCAGATGCTCAACCACTCAGCTACCCAGGTGCCCTCTCTGTAGATTTTGATATCTGCTCCAGGATATACAGTACTCTTGGCCCAATTCACCCAGTTTTTGTGGAGCTTTTCAGTCTTGTATACCTTTAGCCTTTCTGGCCAATCTATAAATTTCCTTACTTGGGTTAGCTGCTCATTCCTGGTCCAGTCACCTGAAGTCTTATGGGTGGATGGTGGGGGGTACATGATAGAAGATACAGCCATCCAGTGCTACCTTTTTATAGTGAGCTCTGTGTGTCATTGCGGTGTTTAGTATAAACACAATTTTTCCCATTTGATGTGATTTGTTAATAGCACATAGGTTTAATTCAAAATGATTTATCTTATAAATATCATTACACTGAAAGCAATGTAGAAGGACTATAATTCTATTAAATGCCATGAAAAATAAGTGTATTTATTAAAGTAAAAAAGTCCTTCATTATGTACATTTGAAATATTTCAGAGATTGACCTAATGTTTACTCTTAATAACCTGCTATGATCATATTAAATGTATAAGGTTAAATTGAATGCAACTGGTGGTAAGGCATTTTGTTTGATTTTAACCTGCAACTCATAGAACAGTCTTCAATACGAGGGTGACATTATTTCATGACATATTCTATCAATATTCTTTTATTATTTTATCAGTATGTGTTTTCCTTTTCCAGTTACAGGATAATCTGTTTTAAATTAAACAGTATGTTTTCAATTAATATTTTATTCTCCCACAAAATTTAATAGAATTAAGAGTAGACAAAGGAATGTTGTTGGATAACTGATTGATTTCAGGTTCTATAAATTCATAGTTTTGAATTTAAAGTTTAAGAAGTTTGAAATTTAAACTTTAAGAGATTTGTTATTTGTATATGTATACAGGCATGCACATGTGCACATATTCGCTTCTACCCCTGTGCAGGCCCACACACGCAAATACACATTACTAAGTGCCTGTACATTATAACTTATGTCTTTTACTTCTCAGTCCATATAAAAGATAAGTAAAATGCTGTAGGGAAATTTCATAATTAAGTGCATATATGTAATCGCTCTTTCCTATCTCATACTATTTGGCATTTATTCTATTTTTGTACTCAAAAATGTTAAGATATATAAATAATGGAAATGAGAGCAAGGTGCTTTTCTGCTGACTCACTCATAATAGCATGAAAGGATCTAACTACACTTGTAATTATCTTTTTTCTTTTTCATTTATGTGGAGTCAATTTATGTTTCTGTTAATTAACTCTCAAAGGCTAATACCCACTTTAAAGATAGCCACTCATAAAGATAGCCAAAGTTTCACTGTCTACTTTCAATATGTATATGTGGATACTGAAGATTGTAATCCAATCTTTGTATTATTAAGATATAATTGCTTCCTTCTATTCTTTCACTTTCTCTTTCTTCATGGTAGCAGTACAATCAAAAAGGAAGAGAGAAATGAATAAATAAAGGAAATAAATATATTTTTATACTATTTTAATACTTTGATACTTGTATTTATGAAAGAATCAATGATTTTCTGATATTTCTACACACCTTGAAGAACCATTGTGGGCAGATAATGTGCAGGCATTGGTAATAGTAAAATGAACAAAAATGTTTTCCTTTCTTTCAAATGTTTACAATTCAGGTGAGAAAGACATATTTGCAAACAAATAAATGAACCAAAGTGTTATAAGTCCCATTTTAGTAGGGCATATATAGGGCATTTTCAGCATATAAAAAAATCTTAGTCTTCAATACAATGTGCATGTGATTTTCCTTTTCCTATAATTGAACCTATTTCTACTGTGACTCCCATTCTGCTTGATAACAGAAATTTAATCAGAGAATCAGTCAATTTAGAATAGCCTCGCTAAAACTTTGGAATTCCCTTAGTCAATTCAGGGTTTCCTCAGTCTATTCATAGTTCACTCTTCCTCTGATCTCTTAGAATTATCTCAGTGTTCTAAGAGATCACTCAGATACAGTGAAGGAAGAAGCAGTGGGGAGTAGAAAGTGGACAGTCAGATTAATGGTTGTTCTCCTCCAGTCACACTGGTCTCTGCTATAATGCTCATATTCCCCTTGATCTCTAGTTATTAGTCCACACAAGCCTCTGCTTTTTCGTTTTTAATATTACTTAAACCCTAATCTAGAAAACCAGTTCTCTAAGGTGCTTATGAGCTCTTTGGAGGTATATAAGAAACAATTGATTTTTGCTCACACAACACTGGGTACAAGAAAACTCTGGAGATCAAAACCACAATAAGATACCACTTTACACCAATGAGAATGGCTAAAGTTAACAAGACGGGAAACAACAAGTGTTGGAGAGGATGTGGAGAAAGGGGAGCCTTCTTGCACTTTGATGGGGATGCAAGCTGATATAGGCACTCTGGAAAAGTGCGGAGGTTCCTCAAAGAGTTAAGAATAGAGCTACCCTACAATCCTGCAATTGCACTGCTGGGGATTTACCCAAGGATACAGATGTAGTGAAATATCAGGACACCTGTCGCCCAATGTTCACAGCAGCCATGTCCGAATAGCAGGTCCAGTGAATGCTCAAATTATAGGTTTAATGAAGGAGGTGCAAAATGCCAAATCAAGATCCATTTAGGTCCCTGGATGTCTTCCTTCTTCCCTTTGCAAGCTACTCTCCAGGAGTCACTAGACTTGTGCCCAGAGGCTAACTGTGTGGATTCCACTCTGGCCCTCTGGTTTCACTTTGAGTTAGGCAGAAGGTGGGAGAAGGCAGGGGTGGGAGGTCAAGATACTCTTCTCATTCTTCTCCTGAGGGTTCACCACAGGTTGGCCCTGCCCTCTAACTGAAGGCCAGCTTCAGGCAGCGCTCTTTCTGTGCCACTCCCCCCAGTTTCCAGTAATTCCTCTCCCCACTTGTCCCTTCAGGCCTTGGGTGCTAACACTTTCTGCTGTGGCTAACCTCAGGGCATGGCACTGTCCTTTCTTTGTTTCTACAAACCTTGCTTACACATTTCTATATAGCATATTTAAGATGATCTTCACAACACTCAATGTGAGGATGCCATCCTTTTGCCTACCAGGACCTTCACTGTAAGAGGTGCCACTAAACAAGACAGAGAATATGGACAGAGAAGCCAGTTTAAAGAAAAACATAATAAATGTGATCTCTCTTCCTATTTTCTACTATAATCCGGTCTTTAGAGTAATGTAAATCAGCTCTTCTCAAATGTGATCTTTAGACCACTAAGGGTCCCTAAAGCCCTTTCAGGGGATCCTCGAGGTCAAAATTCCTTTCATAAAAATGCTGAAAATCTTTTACCTTTGGGATACCAGGGTAGCTCAGCGGTTGAGCATCTGCCTTTGGCTCAGGGAGTGATCCTGGGAACCAGAATCAAGTCCCACATCGGGCTCCTTGCAGGGAGCCTGCCTCTCCCTCTGCCTATGTTTCTGACTCTGTCTGTGTCTCTCATGAATAAATAAAAATATTTTTTAAAAAATCTTTTACCTTTTTCACTGTGTTGACATTTGCATTGACAGGTACAAACGCAATAGTGAGTAAAACTGCTGGCACCTTGATATGATTCAAATGGGGAATGCTAGCAGTTGTTGCATTTTTGATGAAAAGCACTTGTGTGTGATGTGAATTCTGAGTTAAACTGGCCACTTTTTTTTTGTCACAAAACATTATTTTTAATTGAAAGAACAACTGACACGGCAGCCTGTGTTTAGTGCAGCCTTCAGCCCAGGGCCTGATCCTGGAGACCCGGGATCGAGTCCCACGTTGGGCTCCCTGCATGGAGCCTGCTTCTCCCTCTGCCTGTGTCTCTGCCTCTCTTTCTCTCTCTGTGTCTCTCATGACTAAATAAATAAAATCTTTACCAAAAAAATTAATACAAAAATAAAATAAAATACCAGTGATAGTTTTTATGGCCAATGACCAAATTTATGCTTTTGAGCTGAAATTAAAATTGTGAAATATTAGCTTGCATCTCTGTGAACTTGATTAACTTTTTTCTGATTGAATTTGTGGTGATATGAACAAATGTGGAATTTTTTGACATTGTATAATGAAATGTATTTGCATTTGCATAACTCTGTGAATTAATATTTTTCAAATGACCAATGTATGGTGTTACAAATTCATGCATGGGTAAAAGTAAATTGAAAGTTCAAGATAAAAAAGGAAAGTTCAAGATAGACTAGTTGTTATAGACTGAAAATTTGTATCCCTCTAAATTCATATGTTGGAACTTTAATGTGTTGGTAATTGGACTGGAGCCCTTGTAAGATGCTTAGGTCATCTCTATGGGACTTAGGTGCCACTTACGCCATGTGAGGATACCAAAGAGATTGCTGTCTATGAACCAGAAACTGGGCTTTCCCCAGACACCAAATCTGCCAGTATTTTGAAACTTGGACTTCCCAGACTTCAGAAATATAAGAAATAAATTTCTGTTGCTCTTCAAGGTATTTGTAGTGGGTTTTTTTAAAAACCACTATTTAGATTTTATTTCATTTTATAAAAAATAAAAACCACAGAAACAAAAATTGAATGTACAATGAGAGGCTGGGATGGCTAGCAGGAGAAAACAAAGGAACACAGCAATGGTGATGGCCAGTCCTGGCTAGGCACCATCATTACCAGGGGTAATTCTTATTCCCCTACTTGCTACCACTGCAATTTCTGGCCCCGAGGGAAGCTGGGATGCAGTGGGGGGGGGGGGGGTTGGCACTGTGCCACACATTGTGCACTCTTCTCCCCACATTTTCTCTATTCAAATAGACCCAGAGAAACTTGTAGGACAGAGTTCAGAAACACTATAAATACCCTAAACTTCTGTTGAAGCAACTCAGACTATGGCATTCTATACTATGGTTAAAGCAGCCCAGCAGACTAAGAGACCAATTAAATTTTTTGTAATATAGTATGAAAAGTTCATTGGTATGGATTCAGATTCCACACTGAAGCTAAAGCTTTAAAGCTTTAAGACATCACCACTTGACAAGTTTTGGTGTAATATAAAAGAGAATATTATACATTTTCTGAAAGGCTATTAAAATACTCTTTCCAATTATCTATTTGTGGGAGTCTAGATTTTTTTTTTTTACATACTTCAATCAAAATTGCATATCAAAACAGAGTACATGCACAGGGAGACAGGAGATTCCAGCTATCTTTTATTAAGCCAGACATTAAAGACATTTGCAAAATGTAGAACATTGATCTTTTCTCACATAATCTTTTTTGTTTTGGAGGATATAATTATTTTTTTATAAATTTATGTATATTGGTATGAAATAGGCTTATGGTTATTTAAATATATTTATAGTTTTGCTTTAATTCCAAATATAGTAAACATCAATAGATACAATCTACATAAACACAGTTCTGTAGCTTCTTCAAAAATTGTTAAAATGTGAAGGTTATCTTGAGACAAAAAAATTAAGAACTGACAAATGTTTTAGAAGGAAAAAATATACGACTGATATAGCAACTGATATTAACAACTTATATTTTATTTACTTCAGAACATCTAAAGATGTTTCTGGGATCTGTCTGCATAATGCAGGTTTTTATAGCTTTAGTTCTGCCCTTGAAAACAAGAGCATACAAAAATCTAGAGGCCACCTTAACTGATAATCATCCAACCCTTCTGCTTTTCTTTCAGAAATACAGACTTGAAGCCTTGCTGTATTTTGCGTTAGCTTTCTTATCTCTAGCAAGTTTGCACTGGAAAAATATTTACTCCAACTCCAAGATTTACATTATCTCCCTTTTATTTTCTCAGTGCACAATTTCCTTTATTTTAAAATTATCATTGGCATTCAATTTTGAGCATAATGAGTTTAAAAGCCTGTGTGAAATCCAAATGGAAATATGCAGTAGAGAGCACAGTACAGAGTAGCTGGACCAGGCAGGTCTATTTGGGAGATCCCTTCAAATACAGACAACAGCAGAAGTTGAAGTCCGGAATGAGAATTTGGAAAGAAAAAAGAGGACAGTGACTAGAACCACGTGGAATATCCTTATTTAAGGTAAACATGGATGAAAAGAAATGCACAAAAGAAGACAGGAAGCGATAGTCAAAGGTTTATGAGAAAAACAACAGAACTGTGACTTGGAAACAATGGCATGCTCAACAGTGTTGTTTTGACACAGTAAGATTGATTAAATGAGGAGGAGTGGCTCCTTAGAAGGTCATTGATGACATAACTGAAAACTATTTTGGCAGGGTTGTAAAGGTAAAAGTCAAATGATAAGAAGTTTCAGAGAAAACGGCAGTTAAGACACTGGAAACGTTAAACTTGGCCCAATGTTTCTGGAAGTTGGAAGTTAAGGATGGAAGCCAGCAATCAACCTTCATATTTCTAGTTATGCTTATAGGTGGATATTACTGTTAGTGTTCAGTTTGGGCTTTACTATTGGAAAAAAAGCAACAACAACACCTTAAGAGCTATGCATGGGGAACTACAAAGGCACTGTATCACCCCGCCAGGGCAACTTTAACAGAACACCATAGCCTGGGAGGCTTAAACAACAGAATTTTATGTCCTCACAGTTGTGGAGACTGGAAATCCAAGGTCAGGGTGCTGACAGGGTTGGTTTCAGGTGAGCTCACTTTCCTCGACTAGCAAATGACTACCTCTTTGTTGTTTCTTTACACAGCCTTTCTTCTGTTTGTATACATCCGTGGTGTCTCTTCCTCTCCTTGTAAAACACCGATTCTCTTGGATTAAGACCCTACCCTTCAGGCAGCCTGGGTGGCTTAGCGGTTTAGCACTGCCTTCAGCCCAGGGCGTGATCCTGAAGACCAGGGATCGAGTCCTATGTCAGGCTCCCTGCAAGGAGCCTGGTTCTCCCTCTGCCTGTGTCTCTGCCTTTCCCTCTCTCTGTGTCTCTCATGAATGAATAAATAAAATCTTTAAAAAAAAAAAAAAAAAACCTCACCCTTCTGACCTCATTTAATTTTAATTATTTCCTTGAAGGCCCTGCCTCCAGGTAGAGTGACATAGAGGATGAAGACTTCAATACATGAATTTTGGAGGGAACACCATTCTATCTGCAAAAGGCACATGGAAGAGCACAAAGTATTAAGTGAAGTATTAAAGGTTTAGTGATCTGATTTCTAAAGGATGAAAAGTGCAGGTGAAAAAAAAATGACAAAATTGCAAGTCAGTTTAGAGTATCAAGGTCAGGAGGCACAAAAGAACAAACAGTATGTCTGGGGAATTACACGTAGTGTATATTTGATATGTATGGTAAAGGAATCATAAGACAGATGTAAGAGCCAGATCTCTCTTTCTCTAAAATAGGTGGAAACAACTATTTTATCAGAGACAACCACAGCAGTAGTAGCAGTGCCACAGAATGAATAATAATAATACGTGGCTTTCCATTTGTTTAGTAGTATTTTTAAAACTTTTATTAGGAAAAAAAAAATCCTATGGTGAAAAATGAACCTAATAACTTGATTTATGCACTGAAGAGTAGAATCAGAAACCTGATACCTGGATTTCTAAGTTTACTGTTCTGATCGGCTTGCTTCCTCAGAGAATCCAATAGAGTTTTATCCCAGTGGCCATTAAAATAGAGTGCTACTTACTATTTGTCATTTTATTTCATCAATATTCTTCAGTTAACATTCAGTATTGGCAGCATGGAGAGGGTGTGGCTGTAGAAATGGACACTTAGAAAATCAAAGGGTGGTTCCAGCAGAGACACTGACTTGTGTTTCTTTTTTTTTTTTTTAAAGATTTTTTATTTATTCATGATATACAGAGAGAGAGAGAGAGCGACAGAGAGACAGAGAGAGAGGCAGAGGGAGAAGCAGGCTCCATGCAGGAAGCCCGATGTGGGACTCGATCCCAGGTCTCCAGGATCACACCCTGGGCCAAAGGCAGGCGCTAAACTGCTGAGCCACCCAGGGATCCCCTGACTTGTGTTTCTGACTTTAACCAAGGACACCCATTTTATGTGTATTGCTGAGATACTGCGGGCTTCTTACCGCTTACAATTAAAATGGGTTCATACACTCAAATACCAGAACAAAGTTTGAAATTGAG
The DNA here is from genome assembly GCF_003254725.2 of Canis lupus dingo. Classification (NCBI taxonomy): domain Eukaryota; kingdom Metazoa; phylum Chordata; class Mammalia; order Carnivora; family Canidae; genus Canis; species Canis lupus. The sequence continues at coordinate 16,143,846 of NC_064261.1, forward strand.
AAGAGAAAGTCAGAGGTGTTCAAAGCAGAAGGAGGATTCAGTGTACCTTTGCTGGCTTTGAAGAAAGTGGGGTGGGGGGGCATGCACAAAGGTAGGTAGGTGGGCCGTAGGAGATAAGCCTGGGCCCCAGCCAATAGCCAGCAAGGAAACTGGGGACTACAGGGAACTGAACTCAGCCAACAACCTGAATGAACTTAAAGCCAGATTCTTCCTCTGAACCCCAACACAGGAGTCCAGCCTGGCTGACATACTGATTTTGTCCTTGTGAGATGCTGAGAAGCTGGATGAGCCATAGTAAACTCTGACCTGGAGAACTGAGGGACAATCAATTTGCGTTGTTTTAAGTCACTCCGTTTGTGGTGATGTGTTACACTGCAATAGAAAATGAATACAGTTTTAAACAGTCCGGCTCCAAAGCAAGGAAGATGGAGTTCGTTCTAAATCCAGCTGGTAAGGCCCCATTAGGTTTCAAGGTTTAAGGATATTCTCTGTGACTTTCACCTCTGCCTTCTGGGATCTCAGCTCTGAGTCATCTCTCCTTTCTCCTGAAAGGGAGATCCTGTTTGTAGCTGACTAGGATTATCAGACCCTGCTATCTACCTGGAGAATTTGGGTATGTGGAGAGTCTCCTTTTATTTCATATTCTTTCTGCCCTTTCAGTCCCAGCTGGCAGGGCTCCTGCTAGTAAAATATTCCCAAGTACCTTGTGGCTTTACGTGGATTTCTGGGGGGTTCACTCCATTAGGCAAAGGGCTCACTCATAGATTTTTTCCTGAGATAATTCATTTTCTATTTTTGGCTTGAGCTGAGATGGCTAAGAGACATTGCCAATAAGCTTCTCAGAGAGGCTTCAGGTCTGATTGAGATCTCTGGGGCACACCTTTAATCTCTGGTGATTGAACACTCTGACCTTTTGATCTTTCCAGAGTGACAGCAAAATGTTGTATAGACACACCCGCACCTTTCACTTGTGCCACACCTTCAGGAGTAATCTCTTAATTTTAGCATCTTTTGCCATCTATATAGGCTGATAATTTCCCAAATCCACATGTCCTGCTTCCTTTTTGGTTAACAGTCCTTCCTTCAATTTCTTTCTTTCCTCTTCTGTTTTATTATAAGAGGAAAGAAGGAATCAGGCCTCACCTTAAACAGTTTGCTTAGCGATCTCCTCAATTTAATATCCAAGTTTATTATTTACAAGTTCTGCTTTCTTTGTAACAGCAGGAAACCACTTTTCTAAATTTTCCACTACTACATAGCAAGGATCTACCTTTCTCCAGGGTTCAGTAGCAAGTTCCTCACTTCCTGCTGAATCTGCAGCAGCATTTTATTTAAAGATTTCATTTATTTATTTTAGAGAAAGAGAGTGTGTGTGCACATACAAGCAGGGGGGGAAGGGCAGAGGGAGAGGGAGAAGCAGATCCTCCTCTGAGCAGGGAGCTCTACCCACCTCAGGGCTTGGGCTGGATCCCAGGACCCCAGGATCATGACCTGAGCAAAAGGCAGATGCTTAATCAACTGAGCCACCCAGGTGCCCCCAACAGCAGCATGGTTAGTGTCCATATTTCTACTAACTGTCTTCTCAAAGCAATCGAGGCTTTTCCTATCATGTTTCTCAATCTCAGTCCGCCCCCCCCCCCCCCACCAATTCCAAAACCACTTGTACACTTATGGGCATTTGCTCTGGTAGCATCATGGACACCAACATCAGCATTAATTTTCTATTGCTAGAGAATAAATGATCCCAAATTTGGGAGCTTAAAACAACACACACTTAATATCTCACAGTTTCTGTACATCAGAAGTCTAGGCAGGCTTGTGTGGGTTCCAAGTATTCAAAGCTTAACTAAAGGAGTCAAGTAGCTGCATTTTCATCTGGAGTTCAACTTTTTCTTCCAGGCTTATTCTCACTATAGGTAGAATTTTGTTCCTTGCAGCTGTAGACTTGAGATCGCCATTTCTTAGTTGGCAGTTAGTCAGGGTTACTCCGAGCTCCTTGCGGGACTATCCTGTCCTGCACATAGCCCCTCTTCCATCTTCAAAGTCACCAATGGTGTATCAAATCCTTCTCCAGCCTTGGATCTCTGTGTATATATAAAAAAAAAAAATTCTAAAAATCATCACTTATAGTTGGGTTTAGTCCAACTGTGAGGTTTGAACTATAGATTTTTCACTTAATGTATACTTTGTGGACTTTGGTTTTAATGTAAACTCCCCACAATGAAGTCTTCAATAATTTTTTCTGCCTTGGTCTGAGAGCATATCTTTTTTTTTTTTTTTTAATTTCTTTTTATTTTTTGGTCTGAGAGCATATCTTGATGAAGGTATTTTCCTCTTTCCAGCCTCTACCTCTTGTTATCAAATGGCAGTACCTTGTCCCCTCTCAAATTTCAGGAACCATGTAAGGGTTTCCTTTATGTAACCTGTGTACATATCTGAAAGTCTTGCTTTTATCTTATCAATTGAAGATTATAGACTGAAACGCCAGGCACTTACTTATGTGACATTTTTAAATTCTTCCGGGAGCAAATAATAAATGTATATAAATAAATAAAAGTACTAAAATAAAATAGTCTTTATTTTAATTGGGATTTAGCCAACTTAAACCACCATGTGTCATAATACTTGTTTATATCACAAAGATTATATTACATAAGAACTATGTCTTCAGAAGGCATTTCTAATGTCAGTAATTAAAAATGAAATTATTTTTGAAAAATGTTATGTTGATGTGTGTTCCAACATACACTTATATAAGTTTTTCATTATTAATCAAAATTATGCAAAAACTCTACTTCACTTTCCTGTTTGAGAGATCTTTCAACAACCAGTAACTAAAGAAGATAAAAATAGGGTGCTTTTAGACTTCTTAAATTAAAAGAATTTAATCAGAGACAGAGTGACAAGTTGATTAAAGTCAAAAGATTTTTAAAGAACTAGAAAGGAGAAATTATCTTTTGTTATGTATTAATTTATATTAGTAATCATTTCATCCATAGTCAAGGAAATTATGAGTCTCTGTTCAACTATGATGTAAGTATTCTGTGCCTTAACTCTTCAAAGTCCTGTTAAGTAAAAACATAAATTTTAATATAGAATATAGAATCTAACTCTGAGAAAAATGTCAGTGCAGATGGCCATATATTTTTTTAATCTTTTGCAAATCTTTTTAACTGTATTCCTGTTTATTCATGTTACGTTGCACATTGAAGTTAGGAAGAGCTGTTTAAATCGGGGACTCAACCTGGAGTCCCATGATGTGAAAGGCTATTTTTGCTTTAAAATTAACACAGACTTTGTGCACATTTACCTTTTTTTTTTTTTTCCTGGTGGAGAGTTTAAATTATTTGTCAAATTCTCAAACTTTTCTATTTGTAGTACCTAAAAATGCTAACACTAATATTCTGCATGTCTGTTTTTCCACCCCTTGAATCTGATCTGCCCTCCTAAATTGCTTTGACCTATAAAACATGGTGGAAGGGACATAGTGTGAGTTCCAGACCACAGCCTCAAGAGACTTCCCAGGTTCTGCCTTAGCTCACATGGAATTCTGAGACCACCTTGCTGTGAAAAAGCCGTGGGAAGAAAGCCCAGCCACCTCATTCTTTGCAGCCGACCCAGCTGGTGACCCAAACATGGGAGTGAAACCAGCTGAATACAACTACATTAGAGATCCTGGGTAAGACCAGCAGAACCACCCAGTCAATCCACAAAGAATGTGAAATATTTAAAGTATTGTCCTAAGCCACCAAGCTTTAGGTTATAATATGTGATGTAGCAATAGATAACTGATCCACCAAAAATCTAATATGCCTCCAAAAGCTGGATTAGAGGCAAATAGCAAGTTTTCCTTCATATACTTTTTCCTTTACTACAGAGCCATCTTGACAAATGTGCCAAAAATGGAGACTTTTTTTTTTTTTAAGATTTTATTTATTTATTCATGAGAGACACAGAGAGAGATGCAGAGGGAGAGCAGGCTCCTTGTAGGGAGCCCGATGTGGGACTCGATTCCAGGACCTCAGGATCACACCCTGAGCCAAAGGCAGACATTCAACCACTGAGCCACCCAGCTGCCCCTGGAGCCTCTTTATCAGCATTTTGATGCTACTTTTCGTCTACTCTTTAAGTCAAAAGGAGACCATACTGATTTCAGAAAAATGTATTATTTTACAATGCTTTTGTAATTTTAGAAAATACTTTTGAAATAATTTTATTAAATATAAATGTTTAGGGCAGCCCCGGTGGCTCAGCGGTTTAGTGCCATCTTCAGTCCAGGGCGTGATCCTGGAGACACGAGATCGAGTCCCACATTGGGCTCCCTGCACGGAGCCTGCTTCTCCCTCTGCTTGTGTCTCTGTCTCTCTCTCTCTCTCTCTGTGTGTGAGTGTGTGTGTCTCTCATGAGTGAATAAATAGAATCTTTTTAAAAAATAAAAAAATAAGTAAAATAAATAAAAGTTTACTGTGAGGTAGTCAAAATTTCCAGATCTTTTTATCAGTACAAGAGCTCACAGGCCTAAACCATATTCAGTTTCTCAGTTAGGCAGCCACTTTTGCAGGTTATATTTGCTCTGTTCTTTTACTGTCTGATTTTTGCTTTTTCTTGATTTTTCCTCCTTAGCTTAGAGAAATAAGAAAGACTTTGGGGTAAAATTGACCTATGCCATTATAGGAAATAGAGCACAAGTCTGGGAAGTCTTGTGCTCTAGAAGGAGAAGTACAAGAATTGCGTGCCTCAGGAGATTGTCAACCAGGACACAGCTACTGCACATTGATCGGCAACTGCTTTCTTTAGCTGCCTCATAAGCTTATCGTCTTAGTTTCTTCATTCCCAATTCTTACAATAGTGTCAGTGGAATTTCTTGACCTTTTCTATGCAAATATATGGAATCTCCAATTGGAACGTTTAAAAGCTGTCATGGAGGAGGAGTCTGCCTCTAAGAAATTGATCATTTTATGTTCACTGTGTCTTGCCTTAAAAGTAGTTACTTATCTCTATCACCTATTCTAAATCTTCTTTGCCCTATGTATTTCCCATCTGAATAAATGCATAGGATATGAATTTTAATGTGGTTTAATTTAAACAGAAAGTGATCTCAATTCAGTGGTTGTTTATGATTTAAAATAAATGGTGTTGCTTTTCTTTTTAAAAAAGATATATTTATTTATTTGAGAGAGAGAGAGAGAAAGAGAGAGAGCGAGCACGAGCTGGGGAAGGGGTAGAAAGACTGGAAGAGAGAGTCTTTTTTTTTTTAATTTAAATTCAATGAATTAACTTATAGCATATCATTAGTTTCAGATAGAGTTCAATGATTCATTGGTTGCATATTATACCCCATGCTCTTTATATCATGTGCCCCTCTTAATGTCCATCACCCAGTTACCCCTTCCCCAGTCTACCTCCCCTCCAGAGACCTTAGTTTGTTACCTATAGTTAGAGTCTTCAGGCAACCCTGGTGGCTTAGTGGTTTAGCGCCGCCTTCAGCCCAGAGCATGATCCTGGAGATCCAGGATTGAGTCCCACTCAGGCTCCCTGCATAGAGCCTGCCTCTCTCTCCCTCTCTTCGTCTCTGTCTCTGTCTCTGTCTCTAATAAATAAATATAATCTATTTTAAAAAGGGTCTTTTATGGTTTTTCTCACCTCTGACTCCTTCTTATTTTATTTTTTCCTCCCTTCCCCTATGATCCTGTTTTTTTTTCTTAAATTCCACATATGAGGGAAATCATATGATAATTATCTTTCTCTAGTTGACTTATTTTGCTTAGCATAATACACTCTAGTTCTATCCACGTCCTTGCAAATGGCAAGATTTCATTTTTGATGACTGAGTAATATTCCATTGTGTGCAAGCACACACACGCATGTATGTATGTATTTATATATATATACATATATATACACACATATATGTACATATATATCTTTTGGATAAATACCTTGTAGTGCAATCGCTGGGTCATAGGGTAGCTCTATTTTTGACTCCTTGAGAAACCTCCATACTGTTTCCCAGAGTGGCTGCACCAGCTTGCATTCCTACCAACAGTGTAAGGGAGTTCCCCTTAGGGAACTTTTCCCTTAGGGAAAAGTTTTCCCTTAGGGAAAGAGAGTCTTAAGCAGACTGTGCAAGGATCACAAAGGGAGCTCAGTCTCACGACTCAGAGATCATGAGCCAAAAATCAAGAGTTGGGTGCTCCACCAACTGCACCACCCAGACACCCCTGGTGTGCTCTTCATTCAATGATTTATTCAGTTGTTATGTGACATTAAAAAACTTTGCACACACATTTTTATTAAAATATTTTTTTTAAATCCTTCGTTAACTCACTACCTATTTTTCTATTAGGTTTTCATTGTCAATGTGTTTATTGGTTTATTATTGATATTAACAAAAATGTTGGGATCCCTGGGTGGCGCAGCGGTTTAGCGCTTGCCTTTGGCCCAGGGCGCGATCCTGGAAACCCGGGATCGAATCCCACGTCGGGCTCCCGGTGCATGGAGCCTGCTTCTCCCTCCGCCTGTGTCTCTGCCTCTCTCTCTCTCTCTCTGTGTGTGACTATCATAAATAAATAAAAAATTTAAAAAAATGTTAAAATTTTAAGACAAATCTAAATAAAAATTTCTCCCTAAAGTTTAGTGTTAAAATAAATAAAACAGAACTACTTGGTGAATATTATGAATATTATTATGAATATATGAAGGTAAACAATCTAATACCAATAAAATGAAAGAAATAATAGACTTTCTCACACGAGGTATCTCCCCCAGGATTGAAAAGGAATCTTAATATTTCATTCTAAGTTTCTAATTCCTCTATCATTTTTCTCTGTGGGTGATACCCTTCCTAGTTTTATTGAACTTTTCCTTCAGTATGAATTGTATGATGAGCCATTTCAATAATGATATACGTACCCCAAAATAATGTGTTTCCTTATCCTTCTGAAATTCTTTCTTTGACAATCTCCAGCTCGGGTTTGCCCCCTTGTTTGCCTTCTCTATTCTTATCCTAGAGATGCTGACTACTTCTAGAAAAAGTGGCAAAATTATGCACATACTGCTAACTGTCTTCCTAGGTTTCTTTCTGTTTCTCCTTACAAATGGAAACCTGATTTTTTTCAGGGTAGCAATGTGTCTAGCTAATATAATCCATTTCCCAGCTTATCTTGGTAGTTCTGGTAACTTAGATGTGTGCTGAGAATTATTAGAAGTTTTACTCTCCTGACATAGGTTCTATGCACCCCTCATTCTCTACTTATCCTCATCTTCTTGTCTCCAAGATATGAGAAGGATATGAGGAAAGAACATGAGAAACTAGAGGCAGAATGCCATGTTGGCACCATGTAAGGTGACTAGCTGTCCTGGTTTACTAGGACTAAGGAGGTTTCTTAGATATGTGACTTTCAGTTTTAAAGCTGGGATAAGTTGGTCATCCCAGCATGATGTGACAATGAAAATGAAAGATATATACTTAGGATGGTAGAGGAGAAAGAAGAGGCTAGAAGGGTGATTCCTGATGGCACTCTGGAGGTACTGTATGAGCCATGCCATCTGGCTTTTTATTACTAAAAGAAATAAGTCCTATGTATCAAACCATTGGATGTTGTTTGTCATAGATGCTCAAATATGATCTCTAACATCACTCACTATCTTCAAGCACTCTGATTTATGTGAAACACATGAGAGTCCATCTGAATGGTGTCATCTGCACTTGTACAGCACACAGCCTATGCAGACCAAAGCTATACTTTCTTAAAGCTACAAACCTCCTACGGTTCCAACAATGGTGATTTCCTGCAAGTAATGTTCATTGTTTCTTAGATATCTTCCCTCGCAAAATCTCCTCAAACTGTATCCCCTTTTTGTTCTTCATAGTTTTTTAGAAAAAAGAAATTAGTTCTCTTTTTCAAAGTGTATCTCTCCAAGTATGAAGTTGATTACTTCCTTTTCCATCTTACCTGGGGTCTTAATTTATCTGATTTGATTGAAAAATGTCTAGTTTTCTCTTTTTGAGATTGTAACAATAAATTTGATGGAATTTATATGATGATATGATCCTAGGGTAAACTAGTTTACCTCCATGTTAAATATTCTAGTAAAAAAAATGAGATTTTGAATAAGTTATTAATGAGCTTGCTCACCTAAATCGTTCAAAAATTAGATTTATCTTTTATTTGTTAAGTTTCTTAATAGTATATTAAGAGCAAATATACAAAATCTTCTATGGAAAAAAATCAAAACCTCCTACTTAAGGTTAATGCTAAACTATTTTTTTTTAAATTTTGAAGTAGCTACAAACATTCAGAACTTAAATCAACATTGTTGAAATAATTTACTTCTGATTTATATATCCCCCTGCTTTCCCCAACATATCATCCTAGTTATATATAAAACTTCGGTAGTAAATTGAGTAAACCTGCTTCAGGTTTTCATTTATTAGTAAGGAGTTTGCTAGAACCTGATGTTTTTGTATATCTGGAAATATCATGTGGGTATCCAGTAGGCTAAAGTCAGAAACATCTTTGTTGAATAAAGGTTTCTAATGTAATAAGGAATATGCAGTGGAGAGAAAAAACACTTGGAAATAAATATAAGTCCTCATTCAGTCTATATGATCTTAAAGAGTTCACTTCTGTCTCATTTTTCCTATTTATTTCCCAAATGGATTGTGCATATACTACAGAAAAGTAGGATGGTATAAATAAAGGTATATTGTTTCAGATCCCCAGAGCTATTTAAATAGCCTAAGACACTGGGTGAAAAGAGGGACAGGAGAAATTATATGTAGTATTTGTGAAATACTAGATTTATTTCTATCATATAACGTTTTAGTTATTTATTACAATATGACAAATCATTTTGCAACTTAGATGCTTAAATAGCAATCATGTTGACTATAATCACTTATAGTTTGTAGTCCCACTGGGCTCAGCTGGACAAATCTTGCTAGACAGATCTTGGCCTATTTGGGGTTCTTTATGAAATTGTAGTAAATGATGGCTGGGGTGGAGTCATCAGAAGGCCTAACTGGGATGATGGGCTGAGTGGGTCTCTCCACTCCTCCAGGTGGTCTCAGGGCCTCTCCACGTGGCCTCCTGGTGTGGTCTCTCCACACCAGCAAAGTAGCCAGACTTCTTTAATGGTGGTTTCCAAAGGTGACCATTCCAAGACATGACACAGAAGCTACCCGTTCTCTTCAAATCAAGGTTAGGAGACAGGATAGTGTCACTCTGCCTCATTCTTTTGGTTAATACAAGTACAGGTCAGACTAGATACAATGTGAGGCAACGCTTAGGGGTGTAGACTCCAGTAAGCATGGTTCATTGAGGGTATCTTTGGAGTCTACCTAGGACAGGTATTCTTAATAGCTTAAAGAAAGGCATAAAAACAGTGCTTCCTTTTTCCAGTGTGGGAATCGATAGATGTGCCTTTTAAAAAATAACTTTTGGGTGGTATTTTCATTATGTTTCTAGTGTACCGATTATCTCTGATAGAATGCTGTGATTCATAGTCAAGAGACTCAGCCTATGGTACTTCTCAACCAATTTGGTTCTAGACTTGGGATTTCAGTTACATTTTTCCATCAGAGGAATTTTCAAAAAAAAAAAAGAGGGGGCTTAATCAAAATGAAATGAAAATAAAAGGAATGCTCTAAACGAATGATCATATATTAGGCTATCTGAAGAGCACAGGCACCTAGATAAAACTGATTAGGAAGGAGACTTCGAATTACTCCATGGAGGTCATTTAATATCTAGCTTAATGGAGAGAAAACAAAACAAACTTTCTGAGAAGTTAACCATTCTTCCATAGGTCTCTTGGCAATGCTACATTATGACTGTTCCTGATTCCACCATCACCACAGTGAAATATAAATGAGTTCCCTGGCAACATGTGTGGGATGGGAAGCGTGGGATTCACAGGAGCCTTTGTGACCTTAGGAAAATGTTTTCTAAGATGAACTACTCCCACACATTCTTTGGTCAGTTTATTTTTATGCTTTCTAGTATATTATATTAATCTTCCAAATTAACACAACCTACCTCTCAGAGGTTGCTGATGCCACAGTGTACTGGTGTAGCAAACAAGAGGCTTGGAGAAAAAAAAAAAAAAAAAAAAAAAAGAATGGTGTCTAGAAAAGCAGAGAGACTGAGGACAATAAATAAATATCTGTCATTAACCTTGGGCCTATCAAGTTAACAAATTATGTGCTGCAAATCAAGAGGTTAATTCTGTCTCATATTTCACTGAAATTTTATCAAAGAATGCATAGTACATAGACATAATAAAGTTAGAGAAATCCACCTTGACAAATGACATTTTGCATTATTTTAAATTACTATAATTATATGTAATTATTGTTGTTTTTACATATGACCATATGACACAGGAGTTAGGAATATAATTTATTACTAAGTCAGTTTCAGCTGTTCTAGATATTTAAAATGTGATTTAGAGAATACACAAATGACCTTTATCCGGATACGAGATTTGATAAAAGGCTGATGGTGACATCATAGTTGGAACTGGGCATTTAAAGTATATATAAGTCTATATTAGAAAAGGTAGGGAAGGGCAGCCCAGGTGGTTCAGCAGTTTAGCGCCACCCTCAGCCCAGGGCGTGATCCTGGTGTTTCAGGATCGAGTCCCACATCGGGCTCCCTGCATGGAGCCTGCTTCTCCCTCTGCCTGTGTGTGTGTCTCTCTCTCTGTGTCTCTCATAGATAAATAAAATCTTAAAAAAAAAAAAAAAAAAAAAGGTAGGGAAATGCAGTATGAGAATCCAATGGAAGGACATATGTTAGCAGATTCTAATTTGCTACTTTAAACACCTAGCTGTCTTTGGTAGCTGGGCAAAGATACGAGTTTCAGATTTACGTGTACTATAGGTGTAATTTTAGGGTCTATTGAGAGTTTTTGCTCCATCTAGGAGCCTGTAGGATACAAAGAGCACTGTAGCAGCTACTCAGTAACCACAGCTAGGGAGTCTTTATTCGGGTTAGCTTTAACTCTGCAAAATACATCTTATTTTGGAGTTTGTTTAATCGTTTGAAGGAAAGGGGACTACACCTTACACATTTTATAAGCAAAAACTACTTTTAGGCTTGTTTTTAAGAACAGTAACAAATAAAGCTGGCAACAGTACTTTTAAAATGTAAAGCTTAAATAAGCTTTCTTTTAAAAGGAGCATATAAGCAGACAGCCACAGCTGGATGTTCCTATCATAATGCTTACTATGTCAAAGACTTCTGTAGTCTAGGTCCACATCAGGGCCAATTAACTAACATAACTTGTGTATGTTGGTGTAAACAAAGCATTGTTATGAGCAGTAACTGTATTACAATAATCTGGAAGGGGTTTGGTAGACCTTCATAGTTATTTGCAGCTTCTGCTATGGTCTTGTTTAATATTAATAGCGTGTGAGATGCATTAGCAGTGAACAGAGTTCTTTAAATTTGTGGGGAAATTTGAAAGACTGCCAGCAATAACTCTTTTCCGGACTCTTTCCAGATGCAAAGTAACTAACTCCTTCCTTTCAAGGGTAGTGTGAAGGATAGCAGCTGGGGAAAAAAATACAGTTTGACTATGGGAGGCTAGGTACAGCCAACTCCTGGTGTTTGTAATAGAGAAACTTTCAAGTTTGTTGATCCTACCAGGCATTTGGTATACCAGTCAGGTGTGCTGTGGCCTACTGCTGTTACTGTGGCTGCAGCCTTTGACATGCATGAACTCACCAGGCTGCCACTTCAGAGAATCAGGAGTAAATATGGAATGTTACAGGTAAGGTGTAGCTGAAATGGAGACTGAGTTACCCTGTAGGAGAACATAGAGCAAGTAGGCTGAATGCTTTGTGAAGTAAACAGAGTTCTTTAAACTTGTGGCATAATATGGAAGACTGCCTGCCATTGATATTTATTTTAAAAATTACAGTGTAAACAAATCTGAGTGATGGACACTAGTTACACTAGAGGATTAAAAGGAATCCTTTGAATTTTCACTTAAAATCATTAACCCTAAAAATAGTAGACTTTTGCAGTTTTTAGGTATTGTAATTATTGAAAGCAAAAGTTGCAAACAGGAAAATATTGAAGTATACCTCTACCAATCAAGAAAGGAACTGAATGGGGGATCCCTGGGTAGCTCAGCGGAATAGCGCCTGCCTTTGGCCCAGGGTGCAATCCTGGAGTCCAGGGATCGAGTCCCATATTGGGCTCCCAGCATGGAGCCTGCTTCTCCCTCTGCCTGTGTCTCTGCCTCTCTCTCTCTCTCTCTCTCTCTGTCTATCATAAATAAATAAATAAATCTTTAAAAAAAAAAAAGAAAGGAACTGAATGTACTTCACTATAGGGCACAGACATTATAAAAGACTTAGTTTTCAAATTCGTAATTGTAAAAAAAAAATTGTGATTGTGCTTTGGTGCTTTGGAGCACTTAAACTTGTGAGGAGAATCTTTTCATAGAGCTTCTGTTTTTCAGTGAATAAAATTATATTTTGTATCTAACTGGATTAAAAATGAGAAGACCCATAATTTTGCAGTATCTAAATTTGGTTGCAACTATCAAAATAAACATAAAGCAAATATATATGATGAGCTTTGTCTTGTAAAAGTATTTGTTGAATTATGTTACTCTGAGTGAGGTTGAAAAAAGAACACTCCTATGGAAAGATTTGGGCTGAAAACTGTGCATTTCAATAAAAAGACACTTAAATTGAGAATATATTTTATTTATTAGAGTTTGCTTTGAACTTACTAGGTACCTCAGCACTTACAGAGAAAATTTTCAATTGAAAACATCATGGTAGGGATGCCTGGGTGGCTCAGCGGTTGAGCACCTGCCTGTGGCTCAGGACGTGATCCCGGTCCCGGGATCGAGTCCCACATCAGGCTCTCTGCATGGAGCCTGCTTCTCCCTCTGTCTATGTCTCTGCCTCTCTCTTTGTGTCTTTCATGAATAAATAAAACCTTTAAAAAATATATACCATGGTATACAGAGAAGCATTAATGGTGTCAATCATTTCAAATTTATTCAAATCTGAGGAAGATTTGAGGCAATTTTTATGAACAGATTAAAAATAAGGAAAACTACATTTTAAAAAAGTGCATTCTCTGGAAAAATACCAGTACGTAGTGCTAGTAAAAAAATACACTAAGAAATTGATTAATCTATGTGAATATGTACTGAGTATGCTGTTTATGCCATTTTTAGCATTCATGTAATTGATAAAAAAGCCATAAAATTTAGTGTATAAATATATATTTATGTGTTTATATATGTAACTTATATTATTGGAAAATAATATTTCAATAGAACTATTCGATATCTCCACCAAATATAATCAAACGTCCATTCAATAAATAAATATATCTAAGAATTAAAGAATTTTAATTAATTTTATTGTTTCTCTTTTTTTGTTCTCAAAAAATGTCCTGGTTAGATCGGTAAATAGGCCCACTAAGTGTAAACACATGAACATACACATACATATTAGATATATGCATGTGCACATGTCTAATATATGTGTGTGTGTATATATATATATATATATATATATATATATATATATATATAGTTTTTTTTCCTCCCCAACAATGGAGATCTCAGCTTTTGGTGAGAGAGATTTAAAGGCAGCAATATGGTTTAGAGGAGGTGGAAAAAACAAAAAAACATCATTTTTGGATGGATATTTCAAAAGAAAAGTAGGCTAAAATAATTCTGTTTCCTTTGCCCTGCAATAGTTCCCCAGATTTTAAGAAATTATCTTCATCCAGCCACAGTTGTGTATAACCCATCACTAAGTTCAGCACAATGCCAGGTAGTTGGAAGCTTCAAGTAAGTAATTATGGAATGAAAGAACAAACGGGCTTTACAAGCAGGGAACCTTGCTAAGTGTTGGGAATGCAAAGCTGTGTAGGGCATAGTCCCTCCTCTTCAGAAATGTTTCTATTTGGGAAAGCAAAAAAGCCATAAAAGTGAAATGTGAAATAAACTTTAAAGCCAAAAAATTCCAAACAAGTCTGAAAATTAATTACAGCTCAGTTATTGCTGATGCATTTCAAGTAGTATTCTGAGATAATTATCATAAATATAAATATAAATATAAATATAAATATAAATATAATATAATATATATATATATATATATATATATATATATATATATATATAGGAATCCCTGGGTGGCTCAGCAGTTTAGCGCCTGCCTTTATTTAGCCCAGGGTGTGATCCTAGAGTCCAAGGATCGAGTCCCACATTGGGCTCCCTGCATGGAGCCTGCTTTTCCCTCTGCCTGTGTCTCTGCCTCTCTCTCTCTATGTCTCTCAGGAATAAATAAATAAAATCTTAAAAAAGAAAAATAGGCCCACTAAACCAAGTTTCCGTAACTTCTCTCTGTATGGGGCAGAAATTATTTCAATTATTATATTAGCAAGTAGTTTAATGGAAATGCTAGTACGAAGCACATATTTATAATTTTTTTCTCTAAACATAAATTACAGCCATGAAATTGAAGGAGTCGAAGACTATAAAGCTTCGTGGCGAACAAGCTAAGTGGTAATTAAAATGGCTTATTAAGCAAATGCAAATCAAAATTGTATTTTTAAAAAAAAATCAAGTTTCAGCTCTCGAATTCTGGAGCATTTAAATCTTCTGCCTTTCTTGCTTGTGCTTTGGAATAGAACCTCAGGATTCACACACACACACACACACAATGAATTAAATAGTAAGATCAGAAAAAAAAATTAAAAAATAAAAAATAAATAAATAAATAGTAAGATCAGGGGATCCCTGGGTGGCTCAGCGGTTTGGCGCCTGCCTTTGGCCCAGGGCGCGACCCTGGAGTCCCGGGATCGAGTCCTGCGTTAGGCTCAGCCTGCTTCTCCCTATGTTTCTGCCTCCCTCTCTCTCTCTCTCTCTATCATGAATAAATAAATCTAAAATAAGAATAAATAAATACTAAGATCAGCAAGCTGCAAATGGATATTCCTAACCAGGAATAAACAGAGCGCAAGGCTAAGCCGAAGCGCAATCTATTCGGTTATATGTTTTTCTAGTTAACTGTGATAGCTGTACTTTGGAATTCCAGGAAAAATGAAAAAAGAAAAAAAGAAACAGATGGCAGGCTGGTTTAGTATTTGGGAAATAAATATTCAAATTAATGGAGAATGGGAGAAGGAGAGCTCGCGGCTCCAGCGTCAATAATAAAACAATGAAGATAGCGCGTTTTCCGCTCGGTCGGTCGCCGCACACCCACGTTCCCAGCACAAATGCGGCCTCCGGGGACTGCCCAGCCGGGTGACCTCGACCGTGGACTCTCCCCGCGGCGGCGCCCGTCCCGGGGCGGGGGGGGGGGGGGGGGGCTGACAGCAGACCCCGACTCCTGCCGCCTCCACCTGGCGGAGGCCGCGTCCCTGCCACCAAGCGGGTGGGGAGGCCGCCCTGCACCCCGCCTGTACTTTTCAATCTTACGATAGTCTTCCCGGTTCTCGCCCGGCTCCCTTCCGTCCCGGACTGAGCGAGTAAAAGGCGCCCCGGGAATTTCAGGGATTGCAAGGGAGCCCGGGCGATCGGGGCGGGGAGGTGGCCTTCCGGGACGAGGGGTGTAAGGAGCTGCCAGCCGCAAGCCCCCAGCTCAGCTCCCATCCCGGGGGCGGCCAGGGCGCCCCCCCGCAGCCCGCGAGCCCCTCCGGCCTGGAAGACAAAGAAAGGCTCGGGGCCGAGCGGTGACGGGGTGGGTGGGAGCGGCGACTCGCGTGAGCCCCGGGACGTGAGAACGCAGCCCCCGCCCCCCGAGAGGCGGGGCCCCAAGGCCACCCCCGAGAAAGGTCGTCCCGCGACGCCGGCAGCGGGGTCCGGGCGCCCGCACACGCCCGGGCACAGGCGGCGGCGGCGGCGGCGGCGCGGGGGGGAGGAGCCGGCGGGCGAAGAAAGGCCGCGCGGGCGGCGGGGGCGGGGCCTGCGCGGGGGCGGGGCCGCGGGTGGGCGGGGCCTGCGCGGGGGCGGGGGCGGGGCCTGGGCGGGGCGGAGCCGGCCGCGTCCCGGGCTGCCTGAGACAGTCACTGCCCTGGCGGCGGCGGCGGCGGCGGCGGCGGCGGCGGCGGCGGTTGGCCGGTGGGGGCTGGGAGGAGCTCGACCGAGCTGCCGGGGCAGCTGGAACTGGCCGTCGCCGGGGGCCAAGCGGGGGATCTGGAGCCGAGAGCGAGCCCCGGGCCGGGCGGAGGACGCGGCTGCAGCTGGAGCCCGGGGAGCGCTGGCGGCCGCGGATTCTCGGAGGAGCAAGTGTCTGGGGCTCGGCGGCGGCGGCGGCGGCGGCGGCGGAGGTAACCGAGGGGCGGCAGCGGCGGCACGGGCCAGGCCCCTCCTCGGCTCGGGGGCTCGGGGGCTCGGGCGCTCGGGCGCTCGGGCGCTCGGGCTGTGGCTGGGCTCGAACCTGACTCCCCGCCCGCGCCTCTGCAGCCCTTCGGCCGCAGACCCCGCTTCTCCC
The DNA here is from genome assembly GCF_003254725.2 of Canis lupus dingo. Classification (NCBI taxonomy): domain Eukaryota; kingdom Metazoa; phylum Chordata; class Mammalia; order Carnivora; family Canidae; genus Canis; species Canis lupus. The sequence continues at coordinate 16,160,326 of NC_064261.1, forward strand.
CCTGGTTCTGCCCCGGGGGGTCGGGCGGGGGCGGCGACCCCTCCTGGGATCCGCGAGGACGTCGGGCACCCCTCCCCCCCCAGACACACCCCAAAATCTCGGGGCGGGGCGGGGTGTTGGGGCGTTCCCAGCCCTCTGGAAGGGAAGAGGTGCGTGGCCTCCCCGAGGTGGCCCCCCTGCGGCTCCTGGCGGCCGCGCCATCCCGAGGTGGTTCCCGTCCCTGGGAATCCCGGAGTTCCTTTTGTCTGTCAGCTGGAAGCAGAGGCCGGAGCCGTAGGCACCCCCCTCCCGCGCCCCCCAGCCCCGAAGCGCCCCGCTCCTCCCCGGCAGCCTTTTCTCGGGCCACTGCCGTAGGTTGCATCCCTCGGCCCCATCCGAACCCTTCATCTTGAGCGCGGAGGAAGGACGGACGGACGGACTCCCCTCACACTCGTAGTTAGATGTGTCATTCATGGAAGATCATCCCCAGCCTCCCCTCAAGAAAAAAAAAAAAAAAAAAAAATTTTTTTTTTTTTTTCTCCCTCCCCCATTCCCCTCCAGCCGCAGCCCGGGTAAGGATCCCCTAGATTTTGCGAACTATCAACAAAAGAAGTGTGACTTAGGCGAGTAAACAGAGCCCTTGACTGGCTGGACTGTGCAGTGTAATAGAGCTTCCTTTAACTGGCGCTGTTCTACCAACCTAGTCGGAAGGACCTTTTGGGCCAAGAGTTAAGGATGTTACTGTGTGTGCATAAAGCCCCTTTTTTTTGTTTTGTTTTGTTTTTTTTGTTCTTCCTACAGTAAGTTTACAAACAACAACAACAACAAAAATCTAGGGTAACGATTGAAATGTAAGCTGTTTGGGAAGCATAACCGTAGAGGAAGGAAAATGTAATTATGATTCTGGGCGGGGGGAGTAATTGTCCAACTTTTTGAAAGTGCCAAAGATTAAGTATATGGGTTTTTTGTTTTTTGGTTTTTTTTTTTTTTTGGAAGCATATGGATCTTTGGGATTATTTTAAGTGGCAGATTGTATCCTTTGTAAGCTTCTAAGTAAATAAGCTCTTAACATTACAATATTTTGCCCTAAGATCTATTTTGGTTACTTGTGGAAATGTTGATTTTTCCCAGGCATCTTGAACCTAGAAAACCTGTGAACAGGTTCCTTAAGAATCTACCCTCTTGAAAAGTGCATTTGAGGAATGCTTTGGATTATGAAGGCCTGTCATTTCTGCCACATAAAAAGCCATAATCTGAAACAGTTTCCTCGCTGGCAGTTGCCCAGAGGCCTGAAACTGGCAAGGTCTAATAGTTGGAGCCACTGTCCTTCCACAAGAAATATAGAGCTACCTACCTATCTGCTGTATGCGCGTAATCTATTTGATGGCATTTACTATAACGGACATATTTTCTGCATCTAATTTTCAGATACAGAGTTAACACTTCGAATCTGGAGAAGCATTTTGTACAAATTGAAAGATTGGGCATTCTCTTTAGTTTTCCAGATGTATTGTCTCATCTGTACACTTGAAACATCCACAATCACATAAACTCCAGACATAACCATGGAGTTATGTGACCCATCAAGATTTAGGGAAAGTATTGCCATGCTTTGGAACCAGGCAATTTTCTACCAGTTCAACAGTTAAACTAATATATTCTCTGCTGATAATCAAGAGTAAAGAGCCAAATAAAGTCATGCACATTCAGTTGGCAAGTGGCATCTGTGGCTATTGAGTTTTACTGTAACTCGTTATGTATCATTCAAAGTCAACTTAATATGCAAGTTATGTCCTAATGGATGTAAAGACCTGTGTTGATGTATCCAGGATCTAGCAGATGTTGAAGATAAGGAACCTATTATGACTAATCCTTGGGAAGAGAAAGTCTGCAAAATGGCTCAAACGAGTTTACTGCAGGGGAAGCAGTTTTACTGTAGGGAGTGGGTTTTCCACAAGCTTCAGCATTGCCTCCAGGAGAAAACTAACTGCTGCAATAGTGCTGTCAACACACCATCCCTTGTAATGAATTCTGGGAATAATGCTAGTGTTGTCTCTGGAAAAGGAGCTGCCTGGGGTGTGTTGTTGGTAGGAGGGCCTGGCAGTGGCAAGACAGCCCTATGCACTGAGCTGTTGTGGCCAAGTTCACCTACAAGCTTGCAGAGAGGTTTACATCGACAGGCTTTGGCCTTTCATTTCTGCAAAGCCCAAGACTCTGATACTTTGTGTGTTGGAGGGTTTATTAGAGGTCTAGTTGCCCAGATCTGCCGCAGTGGACTACTCCAAGGATATGAGGATAAACTAAGGGATCCAGCAGTCCAAAGCCTCTTACAGCCTGGAGAATGTGAAAGGAACCCAGCTGAAGCATTTAAAAGGTAACAATAAGAATGCCCTGATGTTGTGGTTTCTAAGCAAAAATTCACAGTTTTCTAGATTCTCTCTTTTTTTTTTTAGTTTTTTTAGTGTTTTTTTTTTTTTTATTTTGTGGGGTACCTGTGCTACCTCTGTATTTGGGGGTAATCTGTAGTTGAAATACACATGTCTACTTTGAGTATTGAAAGAAACAGAATTTAAGCTTTGTGTTGCATAGGATATGGATTAAAAGTATGTCTTTTATTTTACTTGTTTAATAACAGAATGTGAAACACTGTTGAAATTTAATTTTTTTAAACTTATGAATATTATTTATTTACTTTTCTACTGTTATCTATAACTGGTGAGGGCTATATGTTCTTATGGTAGAGAAAACCATTTAGCTGCCTGAAAGTGGGCTACGTTTTCGGGGAGAGCGAACTGAATATGATGCTGAATTTAAAGGAACTTTCAGCATAGAATCTACTATCTTTTTTGCTTATAGTATTATTATTTCTCTAAGACAAGTTCTCTTTGAAAGAGATCATTGACCATTGAGAATCTGCAGAAAATCTGTGTTTTGGGATTTATTCCCCTATCAAGTAAACAAAGTTAAGTGGTACTTTTAAATATGTGATATTTATAAAATAATGAAAATCTGGCATAATTTTAGTATTTGTAGTGGTCAATATGAAAAACAACTTTTCCCTAACCTCAATTAAGCATTTTCCCATAGGTAAATCATTTGGTCTCAGAAGTGAGCAAGTTGCTTTTTAGAGTTGTTGTAGATCCAAAGTGTATTCAAGAAAATGTGATTCCTTGAGAATAATTCTTTGCATATCACCCGTCTCTGCTCATTGTAGAAGAAGCAGGCAAATTGTTATTTTTGTGCTTGCTATTGCCTCACTGCTACTTGCATTACCCATTTTCCATAGACTTTTATCCCTGCACGGTAAATAGTTCTTAGCAGGCAAGAGTTTGTTCCCTAAAGCGGCAGGTATACCATGTGGTGGAGATTAGCATACCTGTGTGTGTGTGTGTGTGTGTGTGTGTGAGACCAAATGTCCATCTGTTTCTCTGTGTGTCCCTTAGAGTCATTGAAACAGGATTTGAATCGCTATGAAAGGAGTGATTTTTTTTTATGATGTCCTCAGATTTAATGGCATTAAATCTATTCATTTTTAAGTGATAATTGAAAATACTAATAATATAGCAAACACTATGTGTCAGTGTTCTAAATGATTTACAAATATTGTTCCGTAATTTTCATAGCAATCCTGTGAGATAGGTGCTGTGATTACTCCCACTTCATGGATGAGGAAGCCAAGGCACAGGAAGCTTAAGTAGCTTGTTTAAGGTTACAGGCTAGTCAGTGGCAGAGCTAGGATTTGAAGCATGTGTGTATGTGCACATGTTTGTAGTCATAGAAACTCTTTGAAGGACTCGAGGGGGAGAGTAGATTGGAAGTTTGTGGAGGACAGGGGTGTGTGTCACAGTTGTGATTTTGAGTGTAGGTTTCAGATTACTCATATAAGTGATGTGTAGTAGTAATCTGGAATGATCTTTATGGATAGTGGTATATGAATTTAAACATGGGACAGGTATATTAAAGTCACCCAAAGGGAGGTAGGTATCTTTGAGAGGTGTGATATTTTTGCAGTTTTTAATGTATAATTGTAATTCAATAAAACTCAGGGCAAATCTGCTATCTTTTCCTGTTAGCCACCAACATCAGGGTTAAAACTATTAGATCATTTTTAAGTAACAAGTAAATCTGATAGGTGATACTGGTGCACAAATATGAAATACCAGGTTCAGTGGACAGTTTTAAAAATGGAATCACTGTGAATGGAACCAGTAGTGTAGTCCTTAATATATAAAACTCTACTTTATAAGATACTTAAAATCTCTGTATATCAACAGCTCTTTTCCAATGGACTTTCTACTTTCTCTGATGATCCTAACACTAGTTGAAGAGCTGAATTTTCATTTTTTATAATGTGATTTCTTGTAAGTTATGTGGATTTAACATATTAGTGTTTCAAAGAACTTAGCTAAGTTGAATTTATTAGTCCAACTAAATTAAGCAGTTTTACAGTTTATTCTCTTAGAATTCATATGTAAATTTCTAATGTCTTTAAAAATTTTAAATCATGTCTGATAACTCTATATTTTTGCTTTATTTTGATTTTGAGCATATCATTCTGTATGGTAGCATAGATTTTTCTGAAAAAGGTCCTTATACTCAGATGGTCCCCCTATTTTTTTCCCTGTGTGACTTTTAACTAATTGAAGGGAAATAAGCAATTAGAGCTATATGTAAAAACCACGCCAGTCCTGATTTTCTGATTGGCAGAAGGAACTAATCACTTTGTATTCCTAATCTGTATTTTGATAGAGGAAGCATAGCCTTTTTATTTGGACCATTTTGGTGCTCTTAATCTCTTCCTAGATTTTTCAAAAACCTGGGTCACTTTCTTTCTTCATCATTAAAGTAATTAATCAAATAAATTAGATGACTCTGGTATTGTAACAACTGTTTATGATGATTTATAGAGTACATTTCCTTTAAGACTGTGAAGCTCTAATATAACCGTAGTCAATTGCAAATATGACAATGCAGTTCATAAAGAGAAATATTTTTGCATTAGATGATCTAAGCCTTTACTTTTTAGACAGAGTCAAGATTTTATTTTAAGTTTATTGGTGATTGATTGGTTAAATAAGTCCTTTAGAGCATTTTAATAGGAATTGATTTTATTTAGGCAGGGAGAAATGTAATTTAACAGGTAAACAATCACTGTTTTCAAGAAGTTATAATATTTTAAGCGAGACAGAGATCAAAGCATATTATAATATGCTTTTGAAAAAAATTAAGGGTAGCCCCGGTGGCTTAGTGGTTTAGCGCCGCCTGCAGCCCAGGGTGTGATCCTGGAGACCCGGGATCGAGTCCCACGTCAGGCTCCCTGCATGGAGCCTGCTTCTCCCTCTGCCTGTGTCTCTGCCTCTCTTTCTCTCTCTCTCTCTCATTCTGTGTCTTTAATAAATAAATAAAATCTTTAAAAGAAAAAAATTAAAAACCAGTTTTGTATTGTTCCTTTTTAAACATCTAACACTTAATAATATTGATAGTTTAATATATTCATGTATGAGACAATTTAATAGTAATAGAAAATTGATAAAAATCTTAGTTCTTCACAGATTCACAAAGTTGGGGGAATTGCAGAGAAGCGATTTATTATTGAATGCATTTTTATACACTTTCTGCAATTTACTTCCTAAATTTTTCCCTAGTTTTTATCTTCAATAATACTAGATAGAATATGTAATACCACAAAAAAAAAAAAAAACTTCTTACGTGAAGTCATACACCTACATGGTAACTTGTTAATTACTGGTCTATTGAAATCCTTTTTCCTATGTGATAATAAAAATAAGATGGGGGATCCCTGAGTGGCGCAGCAGTTTGGCGCCAGCCTTTGGCCCAGGGCGTGGTCCTGGAGTCCCGGGATCGAGTCCCACATCAGGCTCCCTTCATGGAGCCTGCTTCTCCTCTGTGTCTCTGCCTCTCTGTGTCTCTCATGAGTAAATAACTAAAATCTTAAAAAAAAAAAAAAAAAAAAAAAAAAAGAGGAACGTTATTTTACTCTAGTTAAATGCTGCTTTCTTTCCTTTCTGTCATAATATAGTATCTTGATTTTTAGATTTAGTTGTCACAAAATTTCTTCTGATATTCATTGATTTTTATAGCAAATATTTGAGTCTTTTGTGTTTTAAGCACAGTTCAGCTGGAGATACTTCTTGAGAACCTTCTGTGTGTTAGGTCGAATTCAGCTGTGCATAAATCAGTGAATAGAACAGACAAAATGCCCTGCCTTCATGGAGCTTAAGTTCTTACAATAAAAGTTATTGGTATAAAGGGAAATAATATTTGGGGTAAATACTTGTTCGAGTGTTCATGAAACACTTGAATGTTTTAACACTAGCTGCAAAGAGTTATGTGATCTGCTAAAGGGAATGATGGATGAAGACCCCTTAATTTATTTTTTTCCCTTTTCCCTGTTTCTCTTTTAATTGGTTAAAGTGCAAAGCTATTGTTGCTATATTTAGATTTTTTTTCTCATTTCTGTTGATGAAACTAAGTTAATGACAATTACATTTTTATTTGAGAATTAGAGACTGATTTCTTTTTTCTTTTTTTTGCCTTTTTCCCTTTGCCAGTTTTGCCTTTTCAGCCTCTTTTTGGAAAACTTTGTATATTTTGTATATTTTCTAAAGTTAGTGTTACAGTTCCCTGGCAGTCATAAAACTGTAAAACAAATCTCAGTTATTTTTGACAGAAGTATCAAGATATCTAAGTTAGGAAATGTGAGAAGGAGTGTGGTAGTTTCAGATCTTGTGACTGGTTTAGAGGCAGAAATGAATGAATGTGGTTATTTCATTCAACCAGAAACTCCTTTCTGAACCTTCCTGTCATGGTCCTTGAACCCAAGGGTGTTCTTGGCAATTTAGATGGATGTGGTGCTAGGAAATACAAATTTTTGTTCCTGGTAGATCTCATTCTGTAATTTTTATTTTTAATTAACAATCTACAGGACCAGGTATGAGTTTTCTATGTGTTATATCAATTTTCCTGAGTAAAAGAATTTTGTTCTGTGCGATGTGCAAATGGAATAAAATTGTGATGAAGAATTAGGATGACTGACTCTAAACTTTGAGAGTTTAGCAGAAAAACATGTGTTAGTAGTGAAATGCTTGTTAGAAAGGAATTGAAGGGATCCCTGGGTGGCGCAGCGGTTTAGCGCCTGCCTTTGGCCCAGGGCGCGATCCTGGAGACCCGGGATCGAATCCCACGTCGGGCTCCAGGTGCATGGAGCCTGCTTCTTCCTCTGCCTGTGTCTCTGCCTGTCTCTCTCACTGTGTGCCTATCATAAATAAATAAAAAGAATTTTTAAAAAAACACCTTTTTTTTTTAAAAAAAAGAAAGGAATTGAAGACCAAATGACATTTGTTTACATCAGATGGGAATCCTCAAATGGTTAAATCTTCTAATCTTTTTATTTCCTTATCTTGAACATTTATAATTTTTCACTTGTATCTCTTTAGATTTTTAGCTTCTTTATGCATGCATCTTCTGTTATCTCCTCTATTAGGCATATGCTTCTTCATGACATTATTCATGACTGATTAATTTTTTATGTTTACCATAGTGCTTTGAACAGCACTTTGCATATAGTAAATGATAAATGATTATCATTTGAATGAGTGAATAATGCTACTTACCTATCTAGAATATGTTTGAACCTAATTGAAGGACAGCTGAAGCTCTTGCAAAAGAAAGAATTGAAATGGTATATCATTTAGGTCAGTTTTCCATGCAGACCAGTCTGGTATAGTGATTATTAATTTATTAACCTGCTGTGTCTGCTCTTTAGCATGTATGAATATGGCATTAGTCCAGATAGTTTTAAGTGGTCAGATGTCTATCTTCTGTCTTAACTGGCTCCAAGTATTTTTGGCATACTCAACAAAGGGACAAGAACAGAATGAGACTGGAATGTGTGCTTCCCTCTTACTTTTGGTTTTGGGGTATTTTCAAGGCAAAATATTCCCTTTCTATTATCTGTCTTGTATAACTAATACTATTTAAAATAATTGTCATTATCCATTCCTAGCGATTATCAGATTAAAAGATCTTGTAAAGTATCTTTACTGTTCATATTTTAAATAAATGAATATCATTTTCATAATCAAAATTCTATATTTCTTTTTAGTCTAAGATAGTCATTTTTCATTGAATTGTCTGTTGTTTCCAACTTTTAATCATGTTATTTTTACTTTAAGATGGACTTCCATTTATTCAAACCCGCCCATGTTCCCTTCCTAAAACCTCTTCTTTCTACCCCTGATGGATTCTTTCTCTTTTATACTTTATATCTAAGAGCCTTCCATTGATTCCCGTTCCTGGTACACCTTATCATTTTTACGAACTATTCCTTAACCTTTAGTCACTTCTGCTATAATGACATTACCTATAAAAAAAAAGGAAAAATGACATAACCTATTGGTCCATATTTATGCTGTTTGATTTCAGCCACGTTTTTAGTTCTGCTTGGTCATTCTTTCATTTACTTCTTAGCTCAGAAATTTTTTTTTTTTTTTTTTTTTTTTAGAACAGAGAGAGTAAAAGTTATGCCCTACAAATAGAATATTTTTTACCCAATTCAGGAAATTCCACACACACACACACGTCCAGATTTTTATTTGTTCTTGGAAAGAAATGGAAATTTTGACAATATTAGGTTCTCATTCTTTTGAATCAGTAATCTGGTGGAACTGAGTTAGCTGCTGTCTTTAGATGGGGCCTACATGCCCTCATTTGATTGAGTTTCCCCAACTCTATTACTCTATTCCAAGACTACTTCATTTGTCTATAAATCCAGCCTGGCCCCTACTGGCATTTTCATACAGAAACATGTTTCCTATTCCTCTGAAAAAAATATATTTTTTCAAATTTCCCACTAAATCTTCATATCTTGAATTTTTGTATGCAAATACTACTTTCACCTCATTTTTTAACTTATTGAAGTCAGACTTCTATGTATCCATAATCACAGAAAGATATTTATGCATAGTAGATTTTGAACTCATTGCTCACTCCATCTTAGCCTTAGAATTTGTTTCATTATTTGAATTTCTTCCTTTCCAAATCCCATGACTCTGTTGTTTGGTTACCCTCCCTAGAGAACCCTCTAGGTTCTAAGTATTTGTTCAACAAAGCATACTTAGGTCTTCCTTCTCTCTTTAAACACACTCCTTCAATAATTTTATTTACTTTACATGGCTTCCAATGCTCATGTCTAATATGATAGCAATGAATCTGTATCATCAGCTTTTATCCTCATTCTGATCAACATGTATCTTTTCACTTTCTGTGTTTTTCTTTTTTTTTTTTCTTTTTTTTTTAAAGATTTTATTTGTTTATTCACGAGAGACACAGAGAGAGAGGTAGAGGCAGAGACACAGGCAGAGGGAGAAGCAGGCCCCATGCAGGGAGCCTGACGTGGGACTTGATCCCGGGTCTCCAGGATCACACCCCCGGCTGAAGGCGGCGCTAAACCGATGAGCCACCAGGGCTGCCCTTTCTGTGTTTTTCAAATCATCATCTTTCTTAACATTTCTATTCATTGGCTCATTCATTTATTTCTGAAATGAATATTCTGCACCTGCTGGGTGCCTGAAATACACTCAGTGTCAGGGCTAAAGTTGTGACCCAAACAGGACACTCACCGGGTTAAGTGTGTGTGCGGAAATACTTGGAACAAATAATCACAAAAATAAATGTAAAAATGCAACTTTAACAGGTGCCAAGATGGAAGGATACATGGAAAGCATATAATATGAAACTTGATCATTATCAGAAATTCTGGGAAAACTGACTTTTTTATCTAAGTTGTTTCTTAATTATTTCCTAGACTCTTTCTACTTAAAAGTGTGATCTTAAGATCAACATTATTGGCATCACTTGGAGGTTAGTAGAAATGGAGAATCTCAGGTCTGTTGAATCTGAATATGCCTTTAAACCCATTTCCTAAGTGAATCTTGTACACATTGAAGTTTAAGAAGCACTGCCCTGAGCTTGTTTCTAGAGGTGTTTTTTTTTTTTTTTCCTATTAGTTTATTCTAAGGCATTTAATCTTTTTCTTAGAATGTTTCTTGAATCTTTTACCCTAATCTAGAATATTTATTCATCTACTCCTAGTTGATCTACTTAATTTTAGCCTCTATATCCCAATTCATTTTGTTCATAGTTTGCCAATTAACCATAGTAAAACAGTGCTTTCTTTGGGTCATTCTTCTGAGACTGTGATAACCTATACAACAAATTCAAATTTCTCTGCATATCTTTATAGCTCTTGATAATTTCATTCTGTTCCATCTAAAGTAGTATCCTGTTTCAGAAGCCTCATCAGAGCACATAAGGTCATTTGTTGTTTAAGAAACATTTTAAGCATGTAGGAGTGTTAAAGCTAGTAGGAGATGTGAAAAGTAAGAATATTCTTACTTTTCTCAGTGTTTAATGAGAACTTCATGTATGTAAAATAAAGGTATGGATTTTTTATTATATATGTTGTAGATTATTTTCTTCTTAGGTGGTTTTGTTTTGTTTTTACTTTGTTTTTAGCATGTTTGCAGTTTTTAAAAAATTTTATGAAATAAAATGGTTTCCATATAGTAGAGGCTTGAATTAATGAAGTAAATGCTTTTCTGCCCTTAAAAATATCTCTAAGGGGTATCTGACTGGCTCGATCAGTAAAGCATTTGACTCTTGATTTCCAAGGTTGTGAGTTCAAGTCCCATGTTGGGCATAGAGCTTACATTTTAAAAAATACATTTTTAAGTATATTCTGATTGGTTGCCTATTTACCCTCCCGTTGATTGGTTGCCTATTTACCCTCCCGTTGTTCTCATTATGTCTTTGACCATACTATATATAATTGTCTTACTTTTTTTCAGTCAGTTTTTTTGTCTTTCGTGTTATTCTAATCTGAGAAATATTCTACTGTTATTGTTTTTTTTACTGTGTACATGCATAGTTAAATATAGCCATTGGTAATAAAATAGAATTTTAAGTGCTCATATAATTGCTTAATAAATAAGTATTAATTAGGAGAACTAATTATATCTTGCGGTTATCTAGAAGAAAGATTTGGAGCTTTCCAGAAGTTACAGACCTTTTACAATTATGACTCATGATTTGAATACATAGAAACTGTGATAGATTGATTTGTTTTTGTTCTTCATCTCTCCATGTACTCTTGGTCTTTGCTATATGAATATTGCAGGTCCTTCTACCAGAGGAGAAATATACTTCTCTGACTTTTTCCGTTTGGTTCAACCATGTGAGATTTGCTTTGGCCAGTGCAATGTCAGTAGACATGATTCAAACAGAGGCTTAAAATGTGCATGAGTAGTTGGGTTTATCCTCTTTGTTTGTACTATCACCATGAGAAGGACATGTTGTGGCTAGCTTCTCGGTTCAAGGAGAATGCTAGAGGTGTGGAACCAATACTATACCACTATTGTAAAAATAGCTAGCAGTAAAAAAGCTAAGGAAATAATACTTCACGTACAAAATCCATAATTTTCATCAAAAATTTAGAAATCATTGATTCCTCAATTTGACTCATCCCCTACATTCAATCCATTAACTATTTTTGTTTTATTTCAGTGATAAAACAAATGTCTTCACCTCTATGCAGCCCCATTTCTACTACTTCTGTTCTTTCTTGCATAGACTCCTGCACTGGCCTCCCAATATGGTTTTCCTGTTGCTGTTGTTGTCCCTCTTACCTTCACAAACCAGTTGGAGTATCAGATCATATTAATTACCTGCTTAAAATCTGCCAATGGCTTCTCACTACCTTTAGAGTAAAATATAAACTTACATGATCCAGTCTTGCCTAGCGTTTGACCTCAGCTTGTACCACTTTCATCCTTATTCATTGCTCTTTATCCACATCATTACCCTTGTTATGTTCTGAAATAGGTCAAATTCCAGCCAGTAGTTCTATGTGACTACTTGCTCTGATATCACTTAGATGCCAGCTTTAATATTACCTCCTCAGAGAGCCTTTCCTTTACATCACATCTTTAAGAAGTCTCCTACCCAGTCAGTTTCTTAAATCAGATCATCACACTTTTATTTTCTTCATTCCTTAGTTTTCAGTGTCTATCATGATCTGAAATTATTTTGTGCCATTTGTTTACTTTGACTTTATGCCTACCTACTGGAATGAGCAGACTATTTACCTGTCTTGTTCCCTTTATATCTCCAGGGCATAGAATATAGTAGAGACTCAGTAACTATTTCTTGACTGAGGAATAATATATTTTAATTTAAAACATTAGGAATTTGGGGGGCAGCCCGGGTGGCTCAGCGGTTCAGCACTGCCTTCAGCCCAGGGTCTGATCCTGGAGACCCGGAATCGAGTCCCACATCGGGCTCCCTGCATGGAGCCTGCTTCTCCCTCTGCCTGTGTCTCTGCCTCTCTCTTTATCTCTCTGTGTCTCTCATGAATAAATAAATAAAATCTTAAAAAAAAAAAAAAAGGAGTCAAGTAGAGAAATAGGATCCATACAATGTGTGGACTTCAAGGCTGTTGTAAGTACAACATGTACATTTATTCATTTATTTTCACTATTAGTAGTTTGGAAGATATCAGGTCTTTTAAACAGCATAGTAACATCTAGCTTAAGATTTTAAAGTATCATGTTGGCTACTTAGTTGAGAACTAGTTTGGTGAAGGTGGAAGCAAGGCAATAAGTACCGGATTAGTGCAGTAATGGAAGTAAGAGGCAGTGGTGCTTGGACTTGGGTAGAGTGGTGGAGGTAGTGAGAATTACTGTGTTTTGATTATTTTTAAGATTGATCTGAAAGCACATTGGATGTGTGGAGTATGAAGAGAACAAAGAGAAGTAAAATTGTGGTTCTGAGAAACTGGAAGAATGGGATTGCCCTTTACTGAAATGGAGAAGACTAAGGGAAACACAAGATGAGGTTTAGAGGTCTGAAGTTTGGGTTTTAACATATATTCAACATTAGATATCTAAGCAGAGAAGTTGAGTAAGTAGTTGGATTCACAAGTCTAGATTCAGAAAAAAAGTTCCTGGCTGTGTATATAAATTTGGTTTTCAGTGGCATATAGATGGTACTTAAGGGCATTAATAAACTTATGTAAAAAGTGAATATAAATAGGTAAAGAGAAGATCCAAGATCTGGATATTGATATATTTCATAATTGAAAGGTTGAGAAGATATGAAGAAGAGTAGCTTAGTGTGGTAGGAGAAGACAGCCAAATCCTAGAGGAGGGGATACGGAGGTGGAAAGAGCTTCACTTAGCCTTACAACTTACACAAATAATGCAATAAATTAATTTGAGAATATAACTAGTACAAAGAAGACAGTTGAGATGCAGTGTTTAGAGTAGCAGTAGTAAGTGATGACAAAGTCTTCTTAAGACATGGTGATTAGGGAAGGTGTCCTTCAGGAGTAAAAGACATGTTTGATGTTAGAACTGAAAGGAGAGCATTGTGGCTGGAGCAAAAGGGAGAACTCAGGAATGAAACCTATGATTTTTGACTTAAGAAACTAGGGGATGGGATCCCTGGGTGGCTCAGCGGTTTAGCGCCTGCCTTTGGCCCAGGGCATGATCCTGGGAGTCCTGGGATCGAGTCCCATATCAGACTCCTTGCATGGAGCCTGCTTCTTCCTCTGCCTGTGTCTTTGCCTCTCTCTCTCTCTCTCTCTTTCTCTCTCTATCATGAATAAATAAATAAAATCTTTAAAAAAAAAAAAAAGAAACTAGGGGATGATCGGGCACCTGGGTAGCTCAGTCAGTTAAGCATCTGCCTTTGGCTTTGGTCATGATTCCAAGGTCCTGAGATGGAGCCCTGTGTTGGGCGCTCTGCCCAGCAGGGAGCCTGTTTCTCCCGCCCACCCCCATATTTGTCTGCACAAGCTCTCTCTCTCTCTCTCTCTCTCCCCCCCCTCCCCCTCTTTCTGTTTCTCTCCCTCTCTTTCAAATAAATAAAATCTTATAAAAAGAAATTAGGGGATGATAAGATACATTAAGTGACATGGAGAAGGCAGGTGGAGAAGAATGTATTTGGGGGGAAAAATTGAGAGGATACTTCTTTAAACATTTAAATTTGAGATGCATATGGGGTATCCACAGGGATAGATAGTTTGGGGGATTTTTACTTTTGAGATTTAGGTGAGGTCAAGACTAGAAAAAATAGCTTAACATTTTTAAAGCCATAAACTGGCTTCTGGTTGTAATATGATAAAGACATGGAAAATAGTACAAAAGCAAGAAAGTAAAACGATAAAAGAGCTATAAGCCCAAACCTCAATATAATATGGAAGTTAACATCAAATTGAGATGCAGACAAAACTAGCAGAACATTTATTCTTTAAAATAAGTCCATACCCTGAATATCATCAAGAGTATAAAAGCTCTTATTTGGAACCATGGAGACAGGTTAAAGACTTATGTACTAAAAGCTCCCCTGGACCCAGTTAGGCAGAAAGGAAGAACAAAGAGGGCAGAGAAGAGTGAGTCAGACATTTGGGGGTAGTTCAGGAGAGGTTTGTGGTGAGAAACCATGCCTCATGTGTGTATCCCCACAGCTTCTGGTCTTAATTGGCTGGGGAGAAGTAGAAGCTCAAAGGCCTTTTTCATGCCTGTAACTCTGAGTCATAAGGAGAATTCTTACAAGCCTGGACACTGGATACACTAACCTGCAATTGCTGGTCCAGAGGGAACTTATCTTACTGAAGAAGAGCTGTCACAGATATTTAAAAATATATCTCAGGAACAAAAGAGGAAGGAATCTGAGAAACCGAGCACAGAAAACTCTCACCGGAAAAATGTTGCCATGGAACAAAAGAAATGCGTGGCCAAACATCATATAGCCTTAATTGAAAATGTAATTAATAAGCAATTGCTGGAGTTAAACTATTACATGAAGCAGAAATAAAAGTGCTTGGAAAAGAGATGGTAAGACAACAGAATGAAATGAAATATATCCAAAGTATATATTAGGACTTACTCTGTGAAAAGGGAGATATTTCAAATCAATAGGAGAAATATAATTTCATAAATAGTTTTGGAATATCTGTGGAGCCATATGGAACAATAAATTGGAACCCTAGGTCACATCTTTATGTCAAAATTAATTTGATTAAAAAGTAAAAATAAAATATTCAAAGCTTTTGAAGAAGACATGAGGAAATGTTTTTTAAGCATAAAGTTGGGAAGTACCCTCAGAAAAGTGACATAAAACTCAGGAATCATAAAAAAAAAAGCTCTGATATATTATCTACATAAAAACAAAGAAAGAAACTGCATGTTAAAAAATACCTTTAAAAGCCAAAAAGAAAAATAACAAATAGTGGGTGAAAATTAGCAACAAACGTACTTCTTTAATACTAAGGCATCCCTAAAATAAAAATTGATAGTCTTTTGTAAAATGGGTAAAGAAATATGAAGACACAATTTAAAGAAAAAAAACTATGACTCCTAGGCATATGTGAATGTGATTGGCCTCATGATAGGCAAATGTAAACTAAAACTATAATGATGCCATTTTCTATGCATCTGTGGAAAAATTAAACAGGCACTCTTACATAACTTTGTGAATATATATGTAAGTTTTGAGGAGAATATTTTGTCAGTTACTACCAAAGTATACACAAGTATGACCATTAACCTAGCAACTGTAATCCTAAGTAATATATTTAACAGATGTACCTTTATATTGCAAAATGATACAGAAACATGGTAGACTTAAACTGAAGTATATCAGTAATCATATTAAATATAAATTGTAAATATCCTAACTAAAATGGCAGTTTGATTGCATAAAACATGTAAGATCTAATTATATGTTGCCTTCAGTATACTTTGTATAGAAAGAGACATATAGTCTACATGAAAAAGAATGAGGAAATATATACCCTGCCAACCCTACAAAAGGAAAAGCTTACATTAATATCAAGGGATGTAAACTTTGAAGAAAAGAATATTACCAGGCATAAGAGGGGAGCATTTCATAATGATACAGTGATAAATTCCTAAAGGATGTAACAATTGTAACTGTTTATTCCTAATAACACAACTTCAAAATATCAAAATTAATACAATTGCAAGAAGAAATGGATAAATCTACATTTACATTCTGATCTTTTAACCTCTCCTTTCAGTAATTGATAGAGCAAATAAACAGCAGATCGGTAAGAACAATTGAATAATACTATCACCAAATTGACCTAATTGACATTTGTGGAACAGTCTACCCAACAAGCAGAGTACACATTCTTTTCAAGTGCCCATACAACTTTTACTAAGATAGATATATTCTGGGCCACAAAACAAATCTTAATAAATTTAAGGGCATGCCTGTTATACAAAGTATGTTATCTGATCACAGTTGAAATAAATGATGATAATAACACAACAACATAAAAAACCCTGGGAAATCCCCAAATATTTGAAAGCTATAGAGCTCACTTCTAAATAACCTATAATTGAAAGAAGGAATCAAAGGGAAATTATTTTGAGCTAGATGATATTGAAAATACTTAGAAAGGAATACACAGTATTAAAGGATCATATTAGAAGAAAAGTAGGAAACAATTATTTCAGTTGCTATTATAAGAAACTAGGAAAAGAGCCAACAACCTAGAGTGAGCAAAAGCCATCAAATAATCATATCCCATCAATTTCACCTGCCAGATTTCCCTCAAATCCTTACAATATGCGCCATAATTATTAGACCCTAATGGTTAAGAGTATAGATTAGGGTGACTGACCACCTGGTTTGCCCAGGAGGTGGGGGCGAGGGGGGAGGAAGGGCAGCTAGTTTCTAGACTCCGTGCTTAAAACTTAGAAAGTCTCAGGCAAACCGGATGAATTGGCACCTTGTGTAGTTTCTGGAGTCAGTCCTTAGACTTGAATCTCTTCCTTTAACTTAGGACAAATGATTTATCCTCATGTTGCTTTGATTTCCTCATCTGGAAATGGTATTATAATAGTACCATCTTAAAGAGTTAATGTGAGAATCTGATGAGTTAATGGATATGTAAACTACTTAAAGCATATAGAACAGTGAATGAAAGTTAGCAGTGGTGCCCTCCCCTTTTTTATAAGCAGTGGCCTTCCATGTCACTCTTCCCTTGTAGACTTAACCCTGCTTCAGGCTCTCCTTCAAATATAGCCAGTTATCTTTATAAACACAAATATAAACATATCAATTTCCTGCTTAAAATACTTCAGTGGCTCATTAATACCCTAATACCCTTAGGTCATACTCCAAATTTCATAATAAAGTTTATAAAGCCCAGTATTTATGCATTGTCCTAACTCTTCTCTTCCATACTTTGTTCAGTGGTCTTTCTCTTTTCAAGACTTTGCAGGTGAGGTTGCCTCAACTAGATTTTTGGGGGAGGAAATGGGGGTTCTGTGTATTATATTATCCCTACCCTAGCTCTTTCTCCTTACGAAGCTCCTTTTTTTTTTTTTTTTGTCTTCCCAAGCCCTCTCCCCTCCCTGTCCCTATCAAATGTAAGTTAGGTTGGCCTTCTGTGTACTCTCACAGCACTGTGTGTTATTTCTCAACTGGCAATGATGATAGTACTTACTATATAATATGTTAAATACTATAATATATATATTAACTATAGTATTGGTTTTTCATCAACCTTCTTTGTTCTCCTAATACAGGAAATATATACATAAGATACAGGAAAGTAAATTTTCCCAAATTTAGCATATTCCTTCTGTCAGGGTTGCCTGGCTTCCCCTTCATTGTATTTTATTGTAAATTTATTGTAAATTTATTACAATTCCTGGAAAGTTATTTTTTTTTTATTTTTTATTTATTTATGATAGTCACACAGAGAGAGAGAGAGAGAGGCAGAGAGACCTAGGCAGAGAGAGAAGCAGAAGCAGGCTCCATGCACCGGGAGCCCGACATGGGATTCGATCCCGGGTCTCCAGGATCGCGTCCTGGGCCAAAGGCAGGCGCTAAACTGCTGCGCCACCCAGGGTTCCCTAATTCCTGGAAAGTTATAATTGGTTCTTCAAAACTTAATTCATCTTGAGCACCTAATATTTGGATATTTCTCTGACATCCTCTGCCTTTCCTCTCTACTTCCCTTGAGTTGGTCATTTCTTATTTACCACATTAGTAATGTTACTGCTGTTTACCATAGCACTGGGAACACTGCTTTGAAGTTTCCTGTTTTCCATTCTAGACTACAACAATGTCAAGTCTTTATTTAGGATCTATTATGGGCACAGCACTATGCTAAGTCTCGGGGTACACTATCATGGGCAAAACTGACATAGTCCCTGTTTTCTTGATGCTTACAGTGAAAAGGAAGAAACAAGGATTAATGACATTGAATTAGTAAGTCTAACATTGCAAATTTGATAGTGTTATGAAAGGAATATTTAATACCGTGAAAGTGTATTATAGGGATTCAGTCTTGGGAAAGTGACTCTCAGGTTTACAGTTGAAGATTAAGGATGAATTAATTACATAAAGAGAAAAAAGCACATTTCAGGTAGAGAAAACTGCAAATGAAAAGGTCCTCATGTGATTGTATATAATAAAAGTCATTGAAAGAAGGCTAGTGTGGCTGGAGTAGTATTGTAAAAAGTTGCTCTGGCTGCAGTAGGAACCCTGGGGAGTGGCTGGAGACAAGTAACATACAGAACATACAGGAGATTTTGATAGTCCAGGTGAGAGAGAGATGATGGTGGTGTGAGTAGGGGGTTAATGTTACAGACTGAGGTGGGTTTGAGAGATTTTTGTAAAGAAATATTGATAGGACATACTGATAAATTAGATTTAAAGTTTAAGAGAGTTGTAGGAAGGATTAGCTATAAATATTTGGTATTCATAACTAAATGGATTATGTCCCTTTCAGTGCCTTATTCAGTACATGACATGCTTAAGTAAATATTTGTTGAAAATGAATGAGCATTGTTTCAGTTATGAAAATGTTACATTGATTTGCAATATAAATTATGAGTAGGAAATGCATTGTTTGTTGAATTAAACCTAATAAGTTGTCCTTTACATTGAAATTTGAACATACACCAAATGGTCCCAAATGGGATCTAGATTATAGTGATTTATCTTTGTACTATCTTTTCAAATAAAATTTGTGTGTGACACGCCAGTATAGCCTGCAGTCATTTTGTAAGAGAAAGAATGATAAAACATTTCTAAATTCTGTAGGATACTTGATATTTTCTTTCTTTCTTTTTTTTTAAAAGATTTTATTTATTTGTTCATGTGAGACACAGAGAGAGAGAGAGAGAGAGACAGGCAGAGGGAGAAGCAGGTTCCATGCAGGGAACCTGACATGGGACTCGACCCCCAGTCTCCAGGATCATGCCCTGGGCTGAAGGCAGCACTCAACTGCTGAGCCACCCCGGCTGCCCGATATTTTCTTTTTATTAAAGCAGTCCCCAAAGTTGTTTTCTTTTTTTCTTTATCCTTTGCAACACATTTTTACTTGGTTATAAGCAATTCAAGCTTTTTACTGGTGACTGAAAAAATCAGGAAGGGAACACTGAAATCTAGTTTCTTGACATTCCTACTGTCCTCCTTATTTTTATGCTGAATTACTGATACACGCACACTCTCTCACATATTTTAAGGTGGAAAGTGTTACTGAAAATGTGAACTATTTAGGATGAGTATTCATAAAGTGAGGAACTAAAGTTTGTACAATTTGTATTCTAAAATTTAGTTTATTCTTAAAACATATTTATAACCTATGTTACTAATGTTTGAGTGATAAACTGAACATCATAGCCAATAATATTCAAAATGTTCATACGGGTGTGTTTTACAGATGTGTTCTTCTCCCTCTTTTGGGAATGAAGCCTCCTCAGCAAAGCCTATATCTACTTGTTGATTCTGTTGATGAAGGGTGTAACATTACTGAAGGTGAACAGACGTCTACCAGCTTATCTGGAACTGTTGCAGAACTTTTAGCTGGTCACCATGAGTTCTTTCCACCATGGCTATTGCTTCTGTGTTCTGCCCGAAAACAGAGTAAGGCTGTTACTAAAATGTTTACCGGTAAGTGTATGTTTGTTGATGTGTTACTGACATATTTCTAAATTATCTGTCTTATCTTCCGAACCATCTGTTGGCATTTTGGGGGAATCCCACATTGGTTTAATATTTAATTTTTTTTTTTTGTACAGTTACTTCCTAGCCCTCTTTGTCACCAATATTTTATTCTAAATTATATAGTTTTACTTCTATTCCTCCAGATTGGCTTTAATAGCATACTTTTAAGAATTCTGTTAATGAAATAAAAAATATTAAATTTGGTTAAAACTTTTAATATAGGAGAAATTTGAAATATAAAAAGTGCTTTCTTTCCATCTATGAACATAGCATATTCCATTTATTTAAATTTTTCCTAGATTTTTCTCAGTTCTCCTTGCCTATGTCCTACATATTTCTTTCTGCTTTTCGCTGTTTTAAGTTGAAACATATGGGTTTTGAATTGAAATGAGTGTATTCAGAATTAAAATTTGCAGATGTATCACCAGAGAGAAGGAACATTAAGATTTTTACTGGGTCTAAATAAGTTTCATCCACTCGTATCTGAGAATTTAACATTTTTGGAATGAGATTTTCTCTTTCCTGATGTATTCACTGCACTAACCAGCAGCATTGTTATTAATGGCTTCAGGTGAGAGTTAATCTAATGAAAATTACTTTGGCCCTTAATCAGAATCGGCCTATGAGGGTATAACTGTGGGGTAACAGCATTGGACTTGTTATGGGACTGAAGGAAATAGCCTATTTGAAACTGTTTTGTGCACAAAGAAATTAATCCTCTAGTATTTTTGAAGATTTTCATATTTGTTTTATCTGGTTATTAAATAATACATGCTCCATATGGAAAATGTTTTAAATGACAACATAGTCAAATATTAACATCCTTCAGGGATAAAGTAATAAGTAACCACTCCTTAACATTATGTGTTAAATTCTGTGTATGTCATCCTGCCTAATTGAGATCCTCCTTATATCAATTTGATTTCCTGCTTGTTGACATTTGTAAGCCTTTTAGTGTCACTATATTGTCTTTTTAATAACTATTTTAATGGCTACATAGTTTATTAATATATCAGTATGCCAGAATTTATTTGACTTTCTTATTGTTGTACTTTTAGGTTTTATTTTCCTAGACCCTCCCCTCCCAGATTCTTGAGGATAACAAATAATTTCAGTGAGCAGCAGGTTATAAAGGTTGGAGCACATCCTATCACTCTATCATTCTATTATCAGCATTGAGAAGTTTCATACCCTGGGAAATATTTTCAGTAAGAATACAAAGTGGTTCAACAGGGAAATGGTCCAGCATTTCAGTAAATCAGTTTTTTATTCCTCTAAAAGTTTTGAGCACTTTTCAGCCTTAGAAAAATTTGTTAAAGTGCTTCGATGGCAATGTATTAAATTGTGCATATTCATAATAAAAGAGAATCACATATATAATGATTAGGAGTTTCAACTTTTAAAAAGCAATTATATTTTCAGTAGCTTTAACTCAAGATACTCAAATTATTAACAGGTATTCTCAGTTCTGTTTTACCGAACAGATAACTATCATTAATGATGAACATATGAATTTTTAATATTACTAAGCATTTAGATTTGGAAGAGCTTTGTTTTTTAAACTGTAAGCACTTTGTATGTATTCTTTATGAAAGTGTATTTATGGTAGTAATATAAAGGCAGTGACAGGTGATACTCTGTCCCATAATTAAGGCTGGCTAGTGTACATTCAGTTATGTGGATGGAAATACATAAATTTTTCATGTGAAAAAGATCAGCTTGCAAAAATAAGCAAGTGTTGTTATTTCTGGCAACTTTTTGTCCTTAGTCATTTGGGGGTACAGAAAATCTTACCAAGATGCTTTCATGAGTGTGTATGTATGACTTTTTAGTGTTAAGATTACTATCTCTTGTCATTAGAGTTGAGAGGCACCCTGAGCCACTAATAGGATAAGAAATATTTCCATTTGTACATCAGAAAATGAAATAGTTTATCTGCAACTAATGCATTTTTACAGAAGGAAAGGACAATTGATTTATATATTCATAGATATTGTGCTACCTGGGCGGCTCAGTCGGTTAAGTGGCTGACTGTTGGTTTCAGCTCAGGTCATGATCTCATGGGTCATGAGGTCAAAGCCGGGTAGGATCTGTGCTCATCAGGGAGTCTGCTTGAATCAGATCTCTCCTTCTGCCCCTTCCCCCACTCATGCATGAGGGCTCTCTCTCATTTTTTCTCTCTAAAATAAATCTTTAAAATAATCCTTAAAATCTATCTATCTATGTATATATGGACGCCTGGGTGGCTCAGCGGTTGAGCATCTGCCTTCAGCTCAGGATGTGATCCTGGAGTTCCGGGATCGAGTCCCACATTGGGCTCCCTGCAAGGAGCCCGCTTCTCCCTCTGCCTATGTCTCTGCCTTCTCTCTATGTCTCTCATGAATAAATAAATAAAATCTTTAAAATATATATGTATATACATGCTCACAGATGTTTATTAATATTAATTGATTTGTTATTGATTTATTTGCTTATTAGTTTATTATATATTGAGGACATCCTCTTCAAATATATGGCAACTTCTGTAATCACTTTCAACTGATGACGTCACTTTTTTGTCTCTCTAGGTTTTCGGAAAATAAGCTTAGATGACCTTCGGAAGGCATACATTGTTAAGGATGTTCAGCAGTACATCCTTCATCGTTTAGATCAAGAAGAAGCTTTGCGACAACACCTCACAAAAGAAACCGCAGAGATGTTAAATCAACTGCACATTAAAAGCAGCGGATGCTTTCTTTATCTAGAACGAGTTCTAGATGGAGTTGTAGAAAACTTTATTATGTTAAGAGAGATTCGTGACATCCCAGGAACTCTAAATGGTCTATATCTCTGGCTGTGTCAGCGACTTTTCGTAAGGAAACAGTTTGCAAAAGTTCAGCCCATTTTGAATGTGATTCTTGCAGCCTGCCGGCCATTGACCATCACGGAATTATATCATGCAGTATGGACTAAAAATATGTCATTAACCTTGGAAGACTTCCAACGTAAGTTAGATGTCCTCTCCAAACTTCTTGTTGATGGACTAGGAAATACTAAAATACTGTTTCACTATAGTTTTGCAGAGTGGCTTCTGGATGTGAAACACTGCACTCAGAAGTATTTATGTAATGCAGCAGAAGGACACAGAATGTTGGCCATGAGTTATACCTGTCAAGCCAAGAATTTAACACCATTGGAAGCACAAGAATTTGCATTGCATTTAATTAACTCAAACTTACAGTTGGAGACAGCTGAGTTAGCTCTCTGGATGATATGGAATGGTACACCTGTCAGAGATTCCCTGTCTACTCTAATTCCCAAGGAACAAGAAGTGCTACAGCTGTTGGTTAAAGCTGGTGCTCACGTCAACAGTGAAGACGATCGCACATCGTGCATAGTCCGACAAGCCTTAGAACGAGAGGATTCCATTCGGACATTATTAGATAATGGAGCTTCAGTAAATCAGTGTGATTCAAATGGAAGAACATTATTGGCTAATGCTGCATACAGTGGCAATCTTGATGTAGTGAATTTACTGGTCTCCAGGGGAGCAGATTTAGAGATAGAAGATGCACATGGACATACACCACTTACCCTAGCTGCTAGACAAGGACATACCAAGGTGGTTAATTGTTTGATTGGGTGTGGTGCAAATATTAATCATACTGATCAAGATGGTTGGACAGCATTAAGATCTGCTGCTTGGGGTGGCCATACTGAGGTAGTTTCTGCACTACTTTATGCTGGCGTAAAAGTGGATTGTGCAGATGCTGATAGCCGAACAGCTTTGAGAGCAGCAGCTTGGGGAGGACATGAGGATATTGTACTGAATTTGCTACAACATGGTGCTGAAGTCAACAAAGCTGATAATGAAGGCAGAACTGCCTTGATAGCAGCAGCATATATGGGACATAGAGAAATTGTCGAACACCTGCTGGACCACGGAGCAGAAGTGAATCATGAGGATGTTGATGGCAGGACTGCACTCTCTGTAGCTGCACTCTGTGTGCCTGCAAGTAAAGGACATGCATCGGTTGTTAGTCTTTTAATTGATCGAGGTGCTGAAGTAGATCATTGTGATAAAGATGGCATGACTCCACTGCTGGTAGCTGCCTATGAAGGACATGTTGACGTGGTTGACTTGCTTCTAGAAGGGGGAGCAGATGTGGACCACACAGATAACAATGGTCGTACACCCCTTTTAGCGGCAGCTTCTATGGGCCATGCCTCAGTTGTAAACACTCTTTTGTTTTGGGGTGCAGCCGTGGATAGCATCGATAGTGAAGGTAGGACAGTCCTCAGCATAGCTTCAGCCCAAGGAAATGTTGAGGTAGTACGTACTCTATTGGATAGAGGGTTAGATGAAAATCACAGAGATGATGCCGGGTGGACACCTTTGCATATGGCAGCTTTTGAAGGTCACAGATTAATATGTGAAGCACTTATTGAACAAGGTGCTAGAACAAATGAGATTGATAATGATGGACGAATACCTTTCATATTAGCTTCACAAGAGGGTCATTATGATTGTGTTCAAATATTATTGGAAAATAAATCCAACATTGATCAAAGAGGTTACGATGGAAGAAATGCACTGCGGGTTGCTGCATTAGAAGGGCATAGGGACATTGTTGAATTACTTTTTAGCCATGGAGCCGACGTTAACTACAAGGATGCTGATGGGAGGCCTACGCTTTATATTTTGGCCCTAGAAAACCAACTTACAATGGCTGAGTATTTTCTAGAAAATGGTGCAAATGTAGAAGCAAGTGATGCCGAAGGAAGGACAGCACTTCATGTTTCCTGCTGGCAAGGCCATTTGGAAATGGTGCAGGTTCTGATAACCTACCATGCTGACATCAATGCTGCGGACAACGAAAAGAGATCTGCTTTGCAGTCTGCAGCTTGGCAGGGCCATGTAAAAGTGGTCCAGCTTCTGATCGAGCATGGTGCCATAGTTGACCACACTTGTAATCAGGGTGCGACTGCACTCTGTATTGCAGCCCAGGAAGGGCACATTGATGTTGTGCAGGTTTTATTAGAGCACGGTGCTGATCCAAACCATGCTGATCAATTCGGACGCACTGCTATGCGTGTTGCAGCCAAAAACGGACATTCTCAAATAATCAAATTATTAGAAAAATACGGTGCATCTAGTTTGAATGGCTGTTCCCCCTCTCCCGTTCATACGATGGAGCAAAAACCTCTGCAATCAGTATCTTCAAAAATGCAGTCGTTAACAATCAAATCAAATAGCTCTGGCAGTACTGGTGGAGGGGATATGCAGCCTTCACTCCGTGGTTTACCTAATGGGCCAGCTCACGCATTCAGTTCTCCTTCAGAATCTCCAGATTCTACAGTCGATCGTCAGAAGTCGTCATTGTCAAATAATTCCCTGAAAAGCTCAAAAAATTCATCTTTGAGAACTACTTCCTCTACAGCAACAGCTCAAACAGTACCAATTGATAGCTTTCATAGCCTGTCATTTACAGAACAAATTCAGCAGCATTCATTGCCGCGCAGTAGAAGTCGACAGTCAATTGTTTCTCCGTCTTCCACAACACAATCCTTGGGACAGAGCCATAATTCACCGAGTAGTGAATTTGAGTGGAGTCAGGTAAAACCCAGTTTGAAGTCGACGAAAACAAATAAAGGAGGGAAATCAGAAAATTCCAGCAAATCTGGAGCACCTGGGAAAAAAGCTAAACAAAATAATTCTTCACAGCCAAAGGTTTTAGAATATGAAATGACTCAGTTTGATAAAAGAGGGCCTCCAGCCAAATCTGGGACTAGTGCACCACCTAAACAAATGCCAGCAGAATCTCAGTGCAAAATTATGGTACCTTCGACTCAGCAAGAAATTGGTCGATCTCAGCAGCAGTTTCTTATTCATCAACAAAGTGGGGAGCAGAAGAAGAGAAATGGAATAATGACAAATCCAAATTATCATCTTCAGAGCAACCAGGTTTTTCTTGGTAGAGTTTCAGTCCCAAGGACAATACAAGACAGAGGGCATCAGGAAGTGTTAGAAGGATATCCTTCCTCAGAGACGGAATTAAGCCTTAAGCAAGCCCTGAAGCTTCAGATTGAGGGTTCTGACCCTAGCTTCAACTATAAAAAGGAAACACCGTTATAAAAGGTAACTTTTCATCAACCTAAAGAATAAACTATCCAAAGTATGGTTCCCTTTACTGAGGATACTCTTTTTCCCTCCTAGTCACATGGCTAATTCTCTCACCTAATCTCTATTCAGATGCCATCCCCTTTCTCAGCAAAACCTGCCTTTAGCTTCCTTGTGAATTTGAATTGTCCCACCACCAACATTCTTTTCCTTTCCTGCTTTTTGTTATCCAAAGAACTTACTATTTAGCATACTTCATGTATTTTATTTATTATTATGTATTTTATGTTTATTTGTCTCTTCCCAACTAAAATGTAAACTCTGTGAAAGAAGGGATTTTTATCTGTTCTCTGCCATATTCCATGCACTTGGAATACTGTTTGACCTATAGTCTTTTCTCGGTGAAAATATATTGAGTCAGTGAATGGACGAGTGGATGAGTGAATGAATAAATGAATGAACGAATATACTACTTACGGATCTCTGATTAAGAATTTCTTTCGAGACAGTCATTTCCCCTCTTTAAAGTTCTTTGATGGTAATGGAGGGGAGAGGACCATTTCTGTAATACTCACATTTTTATTTGAATAAAATAGTGTATGTAGTGCTTAGTAGATAGGTAGTCAATGTTAATTTCCTTCCTTCTCACCCTGGAAGAAGTCAAAGACTTAGCACAAAGTAGCTTTTATGATGACACATCTCTTAAGAATCTTCCGAGTAAAATTTGCACACACCAAGAATAGGTGAGGGAAGATGATAAATTGGGTGTATTGGTAAGAGGGTATTTAGGGCCTATACTTAGACATAAGAATTATGTTTAAAGATCAAAATAAAGTCATATTTATTAAATAAAACCTTTTACTTCTTTACACTACAATGGATGCTTCACTACTTACATAGGGGAAGTTAATGAGAAAGTATATACGTAATTTTATATAATAGATACTTTTTCAGAAGCACATTTCTCTCCATTGAGATAAATTCCAAGGTTTCATTAGGAATCTTTGCTAATTTATACTGCAAGTATATTTATCCCACTTTGCTTAATCATTTTTCATCCTCTAACAGAATTGTACTCTTTACTTTAGCAAACTGGTATTTCCTCCTTTCCCTTCTTTGTCTTTGGAGCTATATTTTAGGGGTATTTTAGGTGAAGCATTATTATAAATTATAAACTTCCTGTGCTTTCTAATAGTAAATACCCTTCAATATGAATAGATGGATGACTGGTCAAATCCCATTCAAAAATAATTTGTATAAAGTAGTTCATTCTGCAATGTGATTTATTTTAAGAATGTTTAGTTCTAATGGTACAACTCTCTAACTCTAATGATATCTTTTGTAAAGGCAAAGTATAAATCTATATTAAACAATAAAACACATGAATTAGGGTAAACATTGTGTGGAATCTTTAAAAGTGATTTCTAAATTGAATAATGAATCTCTAATTGATGTGTCTACTTTGCTTCACATAGTATATATATATATGTATATATATATACTATTATATATAATTATATGTACTTATAATTATATATGGTCTTAAAACTACATGTAGCTATATAGTAAGTATAATGTAGAAATTAATTTTTTTTTTTAACTTTTACATTAGTTTCCTATTCTGTGAAACAGAAGACATTGTGATTGGAGTGGTTCTTCAGCTACTGGATGAAAACATAAAATGCCTGTTGATTTGCTGAAAAAAAAAATGAAGAATGTGATATCTGCAGTACAGTTACCTTAATTACTGTAATGTGCCTAAATAGTAAGGCTGCCTTCTCAATGTAACCCTCTGTGCTTAAAAAATTTCATTTTGTGTGCTTTGTATTCACTACACAAGAATAAGCACTTTTGTTTTTAAATGCAGGTATATACTGCAGTTCGCTGATAAAAGCTGAGAAAAAAATTTAAGTTAAGATTTGATAAATGTGCATGTGCCATGATCAATTATATACGAAAAGGCAGTGTTCTTTGTATTTATTTTTTTTTCTTTTTAGTGGCAAACGAAACGTAAGCATATTGTTTCAGTCACATTTGCATTGTTGTAGTGTATGGCTTGTTTCTTGTATCTTAAAAAATGTTGCTCAATAAAATAAATCATGCAACTATTTTATGTTCAGTACACCTTCAGCATTGGTTGAACATGTGTTTCTATTTAATGCCACATTGAGGTGAAAAATGGTTTGTTGACAGTTTTAAAAAATAATTCTAGTGTTTTAGGGAGCTGCTCTAAGTAGTTTAAATTTGAATTTCCCAGTAGAATCCTCCTAATCTCTGGCTAAGGATGAAAAAAAGAAAGAGAGAGAAAGAAAGAAAAAAGAAAGAAATAACAAAACAGACTATAGGCAGAACAAAGTTCTGTTTCATTCACTGGGATGCAATTTCACCTTCCACTCACTAGTCAGTCCACCCATCATTTCTGAGGCATGGAAATTCTCAGGGACAAGGCTGTGCCTCAGGGCGAGTGTACGTAGAAGGAGATGCACCTGAGGGTAGATTTTTGATCCCTGAACAATTCATCGACCACACTTATCTCCTGTCCAGTTAAATAGAATTGACCAGTGTAAATTTCATGCTGGCTTCTCTCTCAGTTGTTTCTATCTTGTAAATCATTGAATGACCAAAATAGCCCCCACTCAAAATCAATTGAAGCAGTTTTAGTGGTAGCTGGGTGAATATTTCTAATGAACGTAATATGTGGGTCCTTCACAGGTGACACCACTAACCTGCCAGTCACAGCACATGTGTATTTTTTTTTTTAATTGAGTTTTGGTAAATGATAGTGATAGATTTGCACTTTTCTGTCCACATACTCTTTCCTGTTTTCTTCTTTGGCCAGTTGCTCACAGGATAACTGGATGGTAGGGTTAAAGGTGAAGTCTATGACCAAGGAAAACCAAGGTGACTGGCCCAAATGAGCAGGGGACCCACAGCCTGGGCCTCCTGGATGGACTAAACCAGCAGAGCTGACTTAGGTGGGTTGTGTGATGTCTGGAAAGGTTAGAATTTATTGTTGAGAAGCCATTGTTGTGGGTTTGATTTTTGGATAAGCCCCGTGAATTTTAGACAGCCCAGAAATTCTATTTTCCCATGTGCATTTGTTGATAAGAAAGAGGAATGAGGAAAGAGAATTTGGAGATTCAGCATAAAAACACTGCTACTAGAGCAAAATCTTGAGTAACAAAGGTCTTCGTAACAGAGGTCAGTAATGTCATCCTCATCTATGAAGGACACATGTGATGCATTGTTCACGGAAATAGAAACGTGTAATTGGTTGTGATAAGTGTTTCACTTGAATCTTCGTGTAAGGTTTTTATTTTCTAATTTACTTTTTAAAGTCAGCAAAACACATTTTGTTTGTGTCATCGGTAAGTCATAATCAGGAATAGGAGAGAAGTTCAATCGATATAAGATGACATGGCAATATTGATAACTCGAATGTGAATGTTTCAAGTATTGAATTTTTGTCCCCATGGGACATTTATTAAATACACTTAATAGGACTCTTGCAAAGTAGCCTTAAAAGTGTTAATGATTCTATTGATAAATATGAATACATACTATTATTAGAACCAATCTTACTCGTATCTCAAATACAGTACATTTACATTACTGTAGAAGATGAAGCTCTAATTTCTTATTAGGTGTATTTTTCTTTAGAAAGAGAACCCTGAAAGCTGCCAGTTTTTCTATAACTTTGAATTATTGGAATTGTATTTATTTAATTTTATTGTTTTTTACAAAAATGCACCTTGTGGCCAAAGGGCAAAGATATGACTCATTACATAAGGGATTTATGTTTTTCAAAGAGCTGAATGTTTTCATATCCATATTATGTACACTTGAAACAGTTGGTAGGAAGAGAATATGTTGGAAAAATATGATTTTCACAACTAAGTACTCCTCTGGATTTTTTTGTATTGTGTTTTGGAATAGGAAAGAAATGGCTTTTAGTTAGGATAAGGATGATAAGGGTGCTGAAGATGCCCTGCTTTGCCTATTTGTTTTTGTGGGGGATTGAATAACATGAATGAATGTGGCTTTTGCTTCATTAAGAGTAAAAAAATAGCCCCCTCAATTTAAAATGTCTAAATAGCTATTTTAAAAATCAAAATGTTTAAATTTTGTAAATCACCTGATGTCAGTACACACCTATAATGCCATGTGCTTATAACTTTTTTTAACATTCCATCTATGCCCATTCCCTAAAAGTCATGAGCTGGTAATAAGGGAAGTGATAAAAAAAAAATACAGTAAAGAAAAACTAAGATCTGAATATATGTTGGAAAGGCTTTGGAAAGAAAATTGACTGGAACCCCAATGTACTGCAGAGTACAGCCAGTATCTTGTGTCTCTCTTCCTCATTCCGCACCCCTACTGGAATCCTTACCAAAAATAATTCACTACTTTAAAAACAGGAGTGAATAATTTGCTCAATATTGTTTGGCTATGCAAATGTTTGTTTTGCTTAATGTTCTCCATTTACACTTCTCAGCAAATGTAGTTGCAGACAAATGCCTTTTTTTTTTTATTTTTTCCTTGGTTTGGGGTATGTAAATAGCCTAAAATGTACATTGAATTTCACATTGTAAAAGTTTTATTTTATTCCTTGTATTATATTAAGCAAAAATCCCTATGTATATGAAAGTGCATAATAAATATATTTGCTCTACAGAGGATATCTTGTTTTAATTTTAATCCTTGACCCAACAGAACATGCATGACATTTGCAGGAAAAAAAAAAAAAAAACAAGTATCAGTTTTAAGTTTTTGACTTATTTTAAATAAATACTGAGAAGACGAATTTGGAAACATTTTACCAAAAAAAATGAGATATAAAAACTTCACAAAGGAAGATGGAAAAACAAAAAGAACTTGACTTATGTCATCTAAAAGTTACTATAAGGACTTAGTGGTTTGTTTTTTTTTCACCTAATAACTGTTATTACTGTTGTCACCATGTCAGATTTCATGACTCTGAAATTGCAGTAATCCAATCAGTTGTGTACATGCATGCTCCTTGGTCATTAGAATATTATGGCCATCTCACATTTGATATTTTGGAGTTAATTGCAAATATGGTCCTTTTCTAAATAAATTTCTATGTATTCTTAGTAAAGTTGGGTCACTTCATGATCTGCCTCTCCCACCAGAACACAACATCATATGCATGTATCTATATTTGTGTGAACATATACAATATATTACTCTAAAGAGGTTTGTGCAAAAGCCAGCAAGGAATTCTGTGTTAGGTGATTTTATGATAATTATAGAGTTCTACAGTAATTACATATATTCTTTATAAATGGATTAATAAAAATCTGACTCAAACATTTTTTATTTTTATTTTTAAAGATTTTATTTATTTATACATGAGAGACACAAAAAGAGAGAGGTAGAGACATAGGCAGAGGGAGAAGCAGGCTCCCTGCAAGGATCCTGATGTGGGACTCTATCAGGACTCTATCCCAGGACCCGGGATCACACCCTGAGCCCAAGGCAGATACTCAACTGCTGAGCCACCCAAGCATCCCTCAAACTTTTTAATAACAATGTTTAAACACAAATTGTGAGGTACTTAGGAGAATTTTGAAAAAGACTGGTTAACAAACTTCTATGGAATTTTCTAGCTGGTAATCCAAAGAAATACACTGTGAGAACTTGGCAATGACTAAGGTTTTAACTCTTTTGCCCTAGTAGTTGGGAGGATTCCAACTAATAGTAGTGTTAGATATTATGAAGGCTTAGATTCCTGGATTTGGGGGGAAATTTCCATTAAGCAAATATATGCACTAATCTTACTTTCAAGATAGGGTTTCTGCTGACCTATCTTACTAGTACAGTAAAATTAAAACTATCCAATATTAAAATGGAGTCATTTGAAATTTACTGCATGTTTAGAGTACTACTCAAATGTACAGTCATTCTCACATTGACAAAAATTATGAAACATATTCGTAGAAGGATATATTTGCAATGTTCAGAAGAAGCTTTTACTGGGGATCCCTGGGTGGCTCAGTGGTTTCGCATCAGTCTTTGGCGCAGGGCCCAATCCTGGAGTCCCGGGATCAAGTCCCACGTCGGGCTCCCGGCATGGGCCTGCTTGTCCCTCCTCCTGTGTCTCTGCCTCTCTCTCTCTGTGTCTATCATGAATAAAAAAATCTTAAAAAAAAAAAAAAAAGAAGAAGAAGAAGCTTTTACTTAAAGCTTTTGCATGTTTTCAGTCTTCATGGTGAAAAGTGATGTAATGATAGGTCCCAAAAGAATTGATTTACATTTTTGAAGAGTGTTATTCCCTTTTTGTTTGTAAACTTATGCTGAACTATAACGTATCGAAAATACACAAATCTTAAGGCACTGTCCTATCATTTTTTACAAATTGAGCATACCTATTTAACCATCATCCTGACCAAGATATTGGCCAAAACATATATTTATAAACCTCCTGCATCTGAGAATAATGATTATTGTGAAGGTAGAGGTTAAAAGAAAACGTGATCTTATGAGATTCGATGGTGATTTAACTCCATTAGTAGCTTTCAGTAGGTAAAGATAGAACAAACACTTGTATACATGCAAAAAAAAAAAAAAGAAAGAAATGCTATAATTGTGATTAATTCTCATAGGGAAAGGCAAGTTATGCATTCCCAAATAACCTGCTAAAAATAACCTGCAAACACATTTAAATACACCGTAAATTCAGTATATCCAAACCTAAAGCCGTCAACTTTCTCACCTAAACACCAGTCCTCTTAACTCCTTTGTGAATAGTTTTTCATTCTACTTTCAAGAAACTGAAATCAGATATTGTAGATGATGCTCTATATGTGTGGCTTATGCATGGGAGAGGACAGGGAAATCCCATCAGAGAGCCCTTCTTCGTAGACAAGGCTTTGGTCCTTCCTCAAGAAATTAACCAAGGGATGATGCACTGCTATATATTTTTAGCTAAAATACAATGTGTTGTGATTAAAATTTTAAATAGTTAATGGTTTGATTAGAAAACCAAATATCCTGTTGGCAAATTGAACTCCAATTAAAAAAAAAAAAAAAAGAAAACCAAATATCCATCCTAGCTGAATTCCTAAGAGGGTTTCTACTTTCCACATCACTCTCCTAGGCAGGTAGGTTTAAAACTCCAAAGTAACATTACTGTACTTTGTTTCCAAAAGGTGTTGCTAGGTCTAAAATAGATGTTTATGTTATACTAGGTTTTCTAAGTGCGGCATGCTATTCTTCTCTTGGCCAGTCATAATGCACATCATCATATCAAAATCTCTGAGGGCAGGACACCTGAGTGGCTCACTCAGGGCATGATCCCTGGGTTCCAGGATGGGATCCAGTCCCCCATCGGGCTTCCCGAGGGGATCCTGCTTCTCCCTCTGCCTATGTCTCTGCCTCTGTCTCTGTGTGTCTCTCATGAAAAAAATCAATAAATCTTTAAAATAAAATAAAATCTCTGAGAGGTCCTTCAGGAAAAGATAATTTAACTTTGTATATACTAGTGTTTTTTTTTTTCCAAAAAAAAAAAAAAAAAATTTGATGATTGCACTCCCTGCTCCATAGTCTTAAATAATGCCTGTTAAATAAAACATGGGCTAGAAATGCATCACAGAGTTGCCTTGCCTCTCTTCCCTGTTCACAAGGTTAGTTGTCACCCGTGAGTTCTCACTCCCACCATTCGTGTTGTGGCCTCATCTGTTCCCCCAGAACCCGCTCTTCACCAGGACTCCTCTCCCCTGTGCTGGGCCTCCTCCACCCCTACAGACTGAACACATCTATCTCTGAAAGCATGGCCCTCTTCTTGTCACAGGCTCCAGCCAGCCTCTACTCTGTCTCCTGTGAAGTCTGTCCTTCAGGTAGCCACCAGTTATCTTTTTAGAACGTCACTCTGATTACAGTTTACTCCTGCCCAGAAACCTTCACCATCTGCCAGCACAGTTCATGCCTGTCACCAAGAGCCCCCCACAGATTAGCTCTTGCCCCTCCTGCCCGCCACCCCTGCTTCCCTGTCCTCTACCACTCCACCCCACTGGCCACACACCAAACCCTCTGCTCCCCAACCCCCACAGACATATTTGCTATTGCTAGAACACTCCATGCTCCTTCTGACCTATATTTCTCTGCCCACGTTCATCTTTCTCCTCATCTCCCAACCAGAGGGAAGGGCTTTTTAATTACTCTTGTATTTTTACACTTGCCTTTTGTGGTCCTTCTTATGCATTATGCTAAACATTGTCCCCTTTTCTCCCACTGTAATCTTCTTTCTTGACAGGCATTGAGTCTTAACTCATCTTTGTATCTTTTGGATTGTCTCGAACATAGTAAGTGTTCATTTACTATTCTTCTCATGGCACTTTCTTCTCATTCAGAGACAGCTGTGGGAGAAATATTTAAATTCTGCTATTTTTGGTCCACTGGACAAAACATACTGAACTTACCCAACCTCCAAGAGTGATCAAACTCGGTAAAAAAATAGTATATATTTTCCCATCACTGCTTTTCCATCTGTTCTACTCACTTAGCTTGTATTGAATATTGCAGAAAAACAAGCCAATTATTTATCATTTATTAGAACATGTGACAGACTCTGATTGCTTTCAGCTGATAACCTGACCTGACCTCTTTGTAACTGGAAACAATTAAGTTGAATTCAGTTTATTCTTTTAAGGAGAACTTAGTAACCGTCACTAAAATTGAGAAAATGTATCCATTTGTCCCTTAATTATGCAGCAAACATGGAAAGCCAGAGGGTTTCAGGGACACAACAAGGTTAAGTGTAAGTGACGGCTCTGTCACAGATGCATCACTCCCCGACCTTTTCCCTAAGAAGCCAACGTAAGTTCTTCCAGTATAATAATAATAGGCATTTGATTTGAGATCCATAATAATTCATTTGATGTAGATTTTAATAGAAGCTGCAATGGGAACAGTTGGGCATGTGGGAAAAAATAGCCTATTAAAAATGAAATAAAACTGGTGAAATAAAATTTTAAAAAATATGTGCCAGGATGGAAAACAAAAGAAAATATGATCTTAAAAGAAACACAGAGGCTCTGAAAGGGAAAGGAAGATGAGATTGTATGAACTAATTAACGAAGACAATGGTTTTGCCTTAAAGTTCTGAATTATATTTCATTTGATTTGTGCAAAAAAATACTTTAACTGTAAATTAAATTTTATTTACATTTATTTTATTATTTGCATTTCTTACATTTATTACTTGTTCTCTTTAAAGGTAATCATACTTTCCAGTTAAATTCTTATTAATAAAGAATGACTTCCAGTGTCCTTTGGACATAGAGACTTTGTCATACTATTACTAAGTTAAGACTTAAATACAAAGATAACTTTATTTATCCTCTCATCCCTTTGGGATATTTGCTTTTAATCTTCTGTTTTGGACAATTGTTTGTGACCAATAATGCAGACATTTCAGTGCCAGCAACTTCCCTTTAGAAGTGAGACTTATTTTTTTAGTCAGTAAATATTTATTAAATACTTAATAAGCAGTCACCAATAAAAGTGATAAAGAAGAAAAACAAGGTTTTTGCCCACAAAGCATTTATATTTTAACTGTCTCTCTCTCTGTCTCTTTTTTAAAATATTTTATTTATTTATTAATGAGAGACCCACACACATACACAGAGGGGAGAGACACAGGCAGAGGGAGAAGCAGGCCCCACATTGGAAGCCCAATGTGGGACTTGATCCCAGGACTCCAGGACCACGCCCTGGGTCAAAGGCAGACACTCAACCACTGAGCCACCCAGGCGTCCCTTAACAGTCTCTTTTTAAAGAAAGAGTAAAACTAGGATGTATAATAGAATGAGATTAGAAACTGTATAAAAAAATAGACATTTGCCCTTTTGTTCATAGTCCTAGCAGTTCTTAATATAAAGAAGGTGATCAGTAAATATTAGTTAAATTAATAAATGAATGCTTTGAAATAGCTTTGCAGGCAGAGAAAAGATCTACAGAATCTAGATATTTAGTTGTTTTTTTTTTTAATTTATGTGTCTAAAACTGTCTTGTTTCTAACCCCAAAACTCTACATAGTGAAGGATAATCATGTTATGTGAATACACAATCCACAACACACATGAAACGCATTATGACTTGCAAAGTGCTGGACTGAGGTGATTATTTTAGAAGTCTTTGGTTGAAGGAAATAAAAACCAACTCAAGCCAAAGGAAATTCATTTGGGGAATATTAGGAACTCGCAAAATTCATGGGAAACATGAAGAAACTGGGCTGGACACAGGCAGAGTTCAGGTTATCTATAGATTCTAAAAAAAGGATATTCAGAAATAGCAGGAAGTACTTGTTTAGGTTGCTGGGATAAATGAATACCAATTGTTTTTCATTGTGTCTGTCATTCTGTTTAAGTTTCAGTGAGGTCAACTTGGGTCATGCTCCCATCTCTTAGCTAGGAGAGGACAGAACATGAAATCATTTTCCCGAGATACTGTCCAATAGGGAATACAGAACTCTCGAGAGGGCATCGGGTTGCTATTAGGAAAGGAAAATAAATGCTAGGGAACCCCAGCTAGAAAATGCTAGCCATAGTGCTTATGTCAACTGAGTGCTTATGTCAACACCAAGAACTGTGATTATCCCACTTATAAAGTCACAAGTCAGCGTGTCACAGTTTCAGAGATATACTAGCAGAAGACACAAGACTTTTAGATCAGAGACAGAACTTTATTATTCATACCAACAGCAGGCCTCATGGGTTTCGTGTTTGAGTTGGTTCTCCTTATCCCTGAGCTCAATGGGAATGATGCAGAAGCAGGCCCAGAAGAACATCACATGCACAACCAAGAAACTGTGAGCCTAGGACTCTCAATCTTCTAAAAGGGCTGCTAGCACACTTGCCTATACTCATCCCAGAGAGAGCCATCGTTTTCATCTTGGACAGCAAAGAAATCTTCCCTCTGGACTGAAAGGAAATGCTGTATATTCCAAGGCTATTTGCAACACAGACATCCTTGAAAAGACATTCCAGACAAATTATGTCACAAGACGGGCAGAAACATGAGGGATTCATGGAGAATTGTCTACTAACAAGATGAGAGAATGAGCTGAGAGGAGCAAAGAGACACTGATAGATGAAAGTCTGATTCAAACCAAAGAAGAAGAAAAACCCAATGTCCAAATCATTAAAACTGGAGTTCAAAGGGACTAGAGAATAAAATATGGTTAGGGACATACAGCTGAGGGATTTGTGTAGGTTGTGTAGGTTCAGAGGGAAGAGGGCAGCAGTGCTGGGGCTGGTGTTGGGTAGTATCCTCAAACCCTGTCGTTTGCTTCTGGTATGTGTCAGGCAGCCCTACGACACCAAGAACAGGATGGATCTTTTGCCAGTTTGCGCCTCCATCTGCTTGGTGGAACTTGGAGAATTATATAAATGTATTTGTGAAGAAGATGCAGGAACACGAGGAAATCAGGCAAAGCTGTTTGGGATTCAATCAAGAGACCAGCTTTATGCCGTTGCCTTCATGTCAGAGTACCTGTGCTTCCCTCCAGAAGCTGTTCTTTGGTATTCCCAGAGGAGTGTCTGGGCCTCCATAGGGTCTTAAGGGAGAAGAAGACTGTGGCCACCTTGCTTTGAAATAGTTTCCCCATCAAACATTCCTCTCTATCATAAAGGCACCTTCCCTATCCAAACACATAGACTTCCTGAAGAAAAGAACCCCAGGATAGTCACTGTGGGCTCCCGCCCTTCTCCCAGGGCAGTGATGCAATGTAAGCGTGGGACCAGAGCCCAGAGCGACACCCTTAACCTTGACAGGACAAGAGGGTCAAGAGGGGGCCATGACCTTAGTTATCCTACATGTGATAGTTTCTCCTGCAATGGGCCTCACAGGAATGTTCACAGGAATATCTCTGCCTTAAAAACATATCAGTGGCTTAGGGTAAAAATCAAGAGTTACAGGGAACAAAAAAACAGTCTTTAACTCGCATTAAAGAAAAAAAAAACCTTTTTTTTTTTTCTTTTTAACCAAAGTATATGCTAATACAGACCAAAACAAGAGTAAGAACTTCAAGTGATTACCCCATGGAGGTGATAAACAATCAAAAATATATATATTTTAAGAGAAAGAAAAACTGGTCAGTCATTTTTGAAAATTAAGTAATGAAAAGCTAGAGAGAGTATAAAATAGAATGTACATTAAAGAAATGTTTTATCAGTTATAAAGTCAAACAGAGGCTTTATCTGAAGTATTTCCTCCCTTTTTTTTTTGTAGTGATCCTATTCAAACCTCAAATAATGAATTCCTTTATGATAATGAAGTACTTCAGAATAACTCAAAGAAAATTTTGATTTCATGGCACTAAAACTGCTATTTACAATATATTTCAGTCAAATATGCTCACAAGGGAATGCATAAGAATAAAGATTGTAGGTGATCTAGAATTTCCAAGGGATAAGATGCTCTTATAAATAAGAATATTTCTCTAAGGTCTGAAAATGCATATGTAGACTGGTTTAAGAACACTCACTTTTTCAATCAATTGGTTGTTAGATAGGAATATCACTTCTTTCTGCAATGGATATTGTTATAGTCCTACTTAAAGCAGTAAATTTTTTTGTAAGATTTTATTTATTTATCATGAGAGACACAGAGAGAAGCAGAGACACAGGCAGAGGGAGAAACAGGCTCCATGCAGGGAAGGGAGCTCCATGCAGGACTCAATCCCAGGACCCTGGGATCACGACCTGAGCCAAAGGCAGATGCTCAACCACTGAGCCACACGGGTGCCCCAAAGCAGTAATTTTTGATGTAAAATTTATCTTGGATCTGTGGATTTCCAAATCCAGCTGGCCACTTTAGCAGCTTCTCAGTATCTTCTGGACACCAGCTGTGCTCGTGAAGCACTGCCCTGGGTCTTCTGGTTCAACCTCCTCCTTTAACGGAATGACTCAGAAAACTTAATCTCAATCATGTGCCAGACCTTCTTCATCCAAGCTGAGTGATTTCCCATTCCCAGGTTTCCCACATCAACCTCTAAGATTTTACCTTTCACTTTTTGTCTCGATTATTCTGACATTCTTCCTCCCCCATTGAAGGGAATCCACGGTGAGGTTTTATTATTCTTTTATGTTTAAACATTTTTTAAAAAATATTTTATTTATTTATTAATGAGAGACACAGGGAGAGAGAAAGAGACACAGACAAAGGGAGAAGCTGGCGCCTCGCAGGGAGCCTGATGTGGGACTCTATCCCCGGATCTGGGATCACACCCTGAGCCGAAGGCAGATGCTACTGCTGAGCCACCCAGGCATCCCAAGTTTGATTATTTTGAAGAACAGTGGATCATATTTCTTTCTTTAACCTCACACTACTGAACAAAGACGCCTGTTTTCCCATCAAAGATCAGTACAGGAAACAGTAGCATATATTCCAATTTTGAGAAAATTTTTATCCAAGTTTTCAAGTGAAGATAACCATGCTATATGGAAATACAACCATGACATAATGAAACACATATGAACCCTGAATGAGCATAGACTAAACAATATTACTGAGTTTCTTACTACATCTAAGCATACCTAAATATCTAAAAGGTCTGAGTTTCTATAAAAATAAAAATAGGGGCACCTGGGTGGCTCAGTCAGTTAAGCATCTGCCTTTAGCTCAGGTCATGACCTCAGGGTCCTGGATCAAGCCCCACATTGGGCTCCCTGCTCAGCAGGGAGTCTGCTTCTCTCTCTCTGCCTCCTTCCCCTCACTTGTGCTCTCTTTCTCTCAAATAAATAAATAAATAATCTAAAAAAAAAGAAATTGATCTAAGAATTAGAATAAAAGTTTGCTCAAATGTAAGTACATTTTTTATTTTTCTTGCAAAAATGATTTAGGATTCTTGTGTATTCTTCACCTGGATTCTCCCAGTGATAATATTATATAGCCATAGTATACTTACTAAAACCAGGAAGTTGATACTGAAAAAATACTGCTAAAAAACACCCATAAACCTTATTTGTGGGTTTCCTGGGTGGCTCAGTCAGTTAAGCCTCTGTCTCTTGGTTTAAGCTCAGGTCATGATCCCAGGGTTGGGAACTTGAGCCCTGCATCAGGCTCTGAGATCAGCGAGGAGTCAGCTTCAGATTCTCTCTCTTCCTCTCCCTTTGCCCCTCCCCTGATTGTACTCTCTTCAAAATAAATAAATAAATAAAATCCTTAAAAAAAAAAAAAAACCTTAATTATACTCCCCATGTTTTTGTTTTTCATTTTTTAAATAGTTCTATGAAATTGGATCACACACATGAATTTATATGATCTCTGCTACAATCAGGATATAGAATTGTTCCATCATCCCCCAAAAACTCCCTCAAGCTCTCCCTTTATAATCACACTTTTCCCACAAACCAAGCCCCTGGCAGCTACAGTGACAAAGGTATTCACAGGTCATTTAGTTATGAAAGTCCTACTTTTTTTGCAATACATGTATATGTTAAATAATAAAATTGTTTAACTTTGTGTTGAAAAGCCAGTGATTACTTCTGGTAAAACATGAAATGCAAGGCATCAATTTCCCTTTTGTCTTTCTGTATTTTATACAAAAGTAGCAAGGTGAACATTAACAAAACCTGTATGTTCATTTTCAGTGAAATCGGAAGACAACCATCATTCACAGATGCAAATAAAAGGATAGGGTCTGCTGTGCATAGTAAGAGCATCTCCTAAGCTTCTCGGGATGAAGATCAGCAAATATAGTTTCAGGGAAAGGGGACAGCAAGATGGCCCAGTGGCAGCAGAACCCCAAAAAAACAAAAGAATGCAGCAAAAATACACTTTCTTAAGGTAAAAGACCAACCTGAAATAACCAACCTATATTTGATGCATACATTGAGATCTATTTAATGTTAGATACATTTGAAAATCTGAAATGGATAATTTTCCTACAAAATCTAACTTAGGGACGCCTGGGTGGCTCAGCAGTTGAGCATCTGCCTTTGACTCAGGGCATGATCCCGGGTCTGGGGATCAAGTCCCACATCAGGCTCGCTGCATGGAGCCTGCTTCTCTCTCTGCCTGTGTCTCTCTGCCTCTCTCTCTCTCTCTCTGTCCCTCTCATGAATAAATAAATAAATCTTAAAAAAAATCTAACTTACCACTACTGACCCCAGACAAGATTTTTTAAAATCTAAATATCTTATTTCTATAAAAGAAATATAGCTATCTTAGAGTAGAAAAAAAAGAAAAGAAGCAAGAATAGATCACCTCACAGAATTCTATGTGACAAAGAGCTGAAAATTGTCATGTCTTTAAAACTGTTCTAAAACATTGTGAAAAAAAATTCAAATACTTTGTATGCAGTCTTCATAATGCATGAACTTATTATAGTTTAGTTTAATAACACTAGTTCCTCAACAACGGGGTTCAAATTTCAGTAACCAAGATGTATTAACCAACAGTAATTGCATAAAACAAACCCTTCACTGTAGCTTTCAGTCCATAAATCACTATGTACATAACAGATATGCATTATAACCAGTGTCCATCATGTTACCTCTTTCAAAGTCTATTGTGATGGGTCACTGAGGATCCATCACTCACTTTATGCACAGACAGCAAAACATGAAATCGTGTTGTTTCTTTGTCTCCCAATGACAAACCCTTGTATCATTTTACAAGGATGGATCATTGAAAGAGGAAATTGGCCAACAAAGACTTAAGCACAGCAAAGACATGAAAATGGATGATGCCAGAGTAAAACTGGATGTGAGAAGAAGACTTAACACCAAAGATGGGGTGAGATTGGGTCTCCACGAAGTTATAGTACAAACCATGTTAGCCAAGTTTGATAAACATAAAAAACAAACCGAACTTGTTTTAACATCTTTTCGTTTAAAATGTGCTAAAGACAGGAAACCACTGTGGTTGAAACCGTATACAGCTGTTATGAGAAGACTGACGTTTATTTCACTGCCAATAAATGTTGGTTTCGTTGTCTCAGGAGTTGATGCGAATTGGTTAACGTCATCTGGTGAAACTGTCAGCACAACCCTGGATGCTGCTGAGAAATGTGCACTCAATTTCAAAGGTTATTAAGATCTCTTTGCATGATTTCAGTGTGCAGAGTCAATTTTACATTTTCACACTGCAGTGCAAAATGAGTTGGTAATTGGTACCAACTTACATGAAAAAGAAAATAATGGACCCATAGACTGACCTTACTTATGATTTTTTTCTTTTTTTTTAATTTTTAAAAAAGATTTTATTATTTATTTATTTATTTACTTATTTATTTATTTATTTATTTATTTATTTATTTATTTATTTGAGAGACGAAGCGTGTGAGAAGGATGACAGCACAAACTGGGGGAGGGTCTGAGGGAGAAGGAAGAGTAGACTTCCCACTGAGCAGGGAGCCTGATGTGGGGCTCCATCCCAGGACCACCCAGGACTTAACTGACTGAGCCACTCAGGCACCCTCCTTATGATTTTTGATTAAAAAAAAACTTGAGTGGGGGCATCTGTATAACTCAGTCATTGAGTGTCTGTCTTTGGCTCAAGTCATGACCCTGGGGTCCTGGGATTGAGTCCCACATCAAACCTGCTTCTCCCTCTGCCTACATCTCTGCCTCTCTCTATGTGTCTCATGAATAAATAAATAAAATCTCTAGTTAAAAAAAAAACCTAAATAAATATTGGCAACCAGAAACTCAAGCATGGTTCAATATTGGGAAAGCTATTCATATAGTAGTTCTTTTAATTATATATACACACATCCTTCATGGATTCTGAAAAGACATTTGATGAATTACAATAGTTTTTGGCAAAAACACTATAGAAATAGGATAAAATATATTTCTCAGCATAAAATTCATTTTTAGGCTTACTGAAGAAATAGGAGATACAGCCCTCTAAAGTCAAGAATAGGGGACACCTGGGTGGCTCATCGTTGAGCATCTGCCTTTGGCTCAGGGCATGATCCTGGAGTCCCTGGATCGGGTCCTGCAACAGGCTCTTTGCAGGGAGCCTGCATCTCCCTCTGCCTATGTCTCTCTCTCTCTTTCCCTGTGTCTCTCATGAATAAATAAAGTCTTTAAAAATAAGTAAGTAAATAAATAAATAAATAAATAAAGTCAGGAATAAATCATGAAAATTCACTATCCCTATTCTTATTCAATATTGTTCTAATGTCATAGCCAACATGATTAGAAAAAGAAGAAAAAAGAGTTGAGTTTGTAAAGAAGCAGGGAATGTTATTATCACTATGTGCCAACATTGTCATCATATACTTAGAAAAACCCAAGTGAATCAACTGAAAAACTACCATAAGCAATTAAAGATTTCAATAAAGCAGTGAGGTACACCGTTAACATGTATTTTCAGCAGTTTTCACATATACACTCAATAACCAGGTGCAACATACAGTGGAAGAAAAACATGAAAATGACATTTTTGGGGTCTATCAGAATGACAAAATCCCAAAATTCAATCATTCAAAACCCCCTTTTTGAAACTCTGTGAGAAAACAGGCATGTTACTACACTGCAGAAGGGAGTACAGGCTGCTACGATTTCTGTGGAAAGCAATTTACTTACTACATAATGAAATTGCAAATTAATTTTCTCTTCGATCCAGAAATTCCACTTTGATAGTTTACTTACAGATAGGCCTGTACACGTTTGAAATGAAGACGGCACAAGTTAATTCATTGAAAGAGACAATAGCCCAACAAAAAATGAGAGTACAATTAAGAAACAAAAACTGAAATGGCGAGACATCTGAAAGACATGTCCATTGATGGGAGACTAATTCAATACATTATTTGGCCTATTTATGCAGTGGAACAGTATGGCTATAAAGTAAGAGCAAGGGAAGGGACGCCTGGGTGGCTCAGTGGTTGAGCATCTGCCTTTGGCTCAGGTGGTGATCCCAGGGTCCTGGGATTGAGTCCTGTATAGAGCTCCCCACAGGGAGCCTGCTTCTCCCTCTGCCTATGTCTCTGCCTCTTTCTCTGGGTCTCTCATGAATAAATAAATAAAATCTTAGAAAAAAAAAACATAAAAGCGAGAATGCTCCCCGTGTACTAACACTAAGTGATCCCCACAACATTGTGTCACGCGAGAAAAGCTTGATACACAACACCTTAAGCAAAAGGGTGATGATGATAAGTTCTGTATAAACAACAGTTTCCATGTAGGAGGAAGAGGATGCCAACTGGGCCCTCAGAGCCAAGCTAGAGGGAGACTTTCTCACTGGATACCTCTTATTTATCTACCAAGTGAATGTATTCCCATTTCAAAAAGAATGGCCAATGAAATGGGATAGCAGAATTCTCATTTTCCTTGTCAATATTTTTTTAAAAAGATTTTACTTATTTATTTATGAGAGACACACAGAGAGAGTCTGAGACATGGGCAGAAGGAGACGCAGGCTCCCTATGGGGAGCCTGATGTGGGACTCGATCCCAGGACCCTGAGATCACTAACTGAGTCAAAGGCAGATGTTCAACCACTGAGCCACCCAGGTGCCCCTCCAGG
Organism: Canis lupus dingo; assembly: GCF_003254725.2. NCBI lineage: Eukaryota > Metazoa > Chordata > Mammalia > Carnivora > Canidae > Canis > Canis lupus. The sequence goes on from NC_064261.1 coordinate 16,204,978, forward strand.
TCAATATTTTAAAATATTATTTATTTACCAGGCGTCCATTTAATCTTTTTCCTGCATGTGAAGTAGGTCCCATTTGCCACTTCGTACATGGGCTGGAATTACGCCAACATGACTCATCACCACCTCCCTTCAGCATTCCCTGTTTGCAACCCCATGAATGAGCGAAAGACATGAAGCAGTTTCCTGCCTGGGCGGCACGCCACGAGCAAACTATAAGAGCAAGGTATAAACTGCTTTAGTCAGACTTAATTTCATATCCAGTATCTACCATTTCCTAGCACTGCGACCTTAGGCAAGTTACTTAACCTCTCTCTGCTTCGATTTCCTTTTCACAAAATCAGGACCATAACACCTTGACTGCAAGGTTGGGAGGATTCCAGGAGTTAACTCACGTTGAATACCTGTTGAGGCACAAAACAAATGCCAGTTGTCTTTTTTTTTTTTTTTAGTTTTTCCCACCTGCCTTGCTAGGTTTAGCAAATGATACTCTAAATTAACTGACTCGAATAACTAGCCCTTATTCATTCATTGATGACTCTTGTAGTCATCAGTCTAATTAAGTGTGAACAGTTCTGATAAAACTCTTTGGCCATATGAGTTTTTTTGCCTTCTCCGGTATTATGGCCAAGACTATAGACACAGCCTATGAACGTACGTTCACCTGGGCTGCCAGTTTAAATGAACAGCATAGTCCTTCATGAGATGCTGACTGATAGCTGGTTCATGGATTTCTTGGGACAAGTTCATTCCATGAAAACTGCGAAATGGGTTTTTGTGTGCAGACTTTTTTTGTTTCTTCCTTACTAATCAGGATTAATTATAGTGTAGACAGCTCTATGCTTTGATTTAGCAACTAGGGGTAACGCAAAATGTTACACCTGGTGACTACCATGTTAGGAGTGAAGGTAAAGCAGAGGTAAATAAGAAATAGATACAAGCAAATTAGAAGCCTAATTAGCATTAGCAACAAGCTTCCCCTTCAAAGGCTAATAAATACTCTGAAATATTCTACTTAGGAAAATGAAACTGCGGGTTAGGTCATCCAGGGGGGACTTGTGATTTATTTGGGATGTCCCATGAAGACTGTTCCTGACTTCTAGAAACCAGGCATCAAAGCAATAGCATTTGGTTCCCCAAATGACTTTCTGAAGGAGTTTTCTGCATGTTTCATGTCATAATCAAGATAGTGATATTTGAGAACAGTGCAGAATGAAAATCGTGTTGCAAGATTTGTGGTTGTATTTGATTTCTGACAGTATTACAACTTGAAAAAAGGCCAAGGGACAATGAGGATTGTAATGTGGACCGAATGAACAACACTGGCTTCCTCTTCTTCTCGTCTTAACTTTACTGGATGGATGAAGGTAACTTCCACTAAGTTTTGAGAGAAAAAAAGACATCTTCAGAACTACATTGACCACTAATCACCTGTGGCTCCTGTCATCGTCCTAATACAATTATTGAAAAAATAGAATGAATAGAAAGGGAAAAGGAGGGATCCCTGGGTGGATCCCTGGGTTGGCCCAGGGTGTGATCTTGGAGTCCTGGGATGGAGTCCCACATCGGGCTCTCTGCATGGAGCCTGCTTCTCCTCTGTGTCTCTGCCTCTCTCTCCCTATCTGTGTCTTTCATGAATAAATAAATAAAATCTTAAAAAAAAAAAAAGGGAAAAGGATCAGGAAATGGATACAGTCCCTATCAGTTTCTACAACAAATGACTTGTGCTTCATCTTAGCACATTTTAACATTTCTTTTCCCCCAATGAAAGGGGACTTCTTTTAAGACACAGGGATGTGAGGAGGTGATGGGCAGGAGGCAGCACCCAGGCTGCCCCCGAGTTGGTGGGAAGTTAACCCTGTAATGGCCTGAGGGGACTGAGCCATCTGGTTTCACAGTTCATTACCCTTTCACCCTCAGGAGCAACACATTCTCAGGAGCAACACATTCTATCAAGAGTTGCTCTTTGCTTGCTGAGCAGTTTAGAATAGAAACTAACAACGGGATTAAGTTCATTCTGCTTCCCTGCAGGTTTCCATCCTCAGGGTGCCCTCAATTTGAAGAATAGTAACGTCAGCTCTGGAGTTGGGGAAATGAGAACAGCGGGCGGAACACATGGGTGTAAAGCAATCAGAGGCTACATTTGCAAAGAAATAGCCTATTTAGGATGAGGCCGGTAGGCAAAACCCCAAACAGAGTCAGTCCTGCTAACACCAAGGCAGTGGGTAGTTAAAGGACAGAACAGCATTAGTGAACTGACCACAGTGGGGAGAAAATCCTGCTTCCGGAATCCATGAATATTGGTAAAGACTAATTTAGTGGTTTTCTTTTTCTTTCTTTTTCTTTCTTTTCTTTCTTTCTTTCTTTCTCTTTCTTTCTTTCTTTCTTTCTTTCTTTCTTTCTTTCTTTCTTTCTTTCTTTCTTTTCTTCTTTCTCTCCACCCTCCACTTCCATATTCTCTTCCTCCCTTCTCAACTTCCTTCCTTCCTTCCTTCCTTCCTTCCTTCCTTCCTTCCTTCCTTCCTTCCCTCCTTCCTTCTTCTACAGAGAACCATCTTATGTTATAGACCTTCCCCATGCTCCTCTCCTCAGCTTAAGAGCTACAGAGAATAGACTATTTACCAAGTGCTTTTAGGCACTGTGCTCAATGCATCATATACAATTACTTTGCGTGTAATCCTTACAAAATTTCATGAAGTTATACTACTCATATTTTATGAATTGAGAAATCATGTTACGAGGACTACTTAACTTGTTCATTGTCAAAAAAAATTAGTAAACAGATAGTGCCAAAATTCTGGATTTGCTTTACTGAATATTAAGTAGAAGGAAAAGCTGAAGAAGCAGGTGACAATTTAGGGTGTATGAATGGTCACGCAAAGGGAGGTTGGAAAGTGTGGAAAACAAAAGGTGAAGGGTGACTCAGCATTACTTCCAAATTCATAAAATCTATAAGGAAAATGTTTTCTTTATTAAGTTTTTAATTTTAATTCCAGTATAGTTAACAGGAAGTTGTTAAATATTAGGCTGTACCTTACATATAGAAGAAAAAAAGGCATAATTTACATTCAAAACAATGTGTAGTGTTAGTGAATGATCTTTGTAACTGGGAGAATTTAAGTTAAGGGTAACAATCCTTAGAAATGTTTTTTAAAAAGTTTATGATTTTGGTGGAAGAAATCTGCCTGTAGGGAAGATTTAAAAAGAAATGATCTCTTAATTATTATCTCTTATTATCTCTTAAGTATGAGAGGGGAAAAGATGAGCAAACCTGAATATGCGCCAGTGGAAGTGAAAGAAAGGCCAGATGATCATATGATTTTCTTCTCGTGTTCTGCAATTTGTTTGCAGAGACTTTTAGTAGTCAGCAAATCATCCAGGAGGATTCCCAGAAAGTTTTCGAAAGTGAGAATCTGGCTTGTCAGCATGACTTTGTGCGAAGAGAGGAACAGTCACCATAAGCATTTGGTTATCTTTGAATATAGGGAAGAACTATATATATGATAATATGCTAAGTTATCACATATAAACTGATTTTGAAACTTAAAGCCCTCATCTACACAAAACAAGAGAAAGAAAACAAAACAGAACACCTGCTTCCAAAACCAGTTCACATCGGAAGGAGCTCTCATTCATTAAAACCACAACAAAAAATGTGTTCCTACCTTTTCACAGAGATCCCTCCATTAGCAAGGATAAATAAAGTACTGTTAGTTACTTTCTAGTAAAACTTGGGGATTACTGGGATTATGATTTCTGTTGGCACGAAACATAAATTCCATCCAGTAAGGATTCAAATGCTAAATTGGAAAATCCCTTGCACCTACATGTAAGGGTTATTTCTGGCAAAATTATCTTTAGCATGAATGTTAATGTATGTAGAACATTTAAAAAAACAAAACACAAAACTTCCTAGGTTTCTATGGAGACTATTCCTCTGGTAGCATACTATTGGGAGATTTTTTTTTAATGATTTGCATTATATTGGAAAGAGTGCTGAGTTTCCAGGAAACCTGAGAAGTCGTCTCTGTTCTGCTGTTCTTTGTTCCATATTGCTTCCTGAGATACTGTTTTCACATTTATAATTTAGAAATAATAATTCTTGCTCTTCCAACTCTTCATAGGATTATATGAAACTATTTTACAAGAGGTATTATATCTAGATTTCAAGTACTGGCAAATTTTAATACTGAGGACTCAGTTTTAAATTATTCCTAAATTTTAATGAAATTAAAATCTTCAGAATTAAAATTTGTTTTGTTGGAAATTCCAATATATTCCCAAATAACAAAGTCACATGAAATGTCAAACACTTACAAAGAAGAGAACAAGCAGGCTATGCAAAGAGAGAGAAATTTGAAAACCACATTCAAATACTGAAAGAGAAATTTAATTTAAAGATAGTAGTTGGCAATCTGTTTACATTTTGTTCAGCTTAGCCTCCCTGTAATGCTGGACCTTGGCAACATTACCTTGCATGTTCTGCTCCATAATTTTGTCATTTATTGACCTTTTGGAAGACTATGTGATCATCTGAATCCCTAGAGTTAACCTGTCACTTCTGTCTTTTCTTCCATTTCATTTTTTTAAAAGATTTTATTTTTATTATTTATTCATGAGAGACACAGAGAGAGGGGCAGAGACACAGGCAGAGGGAGAAAGAGGGTCCCCCCAGGGAGCCTGATGTGGGATTTGATCCTGGGACTCTGGGATCACGCCCTGAGCCGAAGGCAGATGCTCAACTGCTGAGCCACCCAGGTGTCCCTTTCCTTCCATTTCAAACTTCGGTTCCATACCCACCCTTCACATGGCACCAGACACCAACAAAGTTTCAAAACCCTCCCTAATTCTGGTTAGACTGGAAAAAGCATGTGTTTCTTGAAGAAGCTCAGTCAAAGAACAGACAAGATCTTTAAACAGATTCTTTTTCCCAAAGCATGCATGTAGCAGGACACCTGGGTGGCTCAGTCCATTAAGCGTCTGCCTTGGCTCAGGTCATGGTCCCAGAGTCTTGGGACTGAGTCCCACCTCCTGTCGGGCTCCCTACTTAGGAGGGGCATCGGTTTCTCCCTCTGCCCCTTTCCTCACTCATGCTCTCTATCTCTCTCAAATAAATAAATAAATAAATAAATAAATAAATAAATACAATCTTTAAAAAAATGCATTTATCTTCTTAATTATGAAATAGTAGATTTCAGTTAGCAACTGATATGGGATTCCAAACATATTCCCCCCAAAGAAAGTTCCAATGGCATTTCCAATCTGTAAATTAAAAGGTGAGAGGAAATTTAAATTTCTAGAACCACATAGCTTTGTTTTTAATCTCCCAAATAAGCTTTTCATATTGGTAAATTTCTCTTTATTATAAATACATCTCAGGCACTTTAAAGGAAGAGACATGCATTTGGCCCAGGGCACTTCAATTGATCTAAACAAAGGCTGGGCTCCAAGCAAATGTAACTTGGGAGATCAGAAGATTGCAGCTGCTGGCAAATAAGTAGGTTTTGGGAATTCATACTTGGGGAGGCCTGCTACGGCTGCTCAGGCCCCTTGCATTTTGTCAGTGGTTTATTGAGCAATCAAAACATTTAGAATTCTCATGGAAATTTGCCTGCAGCAGGCATGAACCATACTGAGGTGTAAAGTAAAGATTAGTTCATGAGTAGAGGTGTTGCCCAGCTTTTTGTTTTTTGTGGGGTTTTTTTTTGGTCTGTTTGGATTACCGTTAATGGGAGCAAAGAACACAAAGGATTTTCTGAACATGTACAGAGTTGTATTTCTCACGGAGTATTTGTAGCTCCTTACATCAGAATCAGGGCATGGGCTAGGCAATGAGAACGGAGCTCTGAGAAATGAACTGCTAAAAGTCCCTGGTTGGAGACTCATGACCAACTTCACACTTAGATTTACTTTCACATGTGATCTGTTTATGGAACAGGACTGTGTTCTGCCCTCCTGCTCACAGAGCAAAATTCACTGTAAAATTTGTAACAAACCGGAATGGCTCATGTGCCCTAAACCCACTCCTGTCCTACAGCCCTGAAACCACTACATTAAGAATGTTCTCATATATTTACCTGAATGCCCTGAGCTCATGTGAATATAAGTCCTCTTTGGTCAGAATCTGAATTCAAATCAATGTTGTGGGGCAGAGACAGGCCCACTCATAACAAATCCAAGGAACTTGCTGTTTTGTCGAGAGGACACGGTGATAGTCCTAGACCCATTGTTAGAAAATGCAAGCACAGATAGGTGTAAGGCCTTCTAAACTGGATAAGGCAATTTTAGTTACAAATGTCTCCTGAAAGGAAAAAGTATCAAGTCTTGAAGTATCTTTGAAAACCTACTTCCTGTGAGACATTTTCACAGGACAGCAGAGGTATATTTGCTTCACGTGGTGTCAGCCGAGTCTTGTGGAAAGGCCATGCTAACCAGGAAAGGGAAGCGAAGGCCTGACCAGGCCAGATTTAGGATCTCATCAAGGGAAGGTGAATCACTGGCCACAGGCGATAAAAATAATTCATTTTGAATCTTTTGGTTTGCAAGGAAGGGAAATCCATTCAAATCATTTCTGGCCAAGAGGAGACTTTATTGACAAGCTGGATTGCCTCACCGTAGAATGGCAAGATGTTACTTAACCTTTATGGGTGACCCAAATCAGGAACTGACACCCTCCTGTCTCTCTTCTGTTTGTAGGTGAGCCTCTTTCATAGGCTCGCTGTCTTCAAATCACATAAAGCTGCCACTTAGAGAGGGATTGCTTCTCTTCCCAGGAAAGGCTGAGATTGGCCCACCCTGTGATAAATCAACTTTGACAAGGAAGGTAGGTGAAAAATTCAAGGTTAAGTGCAGAAAAGAATAGCTGTGAAAATAAAAAACAGGAGACTCCCAGAAAAAGGGACAGGTTGCGTGCAGCAAAGAAAGCTGGATGTAGGTCATGCACCTGAGAATGAGAAGTGATCGATTGTGCTCAAGCCCATGATCCTTGGCCAGAGGCACTGAGGACAAGGAAACAAAAGCAGAAATTAGAATGTGGGAAGAGGGTTGAGAGTAATATTTCTAACTGAGAAGCATCAGGCTGTATCCTGTTCAAGTGACTGTTAACAAAAGCCTTGAAAATGACCAGGCTGGGAGGTCAACAAGAACAAAGACTGCTCTTTAGAAATACAATTTGGGCCAGTGAGTGATTCTGGCTTTGAAATTGAGTGACTCTGGAATCCCCTGAACCCATTACTAGTCTTCAAAGGACCGCAGGCTCAGGGCCAGTGGAGCCCTCTGTCGGGTCCTCAAAGTACCGAGGCTGTGGCATCGCTGCTACCGCTGATCTGACTCCGTACCCCATCCCTGCTGACGGTGCTAGAATTTCCTCCTCAAATCAAACCTAGGTCACAATTTGTATTCAGCAAGTTCAATTGATTGACCAATGCACGATTCTTTTTCTTTGCTCTTACGAACTGGCGAAGTCTGAAGACAAACTAAAAAGGCAAAGCAGGGGCAGCCCCGGTGGCGCAGCGGTTTAGCGCTGCCTGCAGCCTGGGGTGTGATCCTGGAGACCCTGGATCGAGTCCCACATCGGGCTTCCTGCATGGAGCCTGCTTCTCCCTCTGCCTGTGTCTCTGCCTCTCTCTTCACTCTCTCTGAATGAATAAATAAATAAATCTTTAAAAAAAAAAAAAAAAAAAAGGCAAAGCAAAACAAAATTTCCTGAGAACTGTTTCAAAATTTCTTGCCTTCTGATCTTGAACCTTAGTAACCCTGATAAAAAACAAAAACAAAAAACCCAAAAACCACAACTGTTTTTGTTGTGGTTGTTTAGAAAAAGTAGTGAATATATGAGACTGATAAAAAATATCTGTAGGCAAAGGACTTGAGCAGACATGTTTCTCCAAAGATGATATACAAATGGCCAACAGGCATGTGAAAAGATGCTCAATATCACTAACCAATAAGGAAATGTAAACCAAGACCACACTGAGGGATCACTTCGCACCCATTAGGATGGCTACTATAAAAAACAAACAAACAAAACAAAGAGAAAACAGTGTTGTAAAGGCTGCAGAGGGACGGGAACCTTTGTGTCAGTGGGAATGTAAAATGGCAGTTACAATGGAAAACAGTATGGTGGCTCCTGAAATAATTAAAAATAAGTATGTCATATGATCCAGCAACTCCACTTCTGGGTACATATATTTTATATATGGATATAAATTATATAGAGAGAAATAAATTATATATATATATTTTTTATATCTATATCTATACCTATATATATCTCCAAAAGAATTGAAAGCGGAGTCTTGAAGAGCTATCTGCATACCCATGTTCATAGCAGCACTAGTCACAATAGCGAATAGGTGGAAACAATCCAGTGGTGAATGGATAAACAAAATGTAGTATATTGTTTAGCTTAAAAGAGAAAGAAATTCTTACATATGCTACAATATGGATTAACCTCATGGACATCATGCTAAGTAAAATAAGCCAGTCACGAAAAGATAGTTGCGGTATGATTCCACTTATATAATGTATCTAGAGTGGTCAGATTCATAAACAGGAAGTAGAATGGTTGTTGGGAGAAGCTCAGTGGGGAAGCAAGATTAGGGAAAGAGGGAGTTGTTTAATGGGTATAGAGCTTCGGTTTTGCAAGATGAACAAGTTCTGGTGATTGGGTGCACAACAATGTGAATATCCTTGATGCTACTGAGTTGTAATCTTAGAAATGGTTAAGATGGTAAATTTTATCTTGTATGATTTTTACCACAATAAATACACAAATTATGACCAGAATTTGTTGATGTGAAAATATCTGGAATGTTTCTGAGTCCATTTGATATAAGCAGATTTTTTTTTTTTTTGTATTTCTTGTAATTTATACTCCTTTATATTGTATGATGTTTTCCTTTTAAAATTGCATTTGGGCAATTGCTGCTAAGTTTATAATTATTACATTAACCTTTAAAAATTTATAATAAGATGTTTATAAACACTATTGGTTTTAAAATTCAATTTTTCCCTATAATTCAGCTTTTAGGAAATAAAATATAATGTATTTTAAAAAGTGTTTAAATAAATCATAATTAATTATATTTCAGATACATCGACTAGGCTGGGTCCTATAATTAGAGAGCTGATTATGTTGAAAATGCAATTTCACTATTCCCCTGGGCTTGTGCAGTTATTTCTGTGCTCTAATTTTGGCATGCAGTGTTTTTTGCCACCAGGCAACACCTGATAAGAATATTTAAATAATGCAAGGACAGTTATATACCTATGAAGACCTGCAAAAAAATAGTTTTATGAGAGAAAGATGATTATCTGCTTAAAATCTTGAACACTTTCTTTGATTTTCATATGTCTCATTAATTATAACTAGGCAATGTAGCTCTCACCACAAATCTAGACTGCTAAAAATACTGGTTTTGAAAAAGTGAGATCATGGTCAAGACTTCACATATAACCCCTGATTCAAGGCATGAAGAGATGTCAAGTAGGTGGCGATCATTTTGTAGTTGAGAAGTTAGGATACTTAGCAGCTTAATGCAACATAGAATTAAGAGGCGTGGATAGCTAATTCTCATAGAGAATGGACCTGACACAGAGCAAGTAGGTCTTCTAGGAGGTGGCTTCATGCCTCTGATTTTTATTCTGTGACAACAGAAGTCCTTTAACTTTTTTGAATTCCAGTTCCTTCAAGCATTAAGAAGAACCAACAAACACTTGCTCTTAATGCTCTTCTGAGAGCACTAAAACAACAACAACAAAGCAAACAAAACCCTTCTGTGTATCTCTTTAGAAGAACACAAGTTGTTTCAGGAATATTTAGGATTCCTTTTTATTAAGACAGAGGCAACGATCTGCTATGCAGGGGAGAACTTTCACTGGAATGGCAAGAAGCGTGTCTTTCACAGTGTATTACCAAGATGTGGGTTGTTAAAAAATTACAAACAAAACGGTCTTCAAAACACATGTGGAAATTGAATGTTTGTACATTTGTTTCTGAAAATCAGAACCCTCTCATAATTGTTTCTACATCTTTAATAAAAATGAGCTTATACCAAGTAAAGCAATGTGGAGAAATATAATAAATAAAAACATGAAGAAAGTGTGTATATATACTAAAAAGATTAGACATGAAATTAAGATGAGTCCATTCTTTTTGTATTAAATATAGAACCATAGAATCAAGCAATAATTAAATTTCTGTGATAAACCTTTCATGTATTGAAGCACTATTGTAATTTCTGGTGCCAAATGTCCCCTAGCATCTCTCTATGAAATTATTAATTCCAAACAGGCTCATAATTTTAAATGCATACTTTAGAAAAACAGAAATATTAGGTCAACAAAATGGCCTCTATATTTTCTAAATCCTTCAGAATTATAACAATGTGATCAAAAGATATAGATCTGAAATACATCTATATATTGGATTACAAAAGTCAATAAGCCACTCATTATTTAGACTTCTATTTTAAAAAGCTTACTGATAATTTTATTAATGCATTCATATCCATTGATTATTTCTGCTTTCTCACCACTGAGAAGGCTAGGAATTACCTTTAGATGTAGTTACCATTAGGATATTTGCAAAGCTATGTTCATCTTTAATTTCTATGTTTTCCTATTAAAAGTGCTCTGGATCCAAACATGTTAGTGACAAAAATGTCACTTGGGTGGACGTTTATGACATTATTACTGAAAACAAAATGTAGACAATATATTTCTTTTCTTTTGCCTCAACCTTTAAATATTTTTTCACTCTCACTCAGTTCTATTTTCTTTATCTCTCAAGCATTCTGTTAGGTATGTGGAAGAACAATGGAGTCAAAACTCTTTTCTGGTCACCCTGGGTCCATTCTGCTGTGAAGTTCTCATCATGATTCCAACGATGAGAAACAAACAGCAGGATATAGTCGAGGACACAAGAATCCAGTCTTGGAGCAAACACCTACAGATAAACACTTTTGTGTTGATTATTTTACCTCCTGATCACTGGCTTGTCACCAATTCCGCATTCCCCATCCCCATCACTGTAATCCTCAGAATTGAGGCAGATATGACGTCCCTTATGCTCAATTCATGAAGCTTTCTTCATAAAAATGTCATCAAAGTGGATATATATTCAGATAAAAATTGGTTTTAATATTTTGTGAATTCACAAAATGTGGAGTCTTCACATTGTGGGAGAGCCACAGTGATTTAAAGATTTGATGACTAATTCACCACAACTATTGAAGCTGCCAACTGATATCTGGGTCATTTTTTTAAAGATTTTATTTATTTATTCATGAGAGACACACACAGAGAGAGAGAGAGAGAGGCAGAGACACAGGCAGAGGGAGAAGCAGGCTCCATGCAGGGAGCCTGATGTGGGACTCAATCCCGGGTCTCCAGGATCACGCCCTGGGCAGAAGGTGGCGCTGGACCGCTGAGCCACCCGGGCTGCCCTCTGGGTCATTTTTTTAGGCACCCTGTTACTAGAAATATAAGAAGAAGGAGAGTTTTGAATAGTTTTGCTGTAATGCAAAGAGATTTAGCTTTTGAGGAACGGTGATAAATATCATACTTAGAAAACATATCTCATTTCACTGACATCCATGAAATATATAATTAACACATACTCACTGAATACCTCGTATATCCATTACACATACTCTATATACCATTTACGAACTTGCAGTTTACACTCTGGTATGATATACACACATGGGATAGTAAGTTAACATGATTGCAACGTAACTGTATCCTGATTCTCCCAAAAAAGTATATAAATACATTCTAAATGAGTGGAATGACAATAACCCATGAAGGAAAGAAAAAGACCATCATGGGCTAGAGTGGTTTCTCTTTGGAAGTGCCATACCTTGGAAGGCATGTGGGCCATGGCCTCCACCCACCATCTCACCATGTTTTCTCTTGCTCTTCACTCCAGTTGCAGGACCTTCTTTCCATTCTTATCTGTGATTCTTTTCCTTCCCTGCTTCTCTGAGTTAGCTGCGATTTCTCTTTCACACCTATCTCAATCATCACTTCTTCAGTGATGCCTTCCCTGCTTTCATTCACAATAAAAAACTAATAAAGCAAATGATAGTCGTCTTTTGTCTCCAATACCTATTACTATATAACAAACCACCTCAAAGTTGAGTGGTCTAAGCCAACAATGTGTCACTCTCATGGTTGTGTAGGTTGCCGGCTCAGTGGGACAGTTATCTCTTGGAGTCTCTCGTAACATCTGAAGGTTTAACGGATAGATATCAAAGATGACTTCTTTGCCCATATGTCTGGAGCTTCAGTCCTCTTTGGTCTTGGTCTCTCCTTATGATGTTTTATCTCCAGCACCTCTCTAGGTAGCTGAGAGTATTACAGAAAAATAATTTCACTTCTTGCAGCAACTGGCTTCCAACATGAAAGAAGCAGAAGCTGTCATGCCAGTTAAAGTCTGCCCCCAGAAGAGAAATGATGTTACTTCTGTGATATTCTATTGGCAAAGCAATCCTAAGACTTAAAGGATGCAGAAATGCACTCTACCTCTCTACAGATATGTAAAGAAGTCACGTTACAGGAGAGTGCATAGGGCAGGAGTTCTTGTTACAGTCACCTCTGGAAAATATAATATGATACAAATATAAATATATTAGCCACAAAATCTTAGAGTAAGGGTAACATATACAAGCATGCAGCTTGGAAAGAAGGGGAATGATGAGAGATGGCAGGATGCTCTGAAAATGTGAGGGGGAAAGTGGGTTTTACCGTCTGGTTACCTCAGAACAGGAAGCCAGAACAGAGAGTCAGGAATGAATTAAAGGAATGAAAGTGTCTTGGAAAAAGATCTAAAAATAGGAGGAGGAAATAAGGGGTAAGAAACAGAGTTCTTGAGTGACAGCATTTTGGTGGCACTTAGAGAAATAATGAGGGAAGCAATGTGTCATCAAAAGCCAAGAAGGGGGGGCTCCTGGGTGGCTCAGTCGGTTGGGCATCTGAGTCTTGGTTTCAGCTGGGGTCATGATCTCAGGGTCCTGGGATCCAGCTCCGTATCTGGCTCCACACTCCATGGGGAATATGTTTGAGATTCTCTTTCTGCCTCTTCCCTTCCCCTTGCTCTCTCCTTCTCTCTCAAATAAATATATCTTAAAAAAAAAAAAAAAAAAAAAGCCAAGAGGAGAACCTATTTCTCTAGCTCCTAATGTGGCTAAGACATAAATACAGTCCTGGGTTGGAAGACAAACTGTAGGGATAGCTAGCAAGTACAACTACTTTTCTCTTAGCTTTATGGACTAAAAGCATTGCCAATCCAAGACTGAAAGGGAACACTTAAAGGCTTCAATCATCTGACTTGGGTTAAAATGTATTGTCATGGGTATAGTTTGGATTTTTTTAATAAGTCTTCATTTTAGACCCAAAACACAGATATTTAAGAAATACATTTTTGAATACTTTTCCCCAATTGATATGTCTAACACAAACTCTGATTATACTAGGTGGCCATCCCTCCACCCACCCAAAAAGCTACTCATTCCCTCTTCTTTTGGATTGCATCTGTAGTATTTCTAGAAGCTTGTAGAGTGTCAAGTGATTAAGGATGGCATCTGCTCCCACTCTCTGCTCTCTCCTGGCCCTGGCATTTTTGAAGCAGCCTTGTTCAATCTGGTCTTTGTGTGTTTGCCTATGCAGATTGCTTCTGTGACACCCTCAAATTTTGTCCAGAGGCTTCATGGGTCATGTTAGGACCCAGTTGATGCTTGGGCCTCTCTCTCTACAGAAATTACATTATTATTCTTGTTTATGCTGAGGCCACAGAAACTCAATGAGTCCTCATATAACTCTTCACCCCTTCCTGATTACTAGACAAAAAGGAAACGATCTTCTTCCTAGTGTAAAGAAATTGTATAAGGCTTACTGGAGATATTTGAATCCATTCCTACTCTGAAGACTTTCCTTGTCTTCATCTCCACCAGGGAAAATGAAGTAAAGTCTCCTTCTACACTTGTTTCCCACAAAATATCTGGAGCCTTCTATCCCTCAAGACAGAAGTCCCTCAAGACTTCCTTCAGCAGAGCATGGGTGTCTCTACCTCAGATCCCACATTATCCAGTCACTCCTACATCTCTTTCTTGCTCATTTCTTCTTCCAAAAATTTTGGAGTTATTTTTCAGCTTGGGGTTAGGAAAGAAGTGAATGAAGGAGGTAGAAGCAGTGAAGTTTCACTTGGGTCATCTATTATCTTTTTCCTTGAGTTCCTTTGTTGGCTAGATTTTGCCCATAAAAATGTAGACTTTTGATCCTCAGCTGGCTGTCCTTTGGTTCTATGAGTATATTTCTTCCAGCAGTCAATAGATGCTGTATGGTTTAGCTGACCCATTGCCAAAAGGTCACAGGATAGCATAAAATACAGCAGATACATGTTGATTAATATTTCAAGATATGATTCCACTTCACCACTGAATTCCTCAACTTATGGGTTATTCAACCTTCTGCTTTGATATAATAAAAGGACCAGGAAAACATTAGTTTGAATTATATGAAATTACTACTTATTGACAATTTTAACCCTCATGCCAGAAAAAGATTGTAACATAGAAGCATGGAGTCTAGTTTTTTTTTTTTTTTTTCTCATGGCCTGGCCCATGTATCATCTGCTTCGAAATTAAATGTAGTAGATGTAGTGGTAGATAAGACAATTATTAAAGTGGTGTTACCTGCACCCTAATCTAGATTTTCTAACCAGAAACTCTAGAGGTGAGATCTGTGATTTTGCATTTGTAACCAACATGCCACATGACTGGTTATTTGGTACACGTACCAACCCCTCTTTGGGAACTTTTATTTTTGTATGGTGCCAGTGAATAATCAACCTGAGTTGGCAGCAGATAATAGATCTTTTTCAGAGGGAGACATTCTTCCGTTTCCTTGGCCTCAGCCATGGGGGACTATGTCACTTTGTCTCATATGCTAACTAAACATTTAATCTATATTTTTATCTCATTGTTTAATGAGTGATTGATTTTACTTGCAGAGAAGAGAAAACTGTTCTTCCTTAGTAAGGCATATTTTACACCAAAGAAATACACAGCAGAATCTGGTACAGAGAAACCCCAAACTGTTTCCTTAACCATTGTTTGTTTAAATAAATGGGGATCGTGTCTACATTTAGCAAAGAAAAAGAAAATTGGAAAACGTAAGCTGCATTTATGTAAAATAAAACCAGGACTGAAATTTTCCCTCCTGAAGCTGAAATTACTTATACGACATAAAGTGAAAGATACAACAATTAATAAAAGGATTCAAGTTCACGTTAAATATGCCATCTGATAAATTAGACTTTTAAGAAATGGATTGTTAACCCAACTTTCTATATTAAAATTTTTTTAAAATAGAAAAATAACTAATGGAAATTTTCAAACAGTTAAGTACTAATTATAAGATATAAGTTGGGGGCTATATTTACTTGAATTTAATTGTGGGCAAGAGGGAAAACCAATACATTACCTGGAACAGCAAACCAAGGTGCTACGTAAGCTGGTTACAAATCAGCAAACAACAAAATGCTGAAGAAATTGGAACTTACAATTAAAATAATGTTGGCAAAAGAAAACTGTCATTTTTCATGGACTGGTTATTTAACCACTGACTTTAATGCAATATGTGGCCTCAAAAGAAAAAGTTAACCAAGTTTAAGTGTGTCATTTTAAGAATTTTAGTGCAAGTACAGTCAATTCTGATTAACTTTAACCCATCTAACTGGAACCCTTAATTAGTGATTTTTTTTCTCAAAAAGCTGAAAAAAAGAGGTAGCACATACACACACACAAATAAACTTATTTCAAAGTTTTACTTTAAAAACTTCCACTAAAAACTTCCAGAGCATATTTTGATGTTAGTGTCTATTTAGAAAAACTTTTCAAATCCACTATTTTCTTTATTATATGATGATGGTATATACATGCCCTAAATATTAAGACAGACTCTCAAAAAAGCAACAAAGTAATCTTCATTACCGAAAAAAAAAGGAGAATTTCAGGAATTCTCTTATTTGCAGTTAATGAGAACACTAAATCTAGAATAATCCATTTATTGAACTTTTTGATTTATTAAATTTAACTTTGGTAGCTGGAACAATTTTTGATTACTGTCAGGTAGGTGCCAAAGAGAACAATGAAAGATGATCCAGACAATGGATACGTAATTGTTTGTCAGCAACCTCTGACTCTGGGCATGCACAGGGATATTGAAACAATTCATGTGTATTCTGCTCAAGCCAAAGTTTAGAAAGAGAGAAAGAATAAGGGGACAAGACTAATAGTGTATAGGAAAAGAGAAACTAAAAAGGAGACAACACAGATGAGGAAGTAAGTAAGTGCTCTCAGAAATTGTCTTGGGTCCCATCAGTAATATCTGTTCAGATGGATGCTTACACATATTCCAAAAATATACTGGTTCATAGTAAAAGTTTAATTTTAGGGCTATTTGTAATTCTTAGTATCATTATAATACAGTGACTTACCTGACCAAATGTTTTATTAAATAATTTAATACATCCCTATTTGTGTTATAAACATACTGGGAAATAAACATGTTACATTTCTCATGGTTCCTACTACACTGTGATGTGCCCTTGGTGATATTAACTAGGGAAAGGCAGGGATGCTTGAGTGGCTCAGCAGTTGAGTGTCTGCCTTTGGCTCAGGGCGTGATCCTGGAGTCCCAGGATCAAGTCCCATATTGGGCTCCTTGCATGGAGCCTGTTTCTCCTATCTTTGCCTCTCTCTTTGCCTCTCTCTGTATCTCTCATGAATAAGTAAATAAAATCTTAAAAAAAAAACCCTAAGGATAGGCAACTGACAGAATTTTAAAAGCATAGTTGATGTTATGAGCTATGACAATAATGGTAAACAATATAGCTATCTCCTCTCTACTTCTAATAAAATTGATTTATATAGCTTCTATGTAGGTCACAGAAATGTATAAATAAAATTACCTTGTTCTGTGCAATTTTGCTTTATTGTTGATATGAAATAAATGTTTCTGTACTATTAATAAAAACCCTAGAATTCAATTTCAATTTATTAGACAGCTGCTACTTTCAAAACCCTGCAGTATGTATGTTGATAATCTAGAAAGATAAAGATCCTTTTCATGCTCCTGCAAGAGCTCACAGACCACTTCAACAAAACAGACCTCTCACATGCAAGACAGAAATGGCAACAAGAAATACCAAATAAATGATACTAGAATCTGTGGACAGGAGAGATTAATCAGATGGGTGGTTGCTCAGGATAGAGTTGAGAAGCAGGGTAAAATTCAACAGATGGAAGTGATAATGGAGGACATGTCATTTTAGGGTAACAGACGTGGCTGAGGTTACAGAGTGCTAAGCCTGGTAGGGTAGGTAAGATTCAAGAAATGGAAGGTTTGATGGCCATGAGATCTCATGATCAGATTTGTGTTAACAGGAGAATTTAGTAAGGTTGCTGAATATGAGTTGTTATTAGGTATTTAGATAGAGAGGCCAGGAGGTAATTAGATACATAACCTTGAGATTGGTACATGCTGGAGGTATACAAATTTGTGAATCTTTATAATATAGGTGATGTGTGAGATGGTCATCTCAAACATGAGATCACTAAAGAAGGAGGGGTAGTATTCAGATAAGAGACAAGACTCAAGGAATGAGCCGTGTTGCTCTCAGAGGTTAGAGAGCTAAAACGGAAGCAGCAAAAGAAAAAACTCATCTAAACATATTATGAAAGCCAATGAAGAAAGTGTGAAGCATGATCAGACATGTCAAGTGTTAATGACAAGGCAAGAAAATATGAACAGAGAACTGGTTATCAGACTTAGCGACTTCTAGGTCATTCTGAACCTGATGTGTCCACGAAATGGTACCAGGAATAAAATCTGATTTGAGGTTTAGAGATAAGGGGGCAAAGAAGTTATAAAAATAGAGAAAAGAAAACCCTTGGAGGAGTTATATTATTATCATTATTATTAAAGATTTATTTATTTATTTATTTATTTATTTATTTATTTATTTATTTATTTCAGAGAGAGAGAGAGAGAGACAGGTTGAGGGTCAGAGGGAGAGAAAGAATCTCAAGCAGACTATCAACTGACCGTGGAGTCTGATGCAGAGCTGGGTCTCATGACTGAGATCATGACCTGAGCTGAAACCAAGAGTTGGACATTCAACTGACTGAACCACCTGAGTGCCCCTTGGAGGAGTTAACGTTATTTTAAAAACAGAGTTATTTATTTATTTATTTATTTATTTATTTATTTATTTATTTATTTATGATAGTCACAGAGAGAGAGAGAGAGAGAGGCAGAGACCTAGGCAGAGGGAGAAGCAGGCTCCATGCACCGGGAGCCCGACGTGGGATTCGATCCTGGGTCTCCAGGATCGCGCCCTGGGCCAAAGGCAGGCGCCAAACCGCTGTGCCACCCAGGGATCCCCGTTATTTTAAAAACAAAGAAGAAAGCAGAGGAAAAAAGCAGCTCCTTTGATGGGGATCTTCCTTTAGTTAACACACTGCTTAAGTAAGATATCTGCATATTGATGGGAATAATGTCCAAAAGAGGGAAAAACTGATGATTCAGGAAAGAGCAGGAGATGATTCAAAAACAGCTGTGTCTGAGCAGGCATAAGGTAAAGACTTTTGTTCTAGAGAGAATGATTTAAATTTAGAAAATGTAACTTTCTCCAAACAAAGGCATATATTTAAGGAATTATTAATTGGAATCCTGAAAATATGTGTTTTGTGTATGTGTTGGTAAAACTTGTTGAATCAATCTTAAAATTTACCTGGAGAAGAGATACCAAAGATTAACCACGGACATTTTGAAAAACAATAACATAGAAAAAAACATATTTTCCTAGACTTAGAACATACAAGAAAGCAACTATAAATGGACCAATATGGTATCCACATGATAGTAGACAAATGGCTTAGTAAAATATAATTCAAAACCCAGTATTAGATTCAAAAATACATGAGAATTTAATGTGGCAGTTAAATTCATTGGGAAGGGATTTGTTATTTTATAAAAAGTGCTTGCCAAAGTAAATTTTCATCTGGATGAAAAGAATATTAGCCTTTACCTTACAATTAATGAAAATAAGCTTCAGAGGAATTAAAGCAGTACACGGTCAAGAAGTGATAGGATAGGGGATCCCTGGGTGGCTCAGCAGTTCAGCACCTGCCTTCAGTCCAGGGCATGATCCTGGAGTCCCGGGATCGAGTCCCACATTGGTCTCCCTGCATGGAGGCTGCTTCTCCCTCTGCCTATGTCTCTCTCTCTCTCTCTCTCTCTCTCTCATGAATAAGTAAATAAAATCTTAAAAAAAAAAAAAAAAAAGAAGTGATAGGATAGACCATGTTCTCCAAGAGGAAGAAAGGAGGGTGGATGCAGTGGAAGGGAGCAGAGGGATGAAAAAGCTGGAGGACTCAATTCTCATGCAGTGCACATGCTGGGAGGAGGTGGACAAGCAAGTAGGGCAGAGGAAGTGTAATCTGAGTGGCTAGTTTGAGCCAGGGATTTGGGGAGTGGAGTAATTAGAGGCAATGATAAGATCCAGGTGGAATCCTATCATGTACCTCCGGAAGCTGGCAAGAGTGAAGAGTGATGAATGAGAACACTTTGAAACCACCTTATATCAATCTGTTCTTAAGATACATAAAAAGTGCTTACTTGGGCTCCCCCGAGCCTCCCCCGCCATCCACACATCCAGAGCTGATTAAGGGATGGACCAGCCTGGCAACTTCCCAGCCCTCAATCTATAAAAGTTGCTAAATCATTGTCAGAATACTAATCGTTTCTGGAACTAAAAGAGTGCTGAGGATTTCCTATTCACCACAGCTGTTCTCCGGGAGATTGACAGGGGGGAGAGGTCATCCCAGCCTTCTTTCTCCCCAAGAGTTTTGTTTTAGTAACAACAGTCAGAAAGCTATTTCCAGAGGGCGTTGGGTCCATTTAACTGTAGGCCTTCATTTTGCTGAGTGGAGTATCCAAATCTGGAGCCAAGGTTTTTCAGAAAAATAGAGGAAAAGTTGATTGTTCCTATAGAACTTCTATCAATCTTGAAAATTATTAGTATGTAGGATCAGTGAATAATTCCATGCCCACCCTTGTCTGCCCACACCCCTGCCAACCATGTTCTGGAGTTCATCTCCCGTAAATCACTCTCTGCAAAAAAAAAAAAAAAAAAAAAAATTTGCATTGAGTTCCAAGGCAAGACAAGAGAAAACCTATAATACCATGAGACACAGTTTATCAAGGCTCTAGAGAAGGTGAGAAATCTGGAAACACTCTGTGAGTTATATCTGCCATATCTTTTTTGACAAAAAATGTAAATTTACCAAGTACAGATCTTCTTGGACTTATGTCCCAATAAACCCATAATAAGTTGAAAACGTCTTAAGTTGAAAATGGGTTTAACACATCTAACCTGGGGAAGATCATAGTTCGGCCTCGCTTACCTGAAACATGCTGAAAACACTTAGATTAGCCTACCGTTGGGTAAAATCATTTAACACAAAGCTTGTTTTATAATAAAGTGTTGACTATCTCATGTGATTTATTAAATACTGCATCAAAATTGAAAAATAGAATGGTTGTATGGGCACAGAAATGTTGTGAGTGTATTGGTTGTTTACCGTCATGATCACCGCTGCTGCCCAGCATCATGACAGAGTCCTACCACACACCGCCAGCTCAAGAGAGTATCAAACTTTTAAACTTGAGGTATGGTTTTTTACTGAATCCATTTCCCTTTTGCACTGTCATAAGTTGAAAAATCATAAGTTGAACCACTGTAAGCCAGGGACTGTCTGTAGTACTTCATCAACAATCTTCAGAGGAAATAAACTAAAGCAGAGCCAGTGGTTGGTGATAGAAACAGATGTGGTGGGGGGGAGGGGGGCACCTGGGTGGCTCAATGGTTGAGTGTCTGCCTTTGGCTCGGGTTTTGATCCCAGGGTTCTGGAATCGAGTTCCGCATCAGGCTCCCCCCAGGGAGCCTGCTTCCCCCTTTGCCTATGCCTCTCTCTCTCTGTCTCTCTCATGAATAAATAAATAAAATCTTAGAAAAGAAAGAAAGAAAGAAAGAAAGAAAGAAAGAAAGAAAGAAAGAAAGAAAGAAAGAAAGAAAGAGAGAGAGAAAGAGGCATGGGTGCCTGGCAGTACTGGACAGACTAGGGTAGGAGAAAAGTTTGTATTTCTCTGTACTCATTTCCTAAGGTGGGACAGAGGGCATCACCTTTCAGATTGATGTGAAACACCACTCTGATTTCTTTTCCAAGTTTAGGTCGTTTTTTTTTTTTTTAAGATTTATTTATTTATTCATGAGAGACACACAGAGAGAGGCAGAGACACAGGCAGTGGGAGAAGCAGGCTCCATGCAGGGAGCCTGATGTGGGACTCGATTCCAGGTTCTGGGATCATGCCCTGAGCCGAAAAGAGATGTTCAACCACTGAGCTACTCAGGTGTCCCCCACATTTAGATCTTTCTGATTTAGATTTTGTTTTTTGGGTTTTTTTTTTCTTTTTCTATGCTTGACTTTTTTTTACAATCTGGATTTATATATTTTAATGTAAGCTTATCTGTATACAACTCTTCTCTAATCTTACCACATCCTTGTTTAAGCAACAAAATCTACGGCACACTGTTTAGGTTGGGTCATAAAATTGATCTCTGTTTTCTTTTGAAGCGTCTGTGATTATTATGGAGAGATCTGGGTGTGGAGTAAGAAGACCACATTTGAAGTTCAGTTCCTATACTTAACATCTGTTTGAATGTGGAACATCTTCTTGCTTTGTTTTAGACCCCGTTCACCACTTATTGAAAGAGTTAACCATTGAAAATGACCATGATGTAGAAATGCTCCTGTCTTTTAAAGATTTTATTTATTCATGAGAGACACACAGAGAGAGGCAGAGACACAGGCAGAGGGAGAAGCAGGCTCCATGTAGGGAACCCGATGTGGGACTCGATCCCTGGACTCCATGATCACACCCTGGGCTGAAGGCAGACGCTCAACAACTGAGCCACCCGGGCATTCCTAGAAATGCTCATTAAACTGTTTTTTAAAATCTTCCATTTTAGACAATGAATTTAGAGAAAACTTACTTGCTTTACCCATTTTATGTGATATTAATTCCATTATGTGCAGTAATGACAAGTTTCCAACCCATTAATAGAGTTTGAGATTAAAAAAAAAAAATAGAGTTTGAGATTACATGACTATGGGGATAGAGAGAAGGTGAAATACATCTTTTGGTGTCTATGTGAGGTATATGATATATTACTCTTACATAGGACATATCCCACTTCCTGAGAAATAAGGAAAATTAGGGCCACAAGTCGTAGCTTTGTAATATGCTTTTTAAATTCTGATAAGCATGTCAAATGGCATATTCCTTCATATCCTCTTGATAGTGGAGAGGAATTCTATACTGAGGTGAATGCAATCACCTCAGGTACAGAAAAGAATAGGAGAAATAGTAAAATCTTTATCCAGTCTCCTTGAGTAAAATTACTAAACTAGACAAAGCATGCACGTGCACGTGTGTGTGTGTGTGTGTGTGTGTGTGTGTGTGTGTGTGTGTTTTGGGATGTTGATAAAGGAAAGAGAAAACAAGAGAACATAAGAGGTATTCTTTGTCTTATGAGATTATGCCTAGAAAAGCACAGAGAGAACAAGAACCATTCAGCGTGAGGTACCCAAAATGACAAATAACATCATCCAGGTTGCCCACGTGTGGTGCGGCAGTGAACATTTTATGAGTGATCGAGTTCTTGTGGAATAAGTCAGCAAACTCACCTAGAGAAAACAGATATTGAATGAAATTTTAAAAAGGGGGGGTTGAGAGAGACAGAGAAGGCTTTCCAGTAGGAGTCTGGGGAAAAGACAATGTGTGGCAACTCAAGCAGATTTGTTTGTGGGAAAAGGGAAGTGATGGGGGGTGGGGTGGAGGGTGGAGTGACATGATTGGAGAGTTAGAGGAGCTACAGACAGTGGAGGACCTTTCAAGGTTTTTCTTGACTCAAGGAGAGGTGATAAACCTGCGTTTTGCGGAGCTCCTGCCGAGCTCTTCTCAGAGAACACCATCTGGGCCCAGCCTTAGGGGAACTACACCGAGTGACGCTACCCACTTTGCCCAGTGCTAGTGCTAACAAATGCGAGGCTGTTCCGCGTGTCAGACCACACAGGGTAGCATAAGTAGTGTCAATATTTTTTTTTTCAAAATGGAGAAACAACTCTGAGAAGCCTGTCACAATCTCCTCACCCAATAGAGTCCCTGAGATATCTTAAAAGAAGGGTGTGCAACTGTGTGTCTCTATCTCTTACCTATAAAGAATATTTTCTTTTCTTGGCAATTAAGTTTACTATTAGAAAAATATATCCATAACCTATATGTCATGGAAAATTTTGGAATAACCTGTACTGACGCTTATGAAGAAGTTTCCTTTCTCTCAGACCACCTGTCTTCCCTCAGCATTTCTCTTCAGGCAAGGTGTTCTCTCGGGCACATATTGTTCTACAGCCAAAGCATACTATACGTGCCAAGCTATCTGCCAAAACTACTAACTTCTTCTTTTTTTTTTAAATTTTTTCTCTTTTATTTTATTCCCTAGGCAATTTATTCTTTATTATTCATTTTAGCCCCTCTCTTTTGCCTCTTCTTCCTCCCCTCCTCTCCTCTCCCTTTACTGTCCTGTCCTTCCCTCTTTCTTTCCTTTTACATTTTGAATTATGGAATCTTCCATGTGTTTCCTGTTCCAGACATGGCTCTAGTGGGAAAGAGAAGACTGACTCTAGGTTTGCAAAGTCTTGGTCTCTTTGGATGAAGCCTTCTTTGGATACCAGATTTAATGTATAGTTTCACTTTACTAACCATCTTCTGTATTAGTCAGGGATCTGCAGAGAAATAGAACTGATAGGAAATACATCTACCTATCATCTATCTATCTTCTATCTATCTATCTATCTATCTATCTATCTATCTATCTATCTATCTATTATCTATCATCTATTATCTATCTATCTATCTATCTATCTATCTATCTATCTATCTATCTATCTATCATCTATCTATTTATTATCTAAGAGATTTCCATGAGGAATTGGCTCATGTGTTTATGGAGGCTGGGAAGTCCCACAGTCTGATGTCTGCAAGCTGCAGAGCCAGGGAAGTGGTGGTGTAGTTCTAGTCCAGGTCTGAAGGCCTGAGAACAGGGGAGCTGATGGTGTAAGTCTCAATCCTAGGGCAGGAGAAGACCAAGACTGATGACCCAGGTCAAGCAAGAAGGCAGAGCAACAGATCCCCCTTCCTCTGCTTTCATTCTACTTAGGCATCGATAAATTAGATGAAGGCCCATCCACCTTGGGGAGGGCAATCTACTTTATACATTCTACCAATTCAAATGCTGATCTCAGCTGGAAATCCCTTACAGACACACCAGAAATAGTTAAATACAGTTTACTCAAATATCTGGGCATCCTATGGCCCAGTCAAGTCAACTCATAAAATTAATCATCATACCTTCAGAGTTCTGGGCCAGTCCCACTCAAATCCTGTAGCCTGACTTGGCTCCTGAAATTTCAACTCAACATATTGTAGAGCACGAATTTTCTTAGATTCAGAATTTAATGGAAACTGAAAGTACTATCTGAGCCATTCAGTGGGACCATCATTTCCTGTTTTCTAGATGTACTCCACCTACTCATGAATCCTAAAGATTTATTCATTTTGAGATTTATTGGTTAAAAGTTTATAGCCAATTGCCTCATATTAAACATAAGATTGTGTAAACATTCAGATCTCTTTTGCCAAGATAGTCACTTTATTATATATTGCACATAGCTTTTTATTTTTTTAAGATTTTATTTTTAAGTAATCTCCACATCCAACATGAGTTTTGAACTTACAACCTCAAGATGGAGAGTTGCATGCTTCACCGACGGAGCCAGCCAAGTGTGCTCTGCACATAACTATTTATTTATTTATTTATTTATTTATTTATTTATTTATTTTAAAAGTTTCTTTTTTTTTAAAGATTTTAGTTATTTATTCATGAGACAGAGAGAGAAAGAGAGAGAGAGAGAGAGAGAGAGGCAGAGAAAGAAGCAGGCTCCATGCAGGGAGCCCGATGTGGGACTCGATCCTGGGTCTCCAAGATCAGGCCCTGGGCTGAAGGCAGGCACTAGACTGCTGAGCCACCCAGGCTGCCCTGCACATAACCTTTTAAAAACAGTATTTCATGTAACTATTGAACCAGGGACTATTAGAGAATATTTAATTGATTTACTTAATTCCATCATCACATTTTTTAGAACTGAAAATCTAAGTGAACTAAAATCATACTTTGTTGTGGAAGGAGACAGGGTTGTACTCAAGTTTCTCAACGCAATATACTTTATAGACTATAGAACAATTGAACTTTCTTTCTTCTTTCTTTCTTTCTTTCTTTCTTTCTTTCTTTCTTTCTTTCTTTCTTTCTTCTTTCTTTCTTCTTTCTTTCTTTCTTTTCTTTCTTTCTTTCTTTCTTTCTTTCTTTCTTTCTTTCTTTCTTTCTTTCTTTCTTTCTTTCTCTCTCTCTTTCTCATAAATAAAATCTTAAAAGATAGAAGAAACATGAGGAGGTGTAAAGGGAGAGGGACAAGCAGACTCTCCACTGAGCAGAGAGCCCAGTGCAGGGCTCAATCCCAGGACCTTGAGTTTATTACCTGAGCTGAAGTCTCCTGCTTAACCAACTGAGCCATCCAGGTGCCCCTCACACTTCTACTCTCTTTTTCAGCTTCTGATTTTAGGGAGAGCTATTACCTTTCATAAAAAGCATCCTGGAGTAGTGGTTATAAGCATAGTCTGTGGAATCTAATCCAAGAGAATTCTGCTCTCAACCTTACCACCTACTGGTTGTGTGAGGTTGGGTAGCCCTGGTAACCTAGCTGAGATACAGTTTGCCCACATGTAATGCAACATAAGTTTAATAAGATATCAATGGAAGTGAAGTATGACATCTGGCATAGAGAGAACAATAAAAGTGTTAACCATTATTACATGAATCATCTCCTAGTGAGAATTTCAGCTACAAAGTCATCTAACTTTTGTTGAATAAGATAAAGCAAAGGGTCTAGTTTTCAGTAGAATAGTCCTTCCTTCATAACATAGAAGGATTCCTCAGCACTTTTTGGATACCTTTTAAAATGTGACTATACCTAGCTATATCATCACTCAACATATATTTCAAATTTTTTCATAATGATGCCATTAGGGCTTTATCAACTCATATTTTATCTTATTTTTATTTAACTGACATGTAGTAGTTGGCACTAAGACATAATTCTCTGAACAGTAACAGAATCTAGTCCCCAAGGTGCCTGGGTGGCTCTGTTGATTGTCTGCTTTCTGCTCAGGTCATGATTCCAGGGTCCTGGGATTAAGCCTCAAATTGGGCTTGCTGCTCAGTAGGGAGCCTGCTTCTCCCACTCCATCTCTCCCTCCCCTGCCATTCATGCTCTCTTTCTCAAATAAGTAAAATATTTTTTAAAAAAATATAGTCCTGTATATGGCATAAGAGCCAAAAATCCAAAATTCATTACTACCCTTATTAAATTATATTCTAAAACATGAACTATAGAAAAAAATACAGAAAATAATTTCAACAGATATTTATTCTATTTATTTCATGATTCTATTTCATATTAACTCCATTTTATTTACATTTATTCTTTGTTTTTTCATTTATATTTCAATGCATATTTTAGGATATTTAAAAAATATTTATTTATTTATTCATAAGAGACAGAGAGAGAGAGAGAGAGAGAGAGAGAGAGAGAGATAGGCAGAGGGAGAAGCAGGCTCCATGCAGAGAGCCTGATGTGGGACTCGATCTTGGGACTCCAGGATCATGTGCTGAGCCAAAGGCAGATGCTTAACTGCTGAGACACCCAGGCATCCCAGGATTTTCTATGTAGATTTTTATATACACATAAAACATACAGTAAAAACCATTATATACCAACAAC